>NW_004524595.1:21108835-21129362 GCF_000260255.1 Octodon degus | reverse complement strand
CTAAAGGATTTCCTCATCCAAGAACAGAAAATACCTGGCAAGTGCAAGGGCCTGAATTCAATCCCTGATTCTGCCAAAAAAAAAAAAAAAAAAAAGAACAGAAAATGGCACCTGGTCTACCTGCTTCAACTCCTGTTATGAGAAAACTCAGATCACAGAATCTTCACTTTATAATTTTAAATCTTCTTATGGATGGCAAATTATTCAACTTGTTCCTGAGTATTTCCAGTAAAGAGAATCTCATGGTTTCTCAACATCAATTACTACATTCTGGACAACTCTAATTCTCAGAAAGTTCTTGCTGTGTGAAATGTCCATCCCTGGTACTTACAGGAAGAAAAGACAGACAGACAGACAGACAGACAGACAGACAGACAGACAGACAAAGGTAGTAGGCAATAATGTGAAGAAATGAAATACAACATTATTCAGAAGAAAGAGAAATCACTTTGAACCAGAGGGAAAGCTCCCCCAAAGAGTAGGTATCTATCTGCTGGCCCTTGAAAGTGGGAAGAGTCCAGACCACAGGCTTCAAGCTGAGTCCTTTCAAGGAAGTCTTTTGTCTGGAAGAGACTGACAGAGCACATGGCACGCCACAGTTCGTGAAGCACTTTTTTTTTCAGGCTGGGGAGGGGCGCACGGCAAGTACCACTGTGCTATAACCCTGTGATAAATCGCTCAATTGCCCAGGCTGGGGTAGAACTTGGAATCCTCCTGCGTCTGGATCGCTGAGTGTTGCGATCACTGACCACACCCCACTGAAGCACGCTTTAAAAAACAGTATAGAATATGAGCAAAGTAACAGTTCCTAAAAGGCCTGGAGGTGAACTGAAGCCACAACATTAAGAAACCTAAACATCCATCCTGTTAACAAGGCCCAACTGAAATTATTTATTAGGCAGGGTCAATTTGAAGGCTTCTAAGACAAAACTAAATAAATGTTCTGTAAGATTACTTCTGCAAAGATAAGACAGATGTAGGCTGGGGTGGAGGTAGGCGGTTAATATCAAACTGGTTCCTAGAAGATGAAAGTCCAGAATTTGGAGGTCGAACTGGAAATAGAATATCAAGAAAGTAAAAAGATCGACTATATTAAAACAGATTAAAAAGTTAACTTATATCTATTCGCTTAAGTTCAAACACAATACAAGATTCCGGTTTATTTATAAGTTTAGTTCTGGCATTCCAGGCGGATGCAGCACTTTGTACCGTCAAAAACTGATTCTTCCCCCGTATTCCTAAGAGCTGCTTCCAGCAAGCCAAAGCACGTTTTAAAATAAGGAGAGTCGCGGATCACAATGCACACATACTGTATTTGGCAAAAAAAAAAAAAAAAAAAAAAAGGCTGTGCCAAGCTGAATCTGAGTAAGCTGTTTTTGGATCAACAGTTTCACCAATGAAATGGTCAATGTGATTATCCTTAGAGAATAGTGAAGAAAAAGTCTCCCAGCTGTCCAGTGCTAGAAACTTTATTTGGGATGAGTACTTCCAGCTTGACACTGTGGTTCACTAAGACGCCGATTCCGAGCAACATACCGGTCCTCGAGGTCTGAAGGTTCACAGCGAGCTCCCAGCTGGGCCCTCCCTGCCCCCCTCCCCCCAAGGAGCCGGGCAAGGCCGGGCCTCGCCCGGAACCTAGCGCAGGGCGGCTCCCCTCCCCCAGGCGGCGCCCAGATCCCGGTACCCAGAGCAGCCGGCTCCGCAGCCGCGCGCCCCATCCCCCGCGCGCCCTGCCCGCTCACCTCCGCCCGGGCCGGCTCGGGTCCCTGCACGGCTACAGGCTGCGCCTGCAGCTGCTGGGCGGGCGCCGGGGGGTTGTCGTTCCGGTGGCTAAGGTCTGCGTCGGAGCCGGCCCGGGCCCCTGCCGGAGCCCAGAGCAGCGGAACCAAGAGGAGCACAAGAAGCTGAGGCGCCGAAGAGCAGCCGCTTCCCCGGGCCGCGACCGCCATCCCGCCCGCCGAGCCGGCCACGCACGGGCGCCGCAGGAAGAGGCGGCGGCGACTGGAAACCTGGACGCCAGGCGACGCGTCCGCCACGCCTCGCCGCCGCTCAGCTAGCAGCCCGCACCATGCGGGAGGCGCGAGAGCAGGCAGGAAGCTGCGGGCAGGCCCGGCCCGCGGACGCCGGCTCTTCAGTCTTCTCCCGCGGTGGCCACAAGACTCCCCTAGCGCTTCGCCGGGCCGGGCCTCAACTCCGCGGCCACGCCCCCTGCCCCCTACGCCCTCCCATTGGCCCGGCGTCCTCCTCAGCGTCGTGACGTCTTTGGGCAGGTTGAGGTGAGGCTCGCGCGCTCCTCCCATTGGGCTGTGCGTTCGGGCAGGTACCCGGCGCCTGGCCCTTCTCCCAGCATCCCCTGGCCCAGGGACCCCGGCTCCGTCCCCGCCACGCAGCTCCTGCGCTGCGTGGCTTTTCCATATGCTTCCTCCCGGGCCTTCCGCCTTCTTCCCCAGTTTGGTCTTTCTCTGCTCTTGGACTTTCGTAAATGTCAGAGTAGTTGGTGCGCCGTTAGTTACGTGGCGTTTGCCACGCCTCAGGGCTCCGCACTGCCTCACCGATTCTCGTGGCTGCGGCGCGATGGCCACTGTAAAGACTGATCTCAGGGGTGAAAATGCCATTAACCCAAAAAACGCCCTGGAATCGGATCCGAAAATAAAAGGGGCAATTTTTCAAACCTCCTTCATACTGTTTTCCTGTAAACGCCAAAAACCGTGTTAAGTCTCGTCCTCCTGGTGTACTAGATTCGTGTTGCACTTTGGCTTGACTTTTTTGGTTTTTTAATGTTTGGCTTTTGAAATTAAGTGGTGGTGGGGGGTGAGGTGGGAAAGGTTAAAACTCAGTACAAAAGATGAAACACAACTGTGGCCAGAGGCACATTGGTTGGTTCGGCTGGAAAATATATTACACTTTATAAAACATAAAAAACCAGCAGGACAGGACATGGTGAATTCCTGTAATCTCAGGACTCAGGAGGCTGAGGCATAAAGATCACAATGAATTATGGTGCGCCTAAACTACATAGTCAGTTCAGTGCCACTCTGAACTACATAGTAAGACAAAGTCTCAAACAGAAAAAAGAAATAAAAGCCATTTAGTTACCAGAAGTATGACTAAAGAGACCCAACCCCCTAATAGAAAAGAAGAATGCTAAGTACCAGACATTATTCTAAGAACCTTGCATACATTTATATATATATTAAGTCTGTATACCATTAAAAGCTAAGGAGAATGAAAAATTAATCCACTAACACAGCCTGAGATAGAGTGGGCAAACCTACTTTGAGTTCACTGAAATACCATCCTGTGTCATGGTTAGTAAAGCTCTTGGGTCATTCTTCCTGTCTAATTCCCTTCCTCCATTCTCACTGTATAGTCCTACTCCAACTTCCAACAACTGTTCAGGAAATCTCTCTCCAACACCTCCCTTTATCTTCATCACTTCTTCCTTCATACTACAGCATATTCATGCTTCTGGTATTGTGTAAGTAACCAGGGTTCCTCCTACACAGTTTGGGAAACTATTGTGCTTCCCAGTTCATCTTTCAAGTGCCAATAGGTGAGACCTCACAGTGCCCTCATAATTGAAAAGCTGGAATTGAACTCTTTAGCCATCTTCCTTTTATGCATACAGCATTTGTCTTGCTTAAGAGGGACCTGAAAATATTACAGACAGCTAAATTAGGTAAAAATATAAGCAGGCAGACAGAGCCAGGCCAAGAGAGTCAATACAAAAGATGAAACACATTACAAGCAGAGGCACATTGATTGGAGGCCAGGCCTCCATAAAAAGACAGAATGGCCAGGCCTACATGCTTGCCCAAGGATAAGATAAATGGTGACACCAGATCCAAGAAAGTCTAGATAGACATTAGTTACCTCAGGGGGTAACCAAGGCCCCCAGAAATATCCTTTCCTGAAAAGTTCCTTGTTCTTTCCATGTACTCTTGCTATGTGACCTGCTTCCCCATTGGATCAATATTACCTAAGTAGCCATACTTATAATCATATTGGATGATCATAGCTTTAGTCCACATATACACATCTAGTGATTTTGCTCTATAGAATTTCTTCTCAGGGGAGTGCAGTCCACAGCAACACACTCAGGACATGTCCTGTCTTTCTCAGGACCTGTCTCTCTATTATGATCAGGGTTTGCAAAAGAAATAGATTTATACACGACATATCATTTATAGAATTGTTTTATAATAGCAAAAAGTCAAATGAAGAATGCCGGAGATCTGTCCACACACTAGGACCTAAAGAATTCAGTTGAAGGCCTGAATTCAAAAGTGATGACCTCCATGAGTCCAACTGGAAGTCAAGAGCCCAAGTCAATGTCTCTTGGAAGTCTGTATCGAAGATCTGCCCAAAGGTCGGTGGTGGAAGCTGGAAAGTCTGCGCCAGAGGGATGAAGGATCTGTGCCAGCAGGCTGAGGGATCTGGACTGAAGCCAGGCAGCAATGCTCAAAGTAACAACCAGAGCTCCCCTGAAGAGAACTGTAGCCATCCTCAGCGACAGTGAGAGCCTGAGCACCTCTGATGATAACAGCTGAGCTCATATCAGGAAAACCAGCATAACAAGCTTCTCCAGGAGAATCAACAGCGTACTGTCCTCCCCCAGTTCCACTTTTATGCTGTTGACAACAATCCTCAGGTAGGCCTTCCACACCTACCACCACGATGGCTTAGTTCAGCTAAGTGTTACAAGTTGGTCATTACTTAATTCACCACACTCTCTCAATAAAACCCACTGTTGCTCAGAATTTGTTCTTTGATTTTGGGGAACACAAGCTCAGCCTTATAGGACACCTAACAGGTTGAGAGCTACATTTATTTTTCTTATAATTTGAAGGTCCTATATCAAAAGTAGTGGCTCTATCTCAAGATTAAGGCAGAAGGGCAGCTATGGCAAAACTGGCCATGTGTCCTTGAATTCTGGGAGGTGTCTGGCTTATTTTCCAGAGTTAGCTGCCCATGTTCCAGAACTGTCTTATAGGAAGGGCCCTGGCCAGATTCTAACAGTGAGGCCTTATAGGCTGAAGCAGCTGGATGCCAAGATGCTGGCTGCAGGCAGCAAAGCTGTTTAGCAGAAGATGTGAAAAAAACAAAGCGGAAGACTTATCCTCCATAGCTGACTGATAGTTGGGTCAACACACTGTCAGTCTGGGCCACAGCAGTGTTTTTCCTGGCTGCTTCAGCTTCATACTGATCCCAGAGCCCTTAGGCTCGGAAAGAGAGCCTGAGATTTCAAAAACACTAGCTGTTTCTATTTCCACACAGAGCTAGCTACCTCTTGGGTCCATTCTAAGTAGTGCTAGATCAGGACTGGAGCTAGCTTTTAGAGCCATTATCCTCTGTTCTTCCCTGGTGACTAATTCTCTTTTTTGAAAAAGCTACTTACATATAATTTTTTTCTTTGTCTTTCCTGAAGAACAATTGAAGTTACTTGATTTATGCAAAGGGCTATAGAAAGCTCACTAATTCCAAGGCTATTTGCTTTTTTTTTCTATTTGCTTTTTGATGCCAGACAACATAGAGGAAAATGTAATCACTAGCAGGTTTCTTGTAGCTATAAGCCCTACTCACCATGCATCGTATCTTTCTATTTATTTGTGTTAATTTATACATTTATTTATCTTAGTGTTGGGGAGCAAACCCAGGTCCTTGTGCACATAAAGCACATGCTGTACCACTGAGCCATATCCTAAACCTATTTTAATATATTTTATTCCTATACTGCATTAGCCAGCTTTCTATTACTATAACAAGTATCTGAGTTACTCAACCTAGAGAAAAGCTTATTGTCTAAGTTGAGGCTCATAATTTTGGAGGTTTCGGTCCATGGTGAATTGGCCCTGTTGTTTTTGGAAATACAGCAGAAAGTAGTATGTAGAGGTGGGCCGTGTGTGGTATAGCAAAGCTTCCTACCTCATTGCTGGAAAGTAAAAAATAGAAGAAGGTAGGGCTTGGGATTCCACCATCTCCTTTGACTGCATGACCCTAAAGACCGGAAGATCATCTGTTCAGCTCCAGTTATTAAAAGTTTCTATCACCTTCCAATAGTGCTAAGCTGGGAACCAAGGCTTTAACACATGAGCTTTGAGGGAACTCTTAAGATCCGTACCTCCTTCCTTGGCCTTAAGTCTTCTAGATGGTAAGATTATGTCTTTTGTCTTTTATGTTTCCAGTACTTATTAGAATTATCTAATATAGTTTGGTAATAGTTATTGCAGTAGTATTAAACTTTTATCATATGTTTTTTTGTTTGTTGATTGGTCAGTTGGTTGGTTTTTTTGTGGTACTGGGTGTCAAACTCGGGACCTTGTGCATGCCAGTCAGGTGCTTAGGCTGCTGAGCTGCATCCCCGGCCCTCATGTGTTTATTCTGACTCAGGCAGAATAGTATATTATGGTACATGAATTATCTCAGAAGGTAAGTTGTACTATTTGCATTTTTACAAATGAGAAATTTGGGACTTGGGTCAAGATATTTTTCCCAATCCACATAGCTAGTAAGTGGCAGAATTGTGCTTGTGCTTTTTGTTGAATTTAATGGTGCCCTACTTACTGAAAATCTAATTCATGAAACTCAAACACACAGAACTAGTCAATTAATTCATGGTGAACATTTTCCTTATATGTTAGAGAATGCCCTTACACTATTCCAGGTATCTAGAAGACTACTTCCAGGCCTCTCTGAGTGTTTCAAACTTTCAACCTCAGATGACACAGATTAAATCTGGACAGGATAACTGAACACATTGGAATTACCTCTACTGCATTCTTCCTGATGGATGCAGCCCATAGGGAAAGATTATGTGCTGCTTTCCCTGAAGGCCTGTCTCAAGCCCAAGGCAGCCTGCAGTTGCAAAACAATAGTTAAACAATCTAGAGGTCAATATTAACCAGAGCTGCCCAGCTACCAGACCTAAAATCATTCCTTCCATCCTGGACACTTACTCTTTGTTCTTATCCTCAACTTTTTTTTTTATCTTTTATTCATTTTAATTATCCTCAACTTTTTTAAAACAGGGAAAGGCAACCTACTTCCTGAGTTCTCTAGGATTCCATCTCCTGCATCTTCAGAATCATCAAAGGGCTAATTAAAGTTTCATTTTATTTTTGGTTCTAAACAGTCCGTGGAGTAAAGCCTGGCTAAAGCAGACATCAAGCAGGCAGAAATGATAAAAAGAAGCAAAAGCAGAAACCAAAACTTTACACTGAGTCAATGGAAGATCATTCAAAATTAAAGTAAGGAACTTCACAAAGTGAAGTAAGTTAAGGACAAATAGCAATTTGCAGCCCTTTTGATCTACTCAACTCTTTGAAGCACATACAGTATGTGAAATGAAGCACAGCATTTCCTGTAGGCATACAATGCCCCTGGAAAAGATAGGATATCTGCCATAGTGGAGAAGCTCAGCTGGTCTAGGGGAAATCCCAAAAAGGTAGCATAAACTTGAAATGTTTCCTTTATTAAAGGTAGTTCAGGGGGCCGGCAAGATAGCTCAGCAGACTAAGCACTTGCTTAGGCAAGCACAGAGACCACAGTTCGATCCCTGGCACCACATGCCCTGCCAGCCCTGCCCCCAAGGCACACTTAGCTGACCACCAAGACCAGGTATGGTGGCTCATGTTTGTAATCCCAGCAATGGGTAGGCTGAAAACAGGAGGATCACTATAAGTCTGACCTGTGTAGTGAGACCCTGCAACAACCAAATATATTAAAAATAAAGGTAGTTCAGCACTAATTCATAAAATTTCCTAACTAGGAAAGCAGGTTGAAATTTTAAAAATGCTCCATCCACCCAACTATTGCCTTGTTATGTCCTTCTGTGTGTTTCCCAATAATTTCAAACAAAGCACAGGCAAGACAAGTTCTCTTGATAAAACTCTGTTTCCCCTTCAGGGTGCCAATCCTACAGGCGAGAACAAGCATCAATCCTGTATGATTCCTATATTTCTTTGAACTTCACATCCAATCCACAGCAAGTCTTGTTTCTACTTCTAAAATAGATCCTGAATATGCTCAACTGCTATCTCTGCTTTTACTAACTTGTCAAGCCAGGTGTCATTTCTGACATGTACCATTAAATACCTTACTAACATGTGTCCCCTTTTCTGCTCTTGCCAATCTATAATCTGGCTAGCAGCCAGAAAAAGCTTTCAAAATTAAACAATTTTATTCACCTGCTTAAAATTCTCTAAGGATTTCTAACTGTGCCTTAGAATGAAATCCTAGCACCAAGTTCTATTTCATTCTTGCCTCCCTGTGTCACCTCATCTCTTGGCTTTGCATCCTGTGCCATGCCCAACCAAGCTTGTTTCTAACTCGGAATCTTTGTACTTGCTTTTTTCTATTTTTAGAACATGATTTTATTTTTAACCTTTAGGAACTTAAAGAAAGCAAATAAGCCTAAGAAAACTCCAGCCAGCTTAGGCTGAATTGAGCAGTTATTATCATGTTCTAGTCAATCAGCTGCTATGATGGGGAACATGACCCATTGACCCAGCAAATAGAATGTTCAAAGGAAAGGCCAGAAATCTGAAATTTTATGTAAAATTTTCTAATACTTAAAAAGTTGGCAAACCTCTCAAACCATAATTACATTCAGTAATATAACATAAAATTCCAAACAATATTAGCATAAATTAGTATTTTTTTTTCATCTAAGGTGGTTTAGAACTAATCCAGCAGCCTCATAGAGATCAGGGCTCAAGGTTCCTTTCAGTTTTGTGCTCTGTCATTTTTAGCCTGTGACACTTTAAGATCCAGCACAGCTGAAAGAGCATGCTAGCATCTAAATCCCTTGTGGCCGGAAGGAGGGCTGGCTATAAAATGGAGATGTCTGCTGTTTTAAGGGACATACCACAGAGCACCTCTGTTAACATCTTATTGGCTAGATTTTAGCCCTCAGATAACAGCAAAGCAACTTGGGAAATGTAGTCTTTATGTCAGGGCTTTTAGCAGAGCAAATAAAGGGAGAAAGACTATTGAAGGCAACCACTAATAGTCCAAGTTATGGTAGTTATTTATCAGCAGTCAGTGTTGTCTGAAGAAACAGAAGCAATAGGAGACACACAACAAATTTGCACTTAGGGTAGGCCAGCAGGTGGAAATTCAAGTAAGATTTTTTTTTTTTTATTCATTTGAGAGAGAGAGAGAGAGAGACAGAGAGAGACAGAGAGAGACAGAGAGAGACAGAGAGAGAGAGAGAGACAGAGACAGAGACAGAGAGTGAGTGTGTGTGGCCAGCTCAGCCCACCAGGGGGCGGGGCTGGCTGGCATGTGGTGCTGGGGGATCGAACCGCAGTCCCTGATGCTTTGCTAAGCTTGTTCTAAGTAGGTGCTTTAGACCACTGAGCCATCTCACCAGCCCCCAAGTAAGATTTTTATATTATAGTGTAGGCAGAATTCTGCTCCACACAACTTCAGATTTTGCTCTCAAGATAGTCAGCCTTGTCAATGAAGCCCACCCATGTTACAGAGGATAACAGTATTTAAAGTGAACAGATTTTAGATGTCAACCACATCTACAAAATATATTCACAGTGACATTTAGGTTAATGTTTCAACAAGACACTGAGCCCTATAGCTTAGCCAAATTGATCTATAAAATTTACCAGTGAATTTTTTTTTAAAAAAATCTGCAGCAAAATACTACCTGAGCTGGGCTAGACTTGTAGGCTCCCAACACGCAATATTTTCTCTCAATAGTAAAGCAAGTAGCTCGGCCCCCTAAAGGCTACAGCCTGAACAAACCCATTGTATGACTGGAGTCACATACACCTGCTATGAAGGTAAAAAGTCCTACCCTTTCTGGGCGACCATCCATAGATGGCCTCGGTTTGCTCTTTTTAACCACTGTGCCAATGAGATCCTGTTTGATAAACAGAGTGCTTTTCTCTGATCCTTTTCTAACTCCATAAAACCCTAACTTCCATTGCTAGGTAGTGATTAAGCGCACGTCTGGAAGGAAGAGGCAGGAGGGGAGATAATGAAGTGGAGCCCACAAAGAGTCCATTGCTTCTTCAGCTTGTAATTACCAGCCAGGCCACCGCCTGTTGGTCTCCTGACTGAGGAAAGTGACCCTTTTTGTCTCTTTACTCAATTCTGTTTAATTTGTGTTTCTTTCAACATTGACCTTGAAATGGCCTAGAAAATGGAGGTCTGCTGCAAAATTCATTTGTCATTGATTTGTAAGAACGCTTTATATATTATGAATATTTCTTGAGTTTCTTATATGTATTATGATTATTTTTCTGAATTTAAAATATGTTATGATGTCTTTCCTTATAATCCTGTACATGCTTTCCTCTTTGGTGAGTACTGTGCATTCAGAAAATATAGGCATTAGGCACGTGACTAAAATAAAAAGAACTGATGCATAAATTATATCACATAAGAATCTGTAATGTCATTAGGAGGTGAGAAGATAGACCTAATATTTTGGGGGTAAATATGCATCTTTGTGATGTTTCTGCATTCAGGCAATAGATAAGATTTGTGCAACAATCATCATATGGAAATAATGACAGTTATAATCCAGTACAACTTTGTTAGCCTTCCATGCAAAACAAATTTAGTTTCTCTGGTTTAAGTTCTGTCCCCTGATATCTCATTTTCAAAAAATAAGGCACCATTGTGATTTTATTTCTGCTACAAAGTTCACTGAGAGTCATTATTTCTGATGAAAGCAAAAGTGGAAATTGGGCCCATATCATTGTGGCCATCTAGCTAATTAATCTCTAGGGAAAAAATTGCTCTGTAGCTTGCTGTACTTGAATTTGCTCCTCTTTTGAAGGGATTTTTGTCCCTGTCAAACTCATACTGTTTATAGTAAAAGCCATAGTTTAAATGAGGATGGAACTCATTGAACGCATTGCCCCAAATTGTTCTTTTGTGATATCAGTCCTACACCAAATGGAAACAGATTTCTCCTTATGTCAAATTCTGTAGTACAGCCCATAGTAGCCTCAGTCATTTCCTTTGTTGCTGGAACAAAATACAACCATAAAGTAAAGAAGGAGAGGCTGATTTTGGTTCATGGTTATTAGAGGATTTGGGCCGTGATCAGCTAGGCCCAAGGCAAGAAGAGAATGGTAGAAAGGTCTGCTGGGAGAAACTGCTCAAATCATGGTGGCTGAAAAGCAGAGAGAAAAGGGAAGAGCTGTGGAAGGAGCTATGCCCTTCCAGGTCAACAGCCACCCCTGTGGCCTGCTTCCTGTGGCCAGGCCCCACTTCCTAACAGCACATTTGATTACAGAATCATCAGCTGATTAAACACTGCATATAGCACCTCCGTGGTCCATCCAAGTTAAGACTTGTTTAAATAAAACAAAAACCTAAACCTAAACAAAACAAACAAACAAAAACACCGAAAAAACCCTCTGTTGTGTTGAATGTGATAATCTGTATATCTAATGTATGTTTTTTTGTTTTTTGAAGTGTTAGGGATCAAATACAGGGACATCCTTGTGCATATTTGGCAAATGTTATGCTACCGAGCTATATCTCCATCTGTGTATGTGTATGTGTGAGTATTTTTTAAACTATGCTGCTCAGGCTGGCCTCAGACTCAAATTCTTAAGCGCATATGACTTTCCTACCTCAGTCTCTGATACTCTGATAGGCACATACCAACCTCTAATTGTGATTTCTATTTCTCCTTTTTTTTTTTTTTTTTTTTTTTTTTTTTTTTTGAGACAGGGTCTTGCTGTGTAGTTCAAGCTGGAATTGAACTCATTATGTAGGCTGGCCTCAAACTCATGGCAACTTTCCTGCCTCAACCTCGTGAGTGACTGGATTATAGGCCTGTGCTACCACATCTGGCTACTATTTCTAATCTTACAATTATTTGCTTTATAATATGGCAGCAGTTTACAAAATTGCAGAATCTAAACACTTGAAGAATTCTAATAATTCCTGGATACACTTTATGGTAATGTTGATGTACACACATTAAAAAATGAATTCATTTGCACGATTTATACATGAACACCAACACTCTGTGGCTCAGGGCTCAGACTGGAGAGCTAATAACACTTGTGCAAGTGATGGACGGATTAGCTATAGGGCGGTATAAGCAAGCTGACCTCCCAGTCCAAGTTCTCTGTTCCTGTGAGAACCTCTTCTTATCTCTAGAGCCATGGCCACTGCCACTGTGACCACTGTGACACTGGCCAGATCCTGGCAGACTGTACCTGGAAGCCTGGAGAGATGTGTGTGTGTGTGTGTGTGTGTGTGTGTGTGTGTGTGCACTTGGAAAACACTATCTGAGCTCTGTGAACTTATGCAGGCATTCTCCCCTGGTGTGGTCCCACCATTCACAAGTATGCGCCCTTGTTCCACTGAATTTCACATACCAAGAAGAAGTTCAAAGATACAGTTAGTAAGAATTTCAAGTAGCAACAGGAAAGGGTTAAACAAAGTACAGCCTCTCCTGTGAGGGGATGTTATGCAACTACACAGACCCATGCTTTTGAAGGTGACCCTGCATACAGAGTCAAAAAACTGTCAGGATTGGACTATGTACAGGAAAGTGAGTGGGAATGACAGGCACTGACAGATTTCCTCCATGATCTTAGCTTAAAGCAGTCAGTTGATAAATCTGTATCCTCCTCCAACTGAAATGTATGTTCTTTGAAAGTGAGGATCTTGTCTTACATAGCCATACACTCCTCTCAGGGCCTGCCTCTGTGTGTTGCACACTGCAGATGTTATTTAAATGACTGAGTAAAGAAATTGCTCTTCTATTTTCACAGCAGTAACAGTTAGAGTTGGAAGTGATCAGCCCTTTTATTTGAGAAGTTAAACTCATCAAAGGTGATACAAGAACAGCCTTGAGTTGCTTACCTGACCCGGGAAGAGGGTTATCATTAGTGTTTCCTGTAAGTACTCCACAGCTGTGCCCTCATGTGAACTTCCTGAGTTTGGTAAGAAAAACTGTCTGGCATTGCCTGCTCTTACAGAGACTCTGGATGAGTCTCTTTTAGTTTCTGGATGAATCTCTTCACTCTTTTCAAGATCCAAGATGAAGATGGCAACATTATCTATCAAGAGTTTCCACACCTATAATATTCAAATAATGGAACTTAGAAAAAAAGGGGTATACAGATGAATGTCCATTTTGTATCTGTGCATTCAAAGTGGTTAGGATAGATATATAGTTACATTCTCTTAATGAATAGAATGATTTGTTCTAATGGTGTTTGTAAATAGGATCTCAAGTCCGCATCTTGTACAGCAATTAACCACTAAGAAGAATATATACAGTGTGTTAGTTATTGAAACTGTCCTACCGATTTGATTTGAAACTGTCTCATTGCTATCTGTTTATCAATAAAATTATGAAAAAAATGTGGAAATTAATTAGGAAAAAAAAAAGAGTTTCCAAAGGTAACTTTTTAATATGATCTGAGCTCAAACTATGGAAGACTAGCGACTCTCAGGCTTTCACAGAGAGCAAATTGTCCAAGCAATGGCCATGACTCATCCACATGGCTGACACTGACAAAGGATCTACAATTTGAGGTACAGGATCTCAGGATAAATTCTGAGGGGATTTGACTGACCTTATCAGACACAAAAGCTACAACTTTTGTTGCATAGGTCTTGCTTTATCTTGGTCTTAACCATCCAGCAGAAAAGTATAAAGGCAAAGTATAAGAAGTAAAGCCATGCTGTTATGTTGAGCTGCAGGGGACTCAGGTCAACAATTTCTGACATTGCCAGTGAAGCGGAAGACACAATACTATTATGGACTACTGAACTCTTTTAGAATATTTTGCTGAGTTAACACACCTTTAATATTCAAATGACGGAACTAAACAAAAAAGGGCATACAGATGAATGTCCATTTTGTATCTGTGTATTCAAAATGTTAGGATAGATATATAGTTACATTCTCTTAATGAATAGAGGGATTTGTTCTAATAGTGTTTGTAAATAGAATATAATGCCTGCATCTTGTACAGCAAATAACCACTAGGAAGAGAGTATGTAACGTGTTAATTATTGAAACTGTCCTACCAATTTGATTTGAAACTGTCTATTGCTATTTGTTTCTCAATAAAATTATGGAGAAAAAAATTTAAAAAAGAGAAAGACTAGAGAGTAGGAAAACCTGATCAGAATACAGCATGTGCAAGTGGGAGAAGCTGAGGGCAGACACCAGGGTTATAATTTTGCCCTTTCTTTTTAAGAAATATTGTTCCTGAGGTAGAAAGATCAGAATAAGGAGGAACAGTAATGGCCTTGGGGGGTCTTCCTTGCTTCATTTACTATAAAAGAGCTTACATTTGTGGTTAACAAGACATATCTTGTCAAGTCATGAAAATAGAAGATAGGCCTAGGTCCTACACAATAGGTGAAACCAGGGACTGTGATACATTCCTGTAATTCCAGTACTCTGGGAGACTGAGGCAGGAGGATAGCAAGTTTTACCCTAGCTGACGCAATTTGGAAACTTAGAGGAACCCTCTCTTAAAAGTAAAACACAATGGACCTGGTATGTAGTAGCTCAGGGTGGCAGGCCCTAACTTCAATCTCTAGTAATGCAAAAATAGGCATGCCTTTCATGAATCTCAACCAACCAGTTTTAAGGTCCCTCCATACCCTCAAATGTCCTTAAAACTTGATGATTAAATCCAAACTGCATGAATAAGCAAAATTGATTAGCACGCACAGCAGTCAGATGTTATTCATTCTGACACACCCTCATAGTATCAATTACCACGCATCAATAAATGCAGTCCAGGGAATGCAAATACAATGACAGTGTTTAAACTGGATGTTCCTCTTAAGTAGAACAAGAAAACAAGCCCTTGGCAATCTTAAATTGTTTTGAGAGTTACACTGAAGCTAACTCCTGAGTACAGGTCACTAGGCTCGTGCCCCACCCTCATGAGATGAGAGACATCTGAGACTTTGACACTGTCCCTACTAGCCAAATGAAACTGAGAACCTCCACTGACAATCCCTGTGTATGGGGAGGGGGAGGGGAACAGGAGAGGGGCAATGCCACAAAGTATGTCCTGCTTTGCAAGGTCCAGGAGCTCCCTGCATTCCTGGTTCTTCTGGTGGGCAGGTTTTCCAAGGGTTTCTCCTGCAGGAACCTACTCTCCAGAGCTCCAGTAAGGCCCTCCTGGCCAGATGCTGGCATGCCACCGGAAGCTCAGAAAGTGCGGCGACAGTCTCATGTTTTCTGTGTGGGCTTGCAAATGGTATGGAAGACTTTGAAGAACCAAAATATGAGAGTTCACATCACTCCTGGGGTAAGACTGGTGTCCTCAGGTAGGGGGGATACTGCACTGGAGGGACAAATCTCCCTCTGTGCTATGCTGTGTGTTGGAGTTCAGGGCCTACATGCAGACCCAATGAACCTGGAACCTGAGTCCCTAACTCCACCTCCAACCCCAACACAGGCCCTGGTGCCACCTGCCTGTCTGCCTGGTGCTGTCTGACTGAGGCTCTACTACTTACCCCACTCCTGTCCCCTACCTGTGGTATCAGGCTGCCCGCACAAGCTCAGCTCTTACCCCTTCCTCCTAAAGTGCAATGTCAGCTTCGCTTCTCTAGGAAATGTGAATCCACACATCACCAACTGCTCGAAAGTAAATAAAAGTTCTTAAGACATCCAAACATTTACACAGGAGCCTCAAGGACTTTGACCATGGAGACATGAAACATCCAGAGAACATAAACCACTGATGTTTACTAAGGTCTTTTTGCCTAATGTCCCCTGCCTTCTGTCAAGCCCTATAAAAAAAACTTGCTTTTCTTTGTTCACTATGGACAGCCTTTTCTCCTTTCCTCTGCCTGCACCCAGGCACAGTAAATTCCACACCATGTGGCTCTTACTCAAGAGGGGTGGTCTGGGCTGGTCTCTGCCTCCTGCTGTTCCTTACCCTTTGAGAAGGACAATCTGTTAAAGCATGTTACATCGTAACTGTGGTTAGAGAAAATGGTCTTGTTCAACATGTCCTGGAATTTTAGGACAGAAAGAGTTGTACAGTACAGTTAGAGGATTTAAGATCGCCAAAGTTATTACTTACATAAATCACAACGTGAGAAAAATCAGGGACGTTGATTTTTTTTCCTTCTCAACCTAGAAGCTTACTTGCTCATGCTCTCTCTTTCTTTCCTTCCAGTCTGGAAGCTTTTAAGGTGGCATCGTGGAAAGAACCTAACAAAAATCCCATCTGACTTTGTTCTCAGAATTGTAGATTATAGAGTATGGATGAGAAGAATCTATTCCTCTCTCTGCCTGTTCTTTGCAATTGCTTTGATTCCTAGTTGTACGATTATCCTGAAATCTACTTTATTCCCATGTCTTGAAAAGCAAAATCATGAAAAGTAACCCTGTAGGCAATTTCAGATGGAAAAGAAGGAAATCATAATTTGGCTACAACAATTAGGTGAGAGGAGGAGATGGAACACTGATTATTCCCAATAAACTAAAACAATCCTTTATACTCCTTTACTGTGGGCCACATTTTGCACTAATTGTATACTTGTATTTCATTAGAACAAATTCAAAGAAGGGATAACATTATAAATAAGCAAGTTAAATTCCTTCCCATTTGGGAGATTACATGGTTCTTTATAATGTGGACTTTCTTTTTTTAAGCCTCAAAATGTTTACATAATCTACATGCCCCCCAAAAAAGTCATCAACTTAGTTAATAGCAGTTCCTAGGGTAATAGATCTACAGGTCATGAAGCAAGAAATCTCAAAGTGCTGACTTTTTTTTTTTTTTGTAAATTTATGGGAGGAACAAATATTATGATACATCCTTTTGAGTTAGACTAATCACTGTCCTCCATCCCAAACCTTTTTTTTTCCTTTTACTATGAGCACCTATTAATTACAAAATGTTGGACCCCAAGCATGTATTTTCATCATGTTCGTCTTATTTTCCTAGATCCTCTTCCTTCCCCCCTTTTCCCTTCCTTTTGTCTAATAATAGGCTTCCTTCTATTTTCATGCCATACCAAACTGGCTTTTCTTTTTTCTTTTTTTTCTGTAATTAAGACAGGGTCTACGGGATCTCATTACATAGATCAGACTTGCAGTGAATCTCCTGTTTTCAGCCTCCCAAGAGCTGGGATTACAGGCACTTGCCACCACACCCAGTCTCAATTGCTATTTCAGTGCATCCTAGGGGTGGGGCTGTCAAGGCATGCTGGGGATCCAACCCCCACCGCTGTGCTCTGCCCAAGCAGGCACTTTAGTCTGCGGAGCTATCAGGCCAGCCCTACAAGCTAGCTTTAGTATTAATATTTGGAAGAGTAAATCCTTTTATCTTAATTTCCCAGAAAGTCTGCATTTTTCTTATAAAACCTGGTAAAGGATTTGTATGTTTTATGGACTCCTAAACATTCTTTTGACTAATTTCATACTTCACAGAATGGTTACCAGGTTTCTGGTAGTCTGACTACAAGTGAATGACTACTTTGCACACATTAAACTGCATGCACTTTTTTGGTTTGGGCTTTTTGAGGCAGGGTCTCACTGTGTAGCTCAGGCTGGCCTCAAACAGTCCTCCTGCCTCAGCCTGCTAAGTGCTGGGATTACTGGTATGTGCCATCATACCATGCTGCATGCACTCTTTGAAAAGAAAATATAATGCAAATCTGCAACAGGGCTTTAAAAAGTAAGGTTCAAGGCTGGGCTTACAGGGATGCTCCACTGTATCTGGAATGTTGCAATTTTACTTATTTTAATTTTTTTTCATATATTCATACATGGTCTCATTACCTAGTTTAGAATCATAGTGATCCTCTTGTCTCAGCCTCCCTAAGGCTGGTATTACCGGTGTGCATGCTAACATGCCCAGTTTGGGTGGCCAGCATGGCCTATGGTACCAGGGATAGAACTTAGGTCCTTGCACTTGCCAGGCTGGTGCTTAGGCTGCCAAGCTATTTCCTCAGCCCAATGTTGCATTTTTATTTATTTATTTTGGTGGTACCAGGGATCAAACTCAGGACCTTGCACTTGCCAGGCAAGCACTTATCCCACTGAGCTATCACCCCCCACCCCACCGCATTTTTAAATAGGAATCACCTTACTGAGTTGACTGATACCCAGCCATAGATGGTCCCTAGTAACCCAAATTTTCTGGTCTTTGTAATCTTCTTCCTCTGGGTATGGAGTTTAATTTTATAATATATATTATTATATATTATAATATATTAATATATATTACATATTTTATATATATATATATATTTGCAGTACTGAGGATTGAACTTGGGGCCTTGCGCTTGCAAGGCAAGCGCTTATTCTACTGAGCTATCTCCCCAGGCCCTGAGTGTGGAATTTGAGACAGGCTCTTGCTATATAGTTCAGGATGGCCTTGAACTTGTGATTCTTCTGCCTCTCCATACCTGACTTGAGTGTGGGTTTGACTAACATAAGTAGCTTATGGCAAAAATGACAGGACTTGACTTCTAAGTTTAGATTGCAAAGAGATTGTCTCCCTTCTTTCCTTGTTGGACATCCCTGGTTGTTCTCTCTGATGGGAGCTGGTACCATGTTGTGAGGGACTTGGTGGAAAGGCAGGTATGGCAGGGAACTTGGGAGGTCCTTGACCAGTGAGGAATTAGGTCCCTCAATTGCCCTCTAAGAACTGAGGTCCACTACAAGTGAGGTGGGTGGGTCTGAAGGCAGGACCTCTTGAGTGGGTCCATAGCTGAGCTTCTGGCCCCGGTGACACCCTGATGGCTCTAAGTCTTGAGGCAGAAGATCCCAACTAAGATGCCTTGGTGCTCACTGCCCCAGAGGCTCTGGAAGGTAAGGTGAATTTAACCAGGTCTGTAAACAGAATGACAAAGCTAGTGAGAAGGGAAGGGTCTAGGACAAGAATACATCCTTCTGTGTCACTACCCTAGTGACCTATGTTCTCCAACCAGGCCCCACCACCTCACAGCACCTTCACCTATGATGATCTAATCACTTTCTTAAAGCTCCACCTCTAAACACGTAAGCCTTTGGGGGTACTTTTAAAAAAATATTTATTTATTTATTTTTTATGTATTTGGTACAGGGTCTACAGGGTCTCACTATGTAGACTGAATTTATAATGATTCTCCTGTTTTCAGCCTCCCAAGCACTGGGATTACAGGCACATGCCACCACATGCAATCTCAATCGCTATCTCAGCAGACCCCGGGGATGGGACCCACATGGCACTCTGGGGATTGAGCCCTGGCCCCTGCACTCTGCCTAAGCAGGTGCTTTAGTCCACTGAGCTATCTGGCTGGCCCCTGGGGTCACTTTTTAAGAATGTAAATCTCAACTGGGACATTCATTCTTTTACTTCAAATGTAAGATACAGAACATTAACCAAGCGCTTAGTCTAACCAAGATTTAAAGTTGCATGCTAAAGCAAACAACTTCCCTAAAATCATGTATACCATTTGTGTGAAAATGAACAAACTATAAAATGTTTGACACTCTTAATATAGAAATAGTTTTGTTCCTCAGTCCTGTCCTGAGTATGGCAAATTCTTTTTTTTTTTTTTTTGGTGGAACTGGAGATTGAACTCAGGCCCTTGCGCTTGCCAGGCAAGCGCTTATTCTACTAAGACATCTCCCCAGCCCCGGCAAATTCTAAATAAAATGATTTTTTTAAAAATTTGAACAGATTGCACAATGCAGTACTCTTAAGAAAATGCTAATTAGAATTAATGCAAGAACTTCAGGATATATTCTTGCTATGCATGCATTTGTTATACTCAAAAGGCTACTGGTAGAACTCAGTGGTATACTCACTGAACATGCACAAGGCCCTGGGTTCCATTACCAGCACTGAAAAAATTGCACTTGCACACACACACACACACACACACACACACACACACACACACGCACACACAAATCTCCATTCACAAGCCTCACTTTATAACTCCAGGGATGGAGGTGGGAGAACACATTCTTAAGACTGCATTTGGCATGTCTGGTTAATAATGAGGTTCTTTGGCCCACAGCAAGGTACAGGTGCAAACCTTTACTACTTAGTAGACTATGATATCTGCATAGAAGGAATAAGTTGATATCTCAGCCAGCAGGGCAGAAAATCACACCCTATTTGCATGTGCAGGTTTTACTGTTGCTCAGTCTACAGTGTTTTCAAGTTTCAAGTTTTTCATTGATACTATCCAGTTATTTCCCTTTGATGTACTCATGGGTATGTTCTTAGTTAAGCTAGCTTAAGTGTAAACTTTACTCTTTAGTATCTTCAATTTCATTCTGCTGGCTGAAATGCGCTCAGGCAGACATCACTCCAATTTGAATAATGACTGATGAATGAGGCTTCACTACTGATCCAGAGCATTAAAAAAAGATTTTTATGCATAAGTATACAAATATTTTATGTGCTGAACCTTTCACTTTTGAAGTACTCTCTTGAAAGGAATGTCAGCAGACAATTAAGGTTTCAAAATCTCCCATTAGACTATGACTTGTGGTAAAGATGAGTGGAAATGACTTTCACTTTTCACTGGAAATCTTTATGGGAACATAGGA
>NW_004524595.1:21098602-21108465 GCF_000260255.1 Octodon degus | reverse complement strand
TAACAAGCAATCCCAGGTGATTTGGTCTCTTCAATGGCATATGTTTGTGGCAGAGGCTGTTTGAACTCTTGGTTAGTGTGCTTGGGAGGCAGCTTGAAGAAGTCTTATCTACTTTTTGTCACTCGGTTGATGTTTTAAGGCATTGCAGAAAGCTGACAGTGAACCACAGGTCTGCCAGATGCATTTTTTTCCATGAAGACATTCTGATGAGTCATCTTCTCTTTTTTTTTTTCTTGTGGAACCAGGGATTGAACTAAAGCCCTTGTGCTTGCCAGGCAAGTGCTTACTCTACTGAGCCATATCGCTGGCCGTGAGTCATCTTCTTGAGGCCTGTTCTCCTTACGTGATGAAATTCTTTTTAATGTAAAAGTGGAATAGAAAATTTTAACCAGTCCTGCAGAAATGGCACTTTAGTCTCTGACTTCACACTGTCATTTAGCTGGCACTCTTTATGACTTGAGGTTATCTTAAAACAGAAAAGGGAGGAAAGCTTTCCTATGCTTTGGGTAGGAGACAAATTTGCTTTGGTAGAATTTGTGGCTGAGGAAAGCAGAGAGAGCCTGGCTGCCGAAGACATATATCACCACCAGCCACCAAGTTAAGTTGTAGAAACCAAAGGTGACAGCCATGGAAATGTAGATCATCAGCTCTGCGAAGTAATTAGGGGAGGAAACACATTCAAACCAGTCTCCAAAAGGGATCCTGTGGTTGCAGTGAATGACCACTCCTGAAAGGGAAAAGATTTCATGAGTATTTGAAGTCTTGTAAGAAAGCCTTACCATTTTGCTCCCTGAATTATTTTGCTGCAAGAAGAGTTTCACACAGCTGCGTGCAAACCACCATCTTGTCACATTTCCACGGACAGTCTACTGTGTATCTGAAAGTCACACCCTGAGGTTACACTGTCACTCTTCAGGAGCACAAAGGCCAGCTAGTTCCTCCAGCAACCTTCCATGCCAGCCACTAATAAAAGCTCAGACTCCAGTGTTAGGCAACGTGAGTTCACATGCTGGTTCTCCCACTTGCTACCCTGGTAACTTCAGCTAAGTGCCTCATTTTCTTAATCTAAAATGAAGATCAGACTATATTCATCTCAGGTGGGAATTGGGAAGCTGTAGCATTTACAACAGGGATTCATGCATAACAAGCATGGATAAACATTAAATACTTTCCTGTTTTTAGTATTTAAAATACTAAAAACTACCCACGACAAGCCAATACAAGCTAACTAGAAGGTGAAGTTGTTTTGCTTGGCTGGGATAATAGTAACTCCACAGTAATATGAGCTCTACTGGTGAAGTAGCACACCTGTACAGTGAAGTCCCCAGATGTAGGCACAGCACAGATTCACAGGTGTCAGGGCTGGACCGAGCCAGAGAGCTCATCACAGAATAGCTCTTAGTATACAGATGGAAAGATCTAGCTTCACAGAGGTATCTTGTTAAAAATGAGTATTTGACATAGGTTAGTCAACAACTAGGACAGGAAAGAAAAAATACAGAAAAGCAGAGAACTAACTTCTGAGGCTTACCATCCACACACAGAGGCTGTACGGCAATCTCACCTGCTTTATTTCTCCTGAGGTTGCCGAGAATGACGTGGCACTTATACTGGTGGACAGATGACCAGATAAACATCATCATCCCAAGGATGTGGAACCACCGTGCTTGCATCAAGGGATTTTTCCCTATTACATATACTGCGGAAATAAGAAATATCTTATTAGCCTGTTCTGTAATTTTGCTATGGCTTGTGTCTAGCAGTCCCTCCAAAGCCTCATGCAGGGGACGGGGGTAGAGGTGGCTGAATCTAGAGTGTGTGACTGATTCAGGGTGCAATGGTTGTGGTACATGTGCTAAGATTAAGGGTGGGTGATTACTAAATCAGTCCACTGATGGGTTTGGTACTACCCTAATCCTGGTAGCCTGGATACAATGTAAGAACAGAAAGAAGCTGGTCTTGTCCCTCACTTTGCTACCTTCTGCCTGCCATGAGCTCTTTCTCCTCTGAAAAACCCCTCTGCCATGCCACCTTGCCTTGGAGCCAGCTGACTGTGAACTGAAATTTCTCCAAATTGAGAGCCAAATAAACCTTTCCTCCTTTAACTCTGGAAGTCAGGTCTTTTGTCTCAGCAGTGAGAAAAGTAACTAAGACAAAATTTCCTCTCAACTAGCGAGATATTTTCCTCAGGTGTGCATAGCTTTAGTGACTGCCAGCAGGGAAGTTGATATTGAAATTCTCCTGCTCCTCCTTCAGATACTTCAGGCACTGTCTCCTTCAAACGCACAGGTCCATTTTGGGGGATCTGCTCTTGGGTGTGATGAGACTGCCTTGGGTTTCCATTGCTAAGCCCCACTTAAGTCTCCTTCCACTTTACTGTCAGGAGAACAGGATGCTGAAGAGACAAAGTTGTCCATAGATAGTAGAAAAGAGCCTGAGGCTCTGGAGCTGAGAAGGAACCTCTGAAAGGTAAATTCATGCTGTTCCCTACGGGCCCCTACAGGTGCCACTGGAGGACAGTGAGGACAGTGAGGACAGCTAATTACTAGTGAGAACATACCAAAGTCCACCCATCTCTGCTTAAAACCTGTGCTATAGAATCTGCTATCATCTTTTTAGTATGCACTAAAAGATTATATTTTTCTAAGTTAAAAATAAAATGTGGAAAATATGGTTTTAAATCTGATAGGCTTCAAGAGTAAATCCCCATAGAACTGAAAGTTCAAGTGAACATGTAGGAGTTCACATCACTAATACCATGTCTCCTACTCTATATGGAGAGGCTTCACCTATAAGGAAACTAGAATTTATGATTAAGGCCAGCTTTATAATGCAGGTAAGGTACACAATCATACAGTTACTAATTAGTGAGTGTCTCCTGAGCTTGGCCTATTGCAGGCACAGAGAATAAACCAGCAAGTCAGGCACAATCCTTGACCTTAAGAAGCTTTCTTTATGGATTACAGACCTTCTTTCCACTTCCATATGGACCATGGGAAGTGAGTATGCTCCTAGTTATGGATGGGGAAGCCAAAGCTCAGAGATTCAGTAGGACAGACCTAGGGAAAGGGGATCCCCAAGCCCTCGGAAGTTCTACTAGACCCTGTATCTGGCAAATACCCTAATGTGTCCTCTCTCAATGAATTACTGAAACTAGCTCTCCCCAGATTGTCCCAAGTGGCCCCAGATGACCTCTTGACAGACAAATAGGTAAAATAGAAAACAGATTCAGAAAGGAATGCTTAGAACATTACTTTCTGTGGGTGCCTTGGCTGCCTTTCCTTGACTATTTATAAGAGAGGAAAGACAGAAAGTAGGACCCAGGAAACTCCTAAAGGAATATGCAATGCCAACGGAAGCTGACAGACCGAAAGCTAGTAGGTTACCAAAGAGCAGCAGAAAGTTTCTCGGGTTAAAAACCAGGAATGACAGCTCATAGCTTGGTATTGATGGAATGCGTGGACGCCAAAGCTAAAAAACCAAGGTGGAAAAACTGACTTGAGTAAGTGCAGAGGAATCAGATGGAGAGATACTGGCTGAGCGGCTGTGGTCAGCAAGTACTTCATGAACTGAGCAAGACTGTCAGGAATCCCTACTGTAAAATCTGTCCCTTAGAGAATGGGGATATAGCTCAGTGACAGAGTTTGCTTAGTCTGTGTGAGGCCCTGGGTTTGAATTCTAGCACCACCAAAAAAAAAAAAAAAAAAAAAAAAAAAAAAATCAAAACCAAAACCAAAAACTTAACTTTCCTTTAACCAAAGAGGCTGTGTGTTACACCAATGGAGAAAGGACTCAAAGGAGCACTGATGTCTGATACCAACTTCAGACCTGAGGGGAGGAAGAAGGGCTCACTCAGAGTGTTGGGAATATCTAGATCTTGGTCTCAATTTGTAAGGACTGATGCAGCATCAGTAGGAAAACATGAAACCTGGTATGCAGAGAAAATGGTCAGGAAAGATCTGCAGTGTCTGGGCTGAAGAAGGCGAAGATTAAGTGGACCTCAGAACTAAAAACTCAATCATCCAAAAGAACTTCAATTCTTCATAACACATATACATTGTTTTTATAAAAATGACCCCCCTCACTTAGACCCCCTCCCCCAGATAAAACAATAAACCACTTCTTTCTCTTCTCATAAACAGAGGTCTGGCTTCTTCCTCCTGGCTGGAGAGCGCTTTGAAACATTAAGGAAAGCTTTAGTGTAAGGGGAGTAATCACAAGAGCTGACGGCAAGGAGGCTTTTCCTTTTGCTCTCTT
This sequence comes from Octodon degus, assembly GCF_000260255.1. Taxonomy (NCBI): domain Eukaryota; kingdom Metazoa; phylum Chordata; class Mammalia; order Rodentia; family Octodontidae; genus Octodon; species Octodon degus. The sequence continues at coordinate 21,104,208 of NW_004524595.1, read as the reverse complement.
CCAATCCTGACTACCCCGCAGGAGCACCTCTCCTCTCACCTCAGGATCTACCTCAGCAGAGCAACTTCCTCCACCTTCCCCACAGCCCAGCGAGGCTCAGACTTCCCCAAGGCCACTTGCTTTGCTGCCCCCATCCCTTGCTCTTGGCCACATTCCCTCCTCCTCCCTTGCCACAGACTAACCTCACATGGATTCACTAGCTTCAGTCCCTTCAGGGAACCCCACTTCCCATTTCATCATTCCTGAGTGGACTCTTGTGAATTTTCTGTCCTTTACCGTCTTCAGGGAAGGCATGACTACTTATGTTGGCTCCTTTAAGACTTTTTTAAAAAAATGTACTACATAGCTCCAACTCAGTGATCCTCCTGTTTTCAGCCTCCCCTGTGCTGGGTAGCAGTGGGGACACCTGGTGTCAGCCCAGTGGCTTCAACTCAATGATCCTCCTGTTTTCAGCCTCCCCACCTGCTGTCAGCTCAGTTCTGCCAGGCCCAGGGCCAGCACACCATGTGGTGCTGGGGATCGAACCCTGGTCCCTGTGCTTGCCTAAGCAGAGACTTAGTCTGATGAGCTGTCTTGCTGGCCCTCCTATAAGTCCTTAGCAATTACAGTTAACATACATATACCTTGGACATGTTGACTTTTTATATTGATTATTGAAGTCTAAGTAGCTTGAATGAAAAGTAGGTGGGGTCAACTCCTGCTCTTGGACTCCTGAGTGCTATGTAAAGCCATCAGGAGTGCCTCGTGCAGCCCATGCCTGCAGAGCCTGGGCTGAGGCAGAGGCTACTCACCAGTTCTGCCATCCATGGGCACCTGGCTAAGCACGGTCAGGCCGACGAGGACGTAGTAGCCAAGGCCAAAACAGTACTGCACGATATGGATCACGGCATCGGAGAAGACACTGACATAGAAGCACTCGAAGAGTCTCCGCCAGCTGTGAAGCCACAGAAATAGGAGTACCAAGAAGGCAGACAGCACCAGCTCACCGCCTGCAATTCAGAAGGCCACTTGCTCAGCTCTCTTCAGGGGTGAAAGCAAGGTTTTGACTTTCCTTACTATTCAGCAAAGTACTAGACATGATTAGTTATGAAAGGGTTCTAGAAATCTCTGTCTAACACGTTTATCTTTTTAGAGTGAGGGCATGGGTCCACTAAAGCCACAGAGCCCAGCTGAAGAAGATGCAGTGAATCAGTGATGCCGGAGGGCAAATGCCCATCTCTGTACTCTGCTGCACCATATGACAGCCTTCCAGGCTGTCATGGAGAAGGGGGTCTGTTAGTGTCTGGCCCCCTGCACAGCCAGATGCAAAAAAGAGTTCCCAGCTGGCCTCAGAACAGTCCTACCTGGTGGAATCCCCAGGCTCCCACAGAAGTAGAGACAGGAATAAAAATAGTTATGAATTTCTTTCCATACTGAAATTAAAAAAAAAAGGGTTTAAGGCACAGCTCACTGATGCAACATTCATACATGCTGTAGTGTGTATGAAACCCTGGGTTCAAGCCCAAGGAACGCCAAAAACATCATCAACAACAAAACCCTCCGAGGTGACAGTGAGCCCTGAAATCTACCCTCCTGCCTGTCTCTCATCCCTTGGTCCCCAAAGAACTCTGAATAACTCATTTTTAAAACAACAGGAAGCCTTTCTTTAAAAAAAAATGAATACCATATACATCATAAGGCTATGCAATGCATCCCACCTGTATCACTGCACCCTAACCAAGAAAGAACAGGGCTAAGACCCCTAATGTTCCCACCCAGGCACTATGCACTCCTTGCACCACTGTGGGGTTACCCATCCACCCCTGTCCCGACTTCTGTTAACACAGATTAGCTTTGCTGTTTGTATATTTTAAATAGATTAAATCTAGTTGTTGACTTTTTAAAAATGTATTTTATTTTATTTTTTTTTAATTTTTAATTTTTATTTTTTTGGCAGAACTGGGGATTGAACTCAGGCCCTTGCACTCAGCAGGCAAGTGCTTATTCTACTGAACCATCTCCCTTGGCCCCTTTAATGTATTTTAGTACAGGGTCTCACTACACAGATGGGACTCGTAGTGATTCTCCTGTTTTCAGCCTCCCAAGCACTGGGATTAAAGGTGTGTGCCACCATGCCCAGTCTCAGTTGTCCCGGGGGGGGGGGGGGGGGGGCGACACTGCAAGCCCAGGAATCGGGATGGGGGATTGAACTCTGGTCCCTGTGCCTGTCTAATCAGGGTTTAGTCTGCTGAGCTATTTCACTGACCCTTAGTTGTTAACTCTTTAGGAACAAATACTAAGACCTAGGTGCTCCGCCAGCAGACACATCAAGTGAGGCTATTTTAATGAGTAAGTGGGGTTTGCTTTGGTACCTCCTCTCACACCATAGGATGTGCATGGCTTCATTCATTCTCCCACTCTTTCTCCCTCTGTGTCTTTGTCTCCAATGAACAGGTTTCATTTTAGCAGATTTGTACATGCATATGCCATGCTTTAACCATTCCTCCACCACTTCCCCTAGTTTCATATGTGGATTTTTTCCTCTTGATTCTTTTTTTTTTCCCCCCTTTTGTAGCAAAGTTCTTTGTTGTACAGAAAAGAATTGTACATAGGGAGCTGGTGGTTTGGCTGCTGGAACAAAGGACAGAGGCAAGGACAGAGAACAATTTGTTTCTAATTGTGCCCCTTGCCCTCTGGAAGGCCACAGCATGGCTTTCACCTTGAACTTTTATTTATTTATTTATTTATTTATTTATTTATTTATTTATTTATTTGAGATGAGGTCTTGCTTTGTTGTCAGAGCTGGTTCTGAATTCCCAGGCTCGAGTGACTTTCTTGCTTCAGCCTCCTGAGTGGCTGAGGCCATTAGTGTGCTGGTTCCTTATTTATTCATTTATTGTATTTTAGGGAAGGGTCTACAGGGTGTTCAGGGTCTCACTACTAGATCGGTCTCATAGTGATTCTCCTGTTTACAGCATCCCAAAAGCTGGGATTACAGGTATGTACCATATGCCCAGTCTCAATTGCCATCTCAGCACACCATGGAGGTGGGGCTGGCACTGCAGGCCCAGGGGTCGAACCCCTGGCCCCTGCGCCTGCTTGTAGGCACTTTAATCCGCTGAGCTATTTGGCTAGCCCTGGTTCCTTATTTAAAAATTATTCAATATATCCCTTATCTGCTGCTGAATGTGGCATATTTAAGGACCTTGTAGTAAAAATCTGGCCCAGGTAAAGGTATATAACCAAAGGTTCACAGCATAACAAACCATTTCACATGTTTACCAAAAGCTAATTTAAAATTAAATTTCTGTCAGATTTGATTTTGGCTGAACTGTATAAATGATAAACGTTGTAGGCAAATCTGAAGGAGCCTAAAAGCATCCTCCCTGTGGATACAGGCTTCTTCATAAATTTTTCAGCAGCAATGTACTAAAAGTATCTGAGGAAGAACAGCCAGTCCCAGCCTCTCCTCTGAGCTTTGGGGAAGTTGAACTGGAGCGCCAACTCTGACCTAGCCATGACCTCAGTGAAGACTCAGGCCAACCCTGTGTCATTTGTGCTGCAAATCTCTTTCATCCTGATGTCAGGGGCTCTGAGTGGTGGTCCCTGAGTGAGGCAAGGGCTGGGCGCACAGCTTCCAGCAGATAGGAGCCAGAGCACAAGCTCAGTGCTATCAGGAGCTGGGGGAGACTTACCTTGTGCCTGCGCTGCCCCAAGAGCTCTGAGCAGACCATGAAGCCAATTTGGAAAAGGCACTCCCAGGAACACAGCTTGGGAAAGGCACCCAAGTAGGAAGCCATTCCACAGCACAGAGATGACATAGAAGTGAGAAAAATACCTGCAACAGGAAAAGGAGGCCGTGACTCACCCACATGACTGATGCTGACAAAGGAGCTACAGACTGCAGTACAGGGCTTCAGGGTAAATCCTGAGGGGATTTGACTGACCTTGGCAGATACAAAAGCTACATTTCTTGTTATATAGGTCTTGCTTTATCTTGGTCTTAACTAAGATAAAGCAGAAAAGTATAAAAACGAGGTATAAATGATAAAGGCATATTAATATGCTGAGCTGTAAAAGGCTCAAGTCAACAACTTCTGACATTGCCAGTCACATGGATAACCTATTGCTATTATGGGCTACTGGACTATATTGGAGTATTTTGCTGAATTCATTCACATACAATATTTAAATGGCAGGGCCAGGGAGATAGCTCAGTAGAATAAGCGCTTCCCTGGCAAGCACAAGGGCCTGAGTTCAATTCCCGGTTCTGTCAAAAAATAAATAAAAATAAACATTTAAATGGCAATGGAACACCCATCTCTGACAAAAGTAAACAAAAAAGGGGGATATAAATGAAGGACCATTTTGTGTCTGTATATACAAAATAGTTAAGATAGATATACAGCTACTTTCTTTTAGTTTCTTAGAGAAGAAAGATTTGTACTAACAGTGTTTGGACAGGATATCATGTCTGCATCTTGTACTCTGAATAACTACTATGAAGACAACAATATGCAATATATTAATTATTGTAACTGTCCTACTAACCTGTTTTGAAACTGTCTCATTACTATCTGTTTCTCAATAAAATAATAATAAAAAAAAAAGAAAAGGGAGGCAATCACTAAAGTAGAACGATGGTAAGCTCCAACACAGAATTATTTTTAGTTCTTCTTCCAGTCTCCAACCCAAAGTTGAGTTTAGCTTTTAAAAAGACCTTGAATCCTTTAGGTGTTCAGATGTTTAAAATTCCCTTGCTAATGATAGTACCAGTTGCCTTGTAGAAAAAAGAGGCCTATCTGAGATCAAGGGATCTTTTTTTAATTTTTCTTGATTCAGGGTCTAAACTATGCAGTTCAGATTCATAGTAATCCTCTTGTCTCAGCCTCCCTAGTGCTGGAATTACAGACATGTGCCACTAAACCTGGTTCTGGGGCCAGGACAGTGTGTCCAGGGTTCTGGGACCAGCACGGCATGCTGTACCAGGGATCGAACCCGGGTCCTTGCACTTGCCAGGCAGATGCTTAGACCACTAAGCTATCTCCTCAGCACCCCCCACCTTCCTCTTTTACAAGTGATCTTAATGATGTAGCCTGAGGGTCAAGTGGTAAGCTCTCTTGTCTCCAGTAATAGAATTGGGCTCAAGCTCCTAAAAAAGGCCATAGACTCTATGGTTGTGCTAACGTAAGTTAAATCTGTGAAAACTTTGGAGTCTTGAGCCAATACTACAGTAATAACCACACAACTATTGCACAAGATTTGCAAAATCACAGACACAGGGCTAGAAGAATCCTTAAAGGTTTTATGCTCCAGTGTTCTTCTGAATTATGCTGACCTAAATATAATGACAAATCCTGCAATAATAGAAATACTATATTAACCATAGGTATGAACTCCTTATATTCCTCAGACAACTATAATGCCCATTTTGCAACAAACACATTTATAAATGAGGTATAAAAACCACAAAACCAATAAAATGAAATTAGCCTTGTAATTCAACATGAAAGCAGCTGACTTGTTAAAATGAAGTCACTAATAGCACAGAAGGACCTCTTCTGTTTTTTTTTTTTTTTTTTGGCAGAACTGGGGATTGAACTCAGCCCCTTGTGCCTGCCAGGGAA
>NW_004524595.1:21082042-21098478 GCF_000260255.1 Octodon degus | reverse complement strand
TTAAGCACACTGTGATCTATTACACGAAGCTCAGGGTGGAATTTTTTTCTACTTGGGACTTCATGTCAGCATGCAAAAAGTTTTGGATACTGAAGCATTTTGGACTTTTAGGTTAGCTTGCAGTTTTCCTCTATGTGAATTAATTCAATACCTTTCTGACTGTACTGGGTACAGAATCACCTGGCCTTCCCGGGTCCTTCAAGCATCTGTATAAACCCTTCTTTCTTTTCTCTTTGATCTGTGAAGAGTATGACTTGGAGTCAAAAGAGGACTAACTATCAGCTCACAGTCTCCTCCAGCCAGGCCAGTATTTGCTTGTAAGGGAACTCCCAGCTCCCCGGGCCACATCTATAAACCCAGTCTGACAAACCCGATCTAATCTGATCGTTCCTTGGCAACCTCCTTCATCATCCCCACTCATTTCTGCAAATTCTAGGGCTGGATCTGCCCTCTCTGGTCACATGGGACAAGATAAAGCTTAATTCTACACTAAGTTCTAAAACCAGGTGGACAAGGTCATGCTCTCCCGTAGGCCTCAGAGCCTACTTCTCTCCCAAGTTTAGGCACCCAGGTCCAGCAGCATCCTGGCTGCCAGGCTTCAGTCACATTCCAGGTCTTCCTTGAGACACTCTTCCTAGAATTGAGCCAGGTGTGGCCAGTCCAGGAGGAAAGGGAAGGGCAAGCTTCCAAGAGCAACCAACTTCCAGCCTGGCTGCTTTGATGCCTTCCCTTTCTCTCCAGTATTTATGGAACATGTGGGAGGTGCTGGGCAATGTTCTCAGGGCTGGTAACTCAGCAGGGAGCTGCTGCCCAGATCCTTGCCTTTATGGAATTTACTTTCCATGGAGACCCAGGAAGCCAATGAAGGAGCCTGCCACACCTAGCATAAGATGGGGTGGAACACAGGGAGGCTGTACTGGATGACAGTCAGGGGACAGTTGGTTGGAGGGGGGATCCTTGTGGATTTCTAGGGGAAGAGCTTTTTGGTCAGCGATAACTGCAGAGGCACCAAAGCAGGTGCACACCGGGGGGTATTCATGAACAGTAAAGACCCTGGGTGGCTGGGAGCCTGGCCATGGGCAGGGGGCAGATATGCAGGGCCTTGCAGGATGATGGCTTTTAGTGGGGAGCTACTTAAGCAGGGTGATAAGAGGCAACGATGGATGTTTCTCACACCTGTCTGGCAGAAGGAGATGTTCCACAGAGGGATGGTCAGGATTGTGGTATGACAACGTGAATGATATTGAAATAATCCTTGACATAAAAAATAAAGCATTTTTAAAAGAATATGCATATTCATTTGATTAAGTTTGAACAACAACAAAAAAATCCCTTTTGACTAGGTAGAGAAGTCTAGTGTGGCATAAGGGATGTGGTATGGATCCAAGATTAGTACTGAATTTCAGTTTCACAACATGCTTATTTTATCTTCATATGGTAGATGAGAAAACCAAGGCTCAGAGAGATTAAGTTGCTTATTAAAGGCCACACAGTAAATGACAACATTTGCCTACACCCCTATGTCCAGCAACTCGAGTTCAAATTATACCACTGAACTCTTACTCACACAGCTTCAGCTTACCTGGACCTACTTTTCTGACTACTTATAACCAAGTTAGATCAAGCCTGAAGACCTTTATGTAAGTTGTTAGGCTGCATCTTGCTACCCTGTATTAGTACCCTGTTTTTTTGGTTTTATTTGTCCAAGGAATCAAACTCAGGACATTGTGCTTGTGCCACTGAGCTATATATCCTTGGCCTACCCAAGTTTTTATTTTTATTTTTATTTTTTCAGTCTTGGGGATTGAACTCAGGACCTTGTGCTTGCCAGGCAGGCACTTAAACCACTGAGCTATAACCCAGTCCACCCTGGTGTTTTTGATTCAAAGTCAAATAGTTCTGTTTTTATATTCCAGCATTCTATTTTCTTTTCCTAATTTCTCATCTGCTATATGAAACATTTCTCTTTTCAGAGCAAGACATATCCCTTGCTTATTTCTAAAGACCTAGTTCAAGCCTCAAAACACAGATGTAAAAGTGTCACTGTCCACTGTTTTACCATGCTCCTACTTTGGTATCTGCATGTGTGGGGTGTGTGTGTGTGTGTGTGTGTGTGTGTGTGTGTGTGTATGTGTATGTGTGTATGTTACAGTTTGTGTCTAGTTGTCACCCAGCAGCCTCATGCAGTCATGGGGCAGCTTCTGGAGTCTGTGATTGGTTATTGTGGGTGTGGATGCTGCATCCAACCTGGGCCAGGTAATTAGCATTATAATGTAAGGAGGGGAGAGAGGCTGGCTAGCTGCCTGGGCTCCTCCACTCCCTTTGCTCCTGCTCCTTGTGGCCACCATGAAGAGTTGTCCTTTGCCATGTGCCACTCTGCCTTGGAGCCAGCTGAGAATGCACTGAAACCTCCAGTAACTGTGAGCTCAATAAACCTATCCTTGCCTAATTTTGAGTGTCGGGTATTTGTCCCAGCAATGAGAGAAAAGTAACAGACAGTGTGCTACTGGGGAGTGAACCTAGGCCTTTATGCTAGCTACATCCCGCACCTATTTTTATTTTAAATTTTGAGACAGTCTAAGTTATTAAGCTGACCTGGCTGGGAATGAACTTGAGATTCTCCTGCCTCAGCCTCTAACAGTGCTTAAATTATAGTCATGCACCACCAGTAAAGCTATGGAGTACTGCTCTTCAAGCCCTTGGGAGCAGGGAGAAGGTGATTCTTGGGATTACACAGTGCTCTGCATGAACATCTTCTGATTAACAACTGTGTGTGATTACTAGAAGCCTGGACTGCTCTACAGCTGGGGATACAGCAGCTTGCTGTCAGCCATGGCATGTGTGTGTGTGTGTGTGTGTGTGTATCTGCACAAGTGTACCCAACATGCATGCATGTACACCTACAAACCCAACACACAGATTTTACAGAATCACAGCAGGCAGTATCTCTAAGAAAACTAAAGCAGGAAATAAGAGGAATTCAGGAGATGGTAGAATCATAATTTTAAATAAGGTGCATAAGGAAGGCCTCAGTAAGGAGGGAAATCTCAGTGGGTGGCAGGGAGCCAGGAGCAGGGAGAGCTCACCCCAGGCCAAGCTAGAGGAGTTACAGGATTAATGAATGATGGTGCCTGAGTTCTGCCAGGTGCCTGTGCTAAGTCCATTAATGTCATTGCCATCTGAGACCAGTGGGGGCTATTATGCTGCCACTTTAGTCCACAACTGCAGCGCCGTCTCTTGCTTGGAACACTAGAGTACCATCCCTTTAAAACACGAATTACATATTGCAACACTCTGCCTTCCCCAGAAAGCCCTCAGTAATGGTCCATCCACACCTACTCTGTCCCAGCTCCATCCCAGCTTGCAGGCCCTCTAGCAGCTGTCCTCAGCACTCCTACCCTTCCAGGTGGTCACTTCGGCCACCTTCTCACCATCAAACACTGCTGGCTCTCTCTAAAGCACAGATCACCACCTGAAATTATCCTGCTGGTTTTACAAGACGGATTTGCATATTTTCTGGCTTGCCTTTAAGTCCTGGCACATGGCAGATCTCTATAAATGCTGGTTAAAAAAGTGAATGAAAGAGATGGTAAGCAGCTCAATAAAAGTTACTCTTAGTAAGGGGTCAAGTTCATCAGCAAAGGTTGAATCTAAAACCTCAAATCTTTTCTGAGGTTCATTTAAACCATGCAGACGGGGAAAGGGTGGATCCATCTGATCCAAGCAATACAAATGTAAACATCTGCAAAGTGATTGTCTAGCACAGGGCTTCTTACCATTTCTCTGCCACCAGCCCCCTTCCCAATGGGACAAAAGCTACAGACCCTTCTCAAAAATGCCATTATGAGCACAAAACACATAGGAACTACAAAGGAAACCAATTACACTGACATATAAGTAATACAATGACTGCAAATCAAATTTGGGATGCAGTATTATGTGTATTTTTTTATATTCAAACAAGACGTAAACGATGACAAACCTGTGAGTACCGGTTTGTATGGTCTGCTATGGTCTGTTGATTACATTCATGATTGAGGAAATGCTACATGTCAGCCAGAGATTAGTGAAAATCATTCTGTGGCTCACTTCCAATCCCAGTTTGCCCTGCCTTCTCCTGAGAGATCCCTGAAGCTGGTGAGTACCCCCGGACTGCAGGCGAAAGGACTAGACAGTTCTCTTGGCCTTCAGAGCCCAACTCCAACACAGTACTTTGGTAGCATGTGTAAGCATTTTGAACAGAAGTGTTTCTGTATCAGTACTCTACAGAAGTCTAGAGCACTTTGACTCTTGTGCCAACTCACCTATTTATTCAGACTTTCTGGGAAATTAAAACTCTAGGAAGCAAAGGAAACTGAGAAAATCAACTGTTACCTTATTTAAAGAAAAACAACAACAAGAACAAGACAGGGGTTATGGAAACAGACATTCCACCAACTGATTTAAGGTTTTACTCAATCATAAACAAAATTTCTTAAGTACCACCTTATCTACGTAAGTGCGACTTACAGCTACCTATGTGTAGGTGTTGAAATTACAGGCTTCCTTTCATCATTAAGAGAGTGGTATTAAAGGCTGGGGATGTAGCTCAGTGGTAGAGCACTTGCCTAATAACATGTGTGAGGCCCTGGGCTCTATCCTCAACACTGAAAAAAAGTGCTATTCAAATTTGCACATGGAAAAATATTTAAATATAAGCATGTAGGTTAAGATTACCAAACAGTTTCAAAGATGGACCCACCATGCTATTACTAATGCCACCATCTGGCAAGAAGTCTCTTCTCACACACGACTCAGCTTAGCATAAAGCACCTCAGAGGTTGAGTTGGGATCCCGATTCTCTGGAAGGCAGGGTTCAAGTACCACCCACGCTAGCAGCCCCACACCATGAGGCAAGCAACCTGTCACTACCTGGGCCTGCACGTCTGTGAATGGGAATGACAATGACATTTTCTTCACACGGTTCAAAGAGTGAGGGCACCGCTGTACATAACAGTCATCATCTACACACTGGTGCTTAGTCTGGTGGCTGCTGTGGCCAAAGAAGGACTAAGAGCCCTTCTGTGTCCTCAGCCAGTAGGACATTGGGATTCATTTATTTATTTAGGTGGTACCAGGGATCAAATTCAGGAACTTGCCCTTGCCAGGCAAGCACTTATTCCACTGAGCTATCTCCCCAGCCCCTAGGTTATTTGATTTTATTTTCTGACTATCAGAATGACAAGCACATTTTTTTTTTTTTTTTTTTTTTTTTTTTGCAGAAACAGGGATTGAACTCGGGTCCTTTCGCTTGCCAGGCAAGTGCTTATTCCACTGAGCTATCTCCCTGGCCCCATAAGCACATTGTTAATGGAGGGCCTGAAAAATACAGAGATGTGTATGGGAGTCATCACTCTCACCTCCATCTGATTCTAGCTGCCTTTCAATGTAAATAGGAGTACTAAGTTTCAAAGGAGAATAATATACTTTGTTTTTTGGAGACATTTCCAGTTTTGAAGTAAATGTTCTTTTTTTTTTTTTGTCCTAATAAAAATGTGTTTCATTCTTAGCCTTGATTTGTGATACCCTCTCTAGTACTTTTATTTTATTTTTTTGCAGTTCTGGGGATTGAACTCAGGACCTTGGGCTTGCCAGGCAAGCACATATTCTACTGATCTATCTCCTTGGCCCTCTATTACTTTAGAAGTATTTAAATTTAAGGAAAATCAACAATAGCCACTCCACAGTACTTGAATGCCATGTGAAGATCTATTCTAGAATTCTAGAAGAAGAAAAAGGTGTGCATTATTTCACAATATATTCAAAATTACAAGAAGTCCTAAGAGTACCAGTTATTACAGGAATGATTAAGGGAAAGAGCCCTAGGTGCTTTCTTGGCTGGCATAGACCTCCAGTCCTGACAAAGAGACGCAGAGGTGCAGTGCTGATTTTAAGTGTGCTCTGAACCCAGGGATGCTAGTACATTTTCTACAATTTAGAAAATACTTTTTATAAAGTAGGAAAAGACATCTGCAATCAAATCTTATTAAAATGACACTGAATTTTATTTAAAAAGAGGCTCATCTCAGTTACTCTTCTCTCCTTGCTGGGACAAAATGAAGGAAGGAAAGGTTTATATAGCTCACAGTCAGTGTAGGTTTCAGTCCATACTCAGTGGGCTCCAAGGCAGGGTGGCACTGGGCAGAGAGCAGCAGTTCATGGCTGAGGCAAAAAGCAAGAGAGTGCAAAAAGGGATTGGCAGTCATAGCTAGCTAGCTTCTCTCCCCTCTTACACTGTAATGCAAATTACCTGCCCCAGGGAAAGAGTAGCACCCACAAGCACAATAATCACAAACTGCAGAAGCTGCCCCATGACTGCATGAGGCTTTACAGGGACTACTAGACACAAACCATAACAAGCCTTTAAGCAATGGGTTTGGCCAATGTCTTTCATATTTATTTTTCTTCTCAGCACCTTGTTCTTTACTGTACCTCAGAAGGACATCCTTCTCCCTCTTCAGTGTTAACACCTGATAGATCATTCTCTGTCAGCGTGATGCTCAAGCCTGTAATCCCCACACTCAGGAGGCTGAGGCAGAAGACTGCCCCAGTACAAGGCTCGTTTGGAGAAAACAGATAAAAATCTAGAGAAAGACCTGTCTAGAAAAAGAAGGGCAGGTGGTTAAATCAGCTTCGAGGAATCTTCATACTGGGTCTCTTTGCTGTCTGTGGACCCAGGACCGGGCTGTATTTAAAAATCCATGATTATGGGGTTGGGGAGACAGCTTAGTAGAATAAGCACCTGCCTGGAAAGTATAAGGTCCTGAGTTCAATCCCTGGTACTGCAAAAATAAATAAATAAATAAATAAATAAAATAAAAAATAAATAAAAATCCATGATTTTTACACCGAGGACTCAACCCACACGCCCTTGAGCATACTTGGAGATAGCTTGCTCTACCAGAGAGCTAAATCTTAAAGGCGTTAATAGCGTAAATGTTTAATCCATCAGAAACTGTATCAGATTCCTTCCAATTCATTTCTAAATGCCAATTTAGGGTGCATCTCAAAGAGAGAAACACGACGCTCTATTTTTACTATGAACAAAGAGTGTTCATTTGACTCTTCCAATCTCTGTCCTGAACTCAAAGTAGAAAAGCAGGCAAGCAAGCAAGCACAATCTCTGAATGAATGAATTATTTTGGACCAGGCAATTTAATCCTTCTCTGAGTTTGGCCATGAAATTGGTGCAAGCCAGACGGATCGGGATCCGAGTCTTCCTAAAACATGCCATCCCGACCGCCCTGTGACACCACCGTCGCCTGCTTTGTTCTGACTGCGAGGGGTTGGGGAGGAAAATGCGGGAAATAGGGGTGGCAAGCGCGGACCTAACGAATTCCAGGGACCTCGGGTGGGACTGTGAGCCCTGCGTTGTGTGCGCGCGGGAGGGAATTCGGACAGAGGCCAGTCTGTCGTCCGGGGACCAGGCCTAAATTCGGACGTGCTGTTTCCGCGGTACAGCGAGGTCCCCGGCCTGCGGACGCCTCTGCTGCCCCTGCCGGTCGCGAGGAGCAGAGCAGCCGCGGTTACCTCTTGGGGACGTCAAAGGCGCGGTAGGCGGCCGGGCGCGCCGGCTCTGTCAGCTTGGTCTTCCCGTAGCGGATGAGGTCCTGGAAGAGCAAGCACTCCGGGAGCAGGCGGGGCGGCGCGAGCTGCAGCAGCAGGCTCAGCAGGAAGGCGGCGTCCAGCGCCAGCCACACCGCACGCAGCGGGCTCAGCGCCCACAGCGCTTCCACCAGCCCGGAGGCCATAGTTGCAGCAGAGCCGGGCCTGCAGCCCCTTCTGCAAGAAGAACCGCCAGGGGAACGCGCTCGCGCCGGCAGTGCTGGCCTCGCCCAGCTGCCGCCGAGCCCCGCCCAGCCGCCGCCGAGCCCCGCCCAGCCGCCGCCGAGCCCCGCCCCAGTCTCACCCCCCCCCAAGCCCCGCCCAAGCCCGCTTGCTCTTCCACTGCTGGGGATAGCTGATTGAGGGTAAGTAGGTAAGCGGGCGCCAGCCAGACTGCCCCTGCAGTTCTTCAACACCGGATCATTTCCACGGGAAGAGCGGAAGCTTGCCTTACCCTTACTGTTCCTCTTTGATGTAGTGAGCTAGGATGATGTGCACTATCATGTTAGAGTATCGTAGAGCCGCTGGCAGGATAACTATGCAGTTGACAAAGTAAAAGAAAAAACCGCAGGCAATAAATACATGGGATTGCAAACAACTATTAGTATGAACGTGCCTACGCATGAATAAAGAAGCGAGGGCAGACACAAAAATGCACAGGTGTAGCAGCATGTTGGGAATGTGCATACTGTGACTGTGTAAAGTGGAAAATCATCAGAGTATTTGCACATGAAAAAATGAGAGAAGCAGGCATGGTGCACACACTTGTAGCACCAGCAGGGGAGGCTGAGGCAGGAGGATGGAGAGGTGAAGGCTGGCTTGGTGCACATAATGAGGCCCTGTCTCAAAACCACCAAAACCAAAATGGAGCAACAACAATAACAACAACAAAGCTTTGAAAGCCCCCAAATAAAAACGTAGGGAGCTAATAAGCAGTAGTCTACTTCCCGCTAGAGCTCCAGTCCTAGAGGCAAAGTTAGCTTGGTGAGCCATTTTTTCTGATGCCTGCTTCCTTGTACTGGCCATTTCTTGGCTCATCAGTTTTATTTTCTTTTAACACGAAGGTAATCTATAAACAGAAAACAATTTGAGCCTTGTTCACAGAGGGCGACCATGGCGACCTCCCTTCCTGCAGGTTCTGTCAGAGGGGATGGGAGTGACATCCTCAGTCCTCCTGATCTTTGTTCCCGAGCGAGCGAGCGCTCTCAGAGCCGACTGTGCACCAGGCCCAGGGGTCTTAGTCCTGCTTCCGCCTGTGCCCCAGAGTTTGATATGCAGGGCGGTGATGCCCAACTCCCTGCACCTCTGGGCCGCATCCTGGCAGCCAACATGGCAGTGGATGGGGAGGATTCATCTCGATCAGCCTTCACCTTCATCCCACCAGTCACACGAGGAATCGTTTCCTTGCCAGAGAGATCAGTGACATGGACGAAAGTATCATTGAAGGATGCAAAGATGTGACAGACACCAAATACATTCTCTCCTTCAGCCACTTGAGGCCTGAGGCTGATGACCTTTTCTTCCTTCTTTTCCTTCCCCTTGCGAGGTGCCATTTCTGCTGGTCATCTCCACACTCAGCTACCAGAAAGAGGGCTCATCAGTTTTAAACAGTATTGATTTTCTGTCATGCTAAGCGAAAATGAAACTCTCTTAGATACTTTAAAAAGTCTTTAAAATGTTAATTTCCAAAAGTATTAGTGTATGCCTCCTGAGTGGCAGGCACCGTTGTGGACGTTAAGGCTGGGGAGGATTGGGAGAGGATTGGTGTTGGCTTCAGGCTTGAGATAAGGTGGGAGGATGGGGGACAAGCAGCCAACATCTCACCCTTACTCTGGTGAGAAAGTCTGCCCATGAGCTGAGTATACCTCAGGGAACTATGTGGACCAGATAGTGGGACTGGAAAGATCTTTTAGATTGTTTTTTCTTTTCTCTTGTCTTTATTTTTCAGATTAGGGACCAAATGCAGAGCCCCCTACATGCTGCACAAGTGCACTGCCACTATATTGCCAGGCTTCTTTGGAAGTTGACCGCAGGGTTTTAGAGGCTTGCTTTTTTGTTCAAGGGTACCTAAGGCTTTACAGCTAGGCATTCTATCTAGGACAGATTTAGTGGTACCAAACTGCAAACCCACTTGTGTATCAAAACCGAATACTGGAGTTTTAATTTAGAAAAAACAACCCAGATATTAATGTCTTTTGTCTTAAAAGAGAACACAGTAACACACTTGTGATAAGTTTGCCACCATTGATCTAAGGTAAGGAGGCCTTCCTGTGTGATTCATGATCTCTTGTGGAGGAGTCACCCTTTGTTGTTCCTCTATTATTCTTGGGTGAACTCCATAAAAATGCCCCTGGCCTTTCTGTGGCACCTTTTCAGAGAAGTCACTTTGCAGTGCATTGTAAGGACTGAGTGTCCTGGGCAAAAGGTTTTTATGACTTGGAGAAAGATTCAAAACAAATGGGGAGTGGACCTGCCCAGTAGCTCAGTTGTTTAAGTGCCTGCTTAAACAAAGCCCTCAAGCTCAAGCTTCTGGGGTTCCAACCCAGACAGTCACTGCAAACCAGAAATGCCCTAAAGGCATTTCGAGCCTCCAAAAAACAAAAAACAAAAAACAAAAAACAACCCTTCTACCAGGGGGCTTCTCTGGCAAGCGCAAGGGCCTGAGTTCAATCCCCGGTTCCGCCAAAAAAAGAAAAAAAAAAAAAAAAAAAAAAAGAACAAAACAGATGGGGAGGGGGTGTGTGAGTGTGTGTGTGTGTGTGCGCGCGCGCGCGTGCGCGTGCGCATGCATACGTGAGTGTGTGTTGGAAATAGAAAAGGTTGAGGATAGAGTAAAGTTAGGCCTTATGTTTTGGCTTGGACTTTAGTCAGAATGCAAGTTTATATCCAGAGAGGCTCCATAGGGTATGGATGCAGCCACAGGGTGAACAGAGGTCGTGACTCAGATCCTAAGGAGAGCATCTGTAAATGTGTAGATTCTTAAGGGAGTGAGTTATTTCCAATGTTGAAAACCAGGCTAAAGTCTATTTGAATGGTCATTGCTAGTCAGCATCAGCCAATGCTTTGGCCTTCAATTATTTAGCACCATTAAGTGGTAATGACATTCAGACCCAAAACTTTGACCTCAGACTTGATTCCTGTCTTTCTCTCATGGCCTCCGCATAACCTGTCAGCAAATATTGGTTGTTCTGTCTTCTACATGTAAATCCAAATGGAATCACTCTTAGAGTACAGTGGTCCCTTACTGTACTCTTTCTCAGAAGTCATGTTCTGCTCCCATGATAAGTGAAAATCAGTGAAGTCATGTTATATTTATATGTATTTTAAGGCTTTATGAACCCTTCCCACACTCTTACAAACCTTTACTACACTTTTAAAAACATTTCTAAGGGCTGGCCAAGTAGCTCAGCTTATTAAAGCACCTGCAAGGAGGCAGAGGGGCCAGGGGTTCAATCCCCAGGCCTGCCATTCTGGCCCTGCCCCTGGGGTGTGCTGAGCCAGCAAAGGAGTCCAGGCATAGTGGCGCACACATATAATCCCAGCTTTTGGAAGGCTGTAAACAGGAGGATCACTACGAGTCCAGTCTAGTAGTGAGACTCTGAACATCCTGTAGACACTTCCCTAAAATACAAAAAACAAAACAAAACAAAACAAAAACCTAACAAATAAACAAACAAAAAATACATTTCTAATGTTCTTAACCATTTTCTAAACTTGCAAACCTATGTAATTTTAACAGCATACATATACTGTACAGCACTGTAAAATTCTATGATATAGCAAAAAATCCTCGATAAATAATTTAGATTAATATTTTTTGAAAACCCTGCAAAACAGTGAGTCTGCAAAAGTCAAACCACAAAATAATGAGAGACTGCTGCACTTAAGGGCCTCAAAATACTGAACATCCTAGACCATATCAGTGCATAAGAAAAAGAAATAAAAAGTGTGAGGATTGCAAAATAAGGAACAAAACTATCACTATTTGAAGATAATACTAAACTCTAATGATAGACACTTAAATAGGGTCTCCAGATAAGCTGTTGGGACTAATGGAGGCATTTGGTGAGGTTGCTGGACACAAAAATCAATTTATAAATATTGATTTATCTATGTTCTTATGTCACTGGGAAGATAAACTCTTCACTTCCTTGGTCCTCCCTTCTCTGTGCCCTTGCTAAAGGAATTCAATCAAGAGACACAGGTGGCCATGCTAAAATATAGGTAGAATGTAATGGAAAGTAAATAAAGACTTACACCTTCAGTTGAGAAGGCATAGAGGGCCACAAAAACACCTGTGCGAAGTGTGAGGAGAAAACAGGTTACTTTCAGAGCTTGGGAAACTATGACAATTATCACTGTTCTGTTTACACAATGTATATGCTTATTGGCATTTCTCTTAGTAGTTACTTTGGAGCGTCAATATCTCAAAAATGTCTTCCTCAGGGCTGGCAAGACAGTTCAGCAGACTAAGCGCCTACTTTGGCAAGTGCAGGAACCAGGATTTGATCCTCCTTCCTGCATGCTGCGCTGGCCCCGCCCCCAGAGCATGCTGAGCCAATGAAAGAGTCCCGGAGTTGGGGAGGCTGAAAACAGAAGGATCATTAGTGAGACCCTATACCAAATACATAAGTGAAAAAAAGAAATATAAAAATGTCTTCTTCATTTCTTTCAGGTGGTCAGTATTCACTCTGAAAGGTAAGAATCTAAATCAGGTATCAGTCCAAGGAGGCAGGGTCGTTAAAGTATGCTCCCCCTTCGGATAGAGTTGGGTACAGATCATGACTCCCAGGAATAGTGTATGCCTTGGTTTGGAAATAGATGGCCAGGTGGCTAGGTATAGGAAGGCACAATGTGTACAATGTTAACATAATTGTGCTCTCTGGGGTTGCTTTTGTCTGAGACCTAACAAAGGTTATAAGTGTATTATATGTTGAAGCCTGTTTCTTTACTTAACTATAACTGATAAAGCATGGTATTTTAGGCACCTTTCTCCTTTTGTTCCTCAGGGCCACTAATGTTTAACTACCTGTCTAAAATTTCCACTTCCAAGAATTGGTACCCTGAAATCCTTTAGGATATTGGGATACATTCAAGTTCTGGCTACTTCTTTCTGGGAGGGGACATTGCAAGGAGAGACTTAGGGTTTCCTCTCTTGGTGACTTTCAGACTCAGTAGGTACGTCAAGGGTTCTGATATGCCTGGTTGGACCAGAAGAGTGCAGGACTGTCTGAAGATAGATTGACTATTAAAAAGTAAAAACTTTAGAGAACAGTTTAATATTCAATAAATGGTCCAAATATAAGATGGTAAGAACAAAGACTGTAATGGCGATGAACCATTTTCACCAAGTTGATCCAAGGAGCCAAATTCATATCTCTTCCCCAAATCTTACACTGGGAGCTGACATGGCCCAGACTTCTTGTTTTAAGTCTCAAAAAGCAGGTCAGGGACAACATGCCCATCAGAAGTAGTTAAATAAAGGGGATGACCATGGAGCTCCTACAACCATTTTTTTTAAAGAAACCTTTAGTTATTTGGTACTTGCTATATAGGTTGGACCCCTCCTTTCTCAGGCTTCCAAGTGCTGGGATTACGGGTGTGCACCACCATGCCCAGGTTCAATGGCCAGCATGGAATGCGGTACCTGGGATCAAACCTGGGTCTTTGTACTTGCCAGGTAGGTGCTTAGGTCACTGAGCTATATCTTCAGCCCTGCTGTAACCAGTTTTTTTCCATAATTTTACTGAGAAACAAATAGCACTGAGACAGTTTCAAATCAAATTAACAGGACAGTTTCAATAATTAATACATTGCATATTGTTTTCTTAGTGGTTATTTGTTGTACAAGATGCACACATGATATCTTACTTACAAACACTATTACAACAAATCCCTCTATTCATTGAATTAAGAGAATGTAGCTGTATTTTTAAAATTTAATTGAGAAACAAATATGAATGAGACAGTTTCAAAGCTGATGAATAGGACAGTTTCAATAATCAGTACCTTGTACATTGTTATCTTCTTAGTGGTTATCCATAGTACAAGAAGCAGACAGGATATCATGTCCAAACACTATTAGTACACCTCTTTGTTCTTATTAAATTAAGTGAATGTAGCTGTATATCTATCCTAACTCTTTTGTATATATAAATAAAAAATGATCTTTCCTTTGTGTCCTTACTTTTTTTTTAGTCCTGTCAGAGGTGGATATTCTATTGGTATCTAAATACTATAGGTGTTTGAATTCAGCTAAACAATCCAATACTATCTAGCAGTCAATAATATTAGTGGGTCATCCTCAGAAGTTATTGACTTGAGCCTTTTACAGCTCATCGTATTAATATGGCTTTACTTTATATACCTTGTTTTTATTCTTTTCTGCTGGATGGTTAAGACCAAGATAAAGCAAGACCTATATAACAAGAAATGTAACTTTTGTATCTGATAGGGTCGGTCAAGTACCCTCAGGATTTATCCTGTAGCCCTGCACCACACTTTGTAGATCCTTTGTCGGTGTCAGCCATGTGGATGAGTCACAGCCATGCCTTGACCAATTTGCTCTCTGTGAAAGCCTGAGAGAATTTTTTTTCTCTCCATGTGACTCTCCCCAGGCACACCATACATCATTGATCATGTTCCTCTGTGGCTCCATAATCTCCTTGATCAGAAAATTTTGAGCACAACTGAGTTACATGATGTTACAGTACAAGTTGTCCTATGTCCTGAGTCTTCACTGACCTTGAAAGGCTAGGGCCAAAATGTTGGCTGACCATGCAGCCCTTGCTTTTCTCCAGTTTTGATCTGCTATCTTAAGTTGTTAACCCTCCAGGAGAGAAGCTTATTATTAACCTGCAATATATGCAGTTTGGTTTGCCCTATCTGTCTAAATGTCAAACATCTTTGGCATATCATGGAACAGGTATTTTCTATCAAATATTGATATGTTGAACTTTAAGTCCTTACACAATATGAAGGAAAAATAATTTTATAAAAGTAGAAATAAGCATTAACGTATTTTTACAAAGAAATTTAGAAATCTAACCATACACAGAATTGTAACAGGGCAGACCTATAACATTTTTATTTTTTTATTCTTGTGTCTTTCTTTTTTTTTTTCATTTATTACCCTTTAAAAAAATAAGAACTTTACTTGAGAGACATTATGGCAATAAATGGTATGTCATGACAAGAAGTACATATGTAGAAGACCAGGATGGCAGGCACTCCAAGCGTGACCCCTCTATTACACATTGCCATCCTCAGTGCAGCTGCCTGGCTCACAGGCACCAGCATATACAGTTAGTCAGGGTAAGAATCTCACCAGCCAACCACTAGTCTCAAAAACCTGCTGATGTCCCCCAGGATCACTGCCCACCCATATCATGTGTACAAATGCATGGCTTTGCCCCTGTCACGTCTCCCAGCTTTTCTCCTTGTCCACTCCTCATTGTCCAATCCTCAAGTTCTTGCTTTCCTTTATTTTGTGTTGTACCTTTCTATATGTAATTCCTCTTTTAAGTTCTTATACTAGGGAGACAATATGATATTTACAAGTGTGGGTCTGGTTTATTTCACTTATATCTTCAAGTGGCATCCACTTTAATATGAAGGCTTCGAGTTTATCATTCTTTATAGCTGAGTAATACTCCATTTTATAAAAATACCACATCTTTTTCAACCATTCCACATATGACAGGCATCTTAGTTGCTTCCAAGATCTGGCTATCACAAATTGTGCTGCTATAAACATAGGTACACATATATTACTATGATATGACGCTTTCAGTTCCTCTGGGAAAATTCCCAGTAGGGGGATAGCAGGCTTCAATGGGATTTCCAGTTCTAGTTTTTTAAGGAGTCTCCCCACTGATTTCCATAATGTTTGCACTAGTCTACACTCCCACCAACAGTGGAGAAGGGTTCCCCACAGCCTCTCCAACATTTGTTGTTGGTTGCTTTCCTTATGATAGCCATTCTTTCTGGGGTGAGATGGTATCTCAGTGTTGTTTTAATTTGCATTTCATAGATGGCTAGTGATGAGGAGCATTTTTTCATATAATTATTCGCTTCTTTAATTTCATTCTCTGAGAAGTGTGTGTTCATCTAGGATGCCCATTTCTGGATTGGATCTTTAAATTTAGGGGCCCTAAAGTTCTTTAGTTCTTTATAAATTCTAGAGAGCAGACCTTTGTCTGAGTGCCTATTAGTTTAGATTTTTTGAAGTTTGTGGGTTGTCTTTTCACTTTGTTGGTAATTTCTTTTCTTTTCTTTTTTTTTTTTTTGTGGAACCAGGGATCGAACTCAGGCCCTTGCGCTTGCCAGAGAAGCGCTTATTCCACTGCATCATCTCCCTAGCCCCGGTAATTTCTTTTGATGTGCAAAAACTTCTCAATAAGAAGTGGTCCCAGTTGTTAATTCTTTCAACTGTTTCCCGTGTGATTTGATTTCTGTTCATGAAGTCTTTGCCTACCCCTATGTCTTCAAGAGTTCCTCCTACTTTTTCTTCCAAGAGATTTAGTGTTTCTGTTTTAATGTTCAGTTCTTTAATCCATTTTGACTTTAGTTTAGTGCATGGTGATAGACCTGGGTCAAGTTTTAGTTTTCAGCATGTACAAAGCCAATTTTTACAGCACCATTTGTTAAAGAGGCTCTCTATCCTCCAGTAAATGTGTTTGACCCCTTTGTCGAAGATCAGGTGGCTGAGTGTGTTTCCTAGAGGCCTCTGCATCTTCTATGTATTTCACTGATCCTCAGGTCTACTTTGTTGCCAATACCATGCTGATTTT
>NW_004524595.1:21080315-21081639 GCF_000260255.1 Octodon degus | reverse complement strand
TATGTTGGTGGTAGTCTGATAGGGATTGTATTAAATCTATACAACAGTTTTGGGAGTATGGCCATCTTCACAATGTTGGTTCTTCCTATCCAGGAGCAGGGAATATCTTTCCATTTTCTGAAATCCTCTACCATCTCTTTTTTCAGAGTACTGCAATTTTCCATGAAAAGATCTTTGATTTCTTTAGTTATATGGATTCCAAGGTATTTCATTTTTTGTGGGGTTATTGTAAAAGGTATTGATTCTCTAATTTCCTCTCAGTGTGTTTGTTAGCTGTGTAGAGGAATGCTATTGACTTTTGGGTATTGACTTTGTATCCTGCTATGCTACTGAATTTATCTATCAATTCTAGTAGTTCTTGGTGAAGTTTTTTTGGTGTTCCAAATAAAGTATCAGGTCATCTGCAAATAATGATAGTTTCACTTCTTCTTTACCTATTCATATTCCTTTTATTTCTCCATCTTGTCTAATGGCTTTAGCTAATGATTCTAGAACTATATTGAATAGGAGTGGTGATAGAGGACATCCTTGTCTTCTACCAGATCTAAGAGTAAAAGATTTCAGTTTTTCCCCATTGAGAATTATATTAGCCATTGAGTTGTCATAGATGGCTTTTATCAGATTGAAGTAGAGGCCTTCTACTGCAATTTTCTGAAGGACTTTGAACATGAATGAGCGTTAGACTTTGTTAAAAATCTTTTCTGTGTCGATTGAGATTATCATGTGGTTTTAGTTTTGACTCTTGATATAGTGTATTACATTTATAGGTTTTTGAATATTGAACCATTGTTGCATCCCTGGGATGAATCCTACCTGGTCATGGTGTATGATCTTGATGATTTGCTGCATTCTATTTGTTAGAATTTTATTGAGGATTTTGGCATCTATGTTCATGAAGGAGATTGGCCTGTAGTTCTCTTTCTTAGTTGGGTCTTTCCATTTTTTTTTTAAATCAGTATAATACTTGCCTCCAGGAATGATTTTGGGAGAACTCTTACCTTTTCAATTTCATTGAAGAGTTTGAGGAGTGTAGGGATTATATCTTCTGTGAATTGCTTGTAGAATTCAGCTGTGAATCCATCAGGACCTGGACTTTTCTTTGTCAGCAGGCTCTTTATTACATTTTGTATTTCATTTGCTGTTATTGGGTTATTGAGAGTTGTTATATCTTCTTGATTCAGTTTTGGTAATTTGTACATTTTTAGGAATATGTCCATTTCTTCTGTGGCTGCTATTCTGTGAGCATAAAGATTCTCAAAGTAGTTATTGATAATCTTCTGAATGGGTCTGTATAATTACACCCTTTTCATTCCTCATTGCTTGT
>NW_004524595.1:21048119-21080110 GCF_000260255.1 Octodon degus | reverse complement strand
TTCCTCTTTTTGATGAGATTAGCTAGGGGCTTATTGATTTTATTTAATCTTTCAAAGAACCAGATTTTTGATTGTCAATTATTTGAACTGTTTTCTTCATCTCAATTGAATTAATTTCTGCTCTAATCTTTATGATTTCTTCCCATCTTTGGGCTCTGGGTTTGGTTTGATCTTCCTTTTCTAGGTGTTGGAGGTGCGGCATTAGGGTGTTTATTTGTTCCTGTTCTGTTTTCCTAATGTGTGAGTTCACAGCTATGGATTTCCCCCTGAGAACTGCTTTCATCACATCTCATAAATTCTGATAAGTTGTGGATGAATTTTTGTTAAATTGTAGATATTGTTGAATTTTTTGTTTAATTTCATCTGTATCCCATTGATTGCTGAGTAGGGTGTTGTTTAATTTCCATGTATTTATAGGGGTTTTATGGTTTCTTTTGTCATTTATTTCCAATTTCATTGCACTGCGGTCAGATAATATGCATGGGATAATTTCTGTTTTCTTGCATATACTTAATCATGACCTATGCACTAGTATGTGGTTTATTTTAGAAAATGACCCATGTGCAGCTGAGAAAAATGTGTATTCCACTGTGGTTGGGTGGAACATGCTGTATATGTCTACCAAGTCCATTTGTTCCAAGCTGAGGTTCGGTTCTGCTACTTCTTTGCTAATTTTTTGTCTGGTTGATCTATGTTTTTGGAATAAGGGGGTGTTAAGGTCTCCTGTTAAGATTGTTGTATTGGATATTAGATTTTTCATGTCTGTTAAGGTTTGTCTTATATAGTTGGGTGCTCCCGTGTTTGGTGCATACATATTTATGAGTGTTATTTCTTCCTCTTGAATTTTTCCCCTAACTAGTATATAGTGGCCTTTATTTTGTTCGAGCATTCTTGGTTTGAAGTTGAGACTGTCTGAGAACAAGATTGCTACCCCTGCTTTTTTGTGAAGTGCTGGGACATGTAATGTTTTCCATCCTTTGAATTTCAGCCTATGAATGTCTTTATGAGTTAAATGTGTTTCTTGTATACAAAATATTGTTGGGTTTTGTTTCCTAATCCACTGTGCCAATCTATTTCTCTTAATTGATGAATTGCGTCCATTTACATTGATGGTTAGAATTCAGATATGTTGATTTACGATTGACATGTTATTTGAATGCTGTTTTTTGACTCTTTTTTCTCCTGTGTTTGTTTGTCCGATTTAGTGGGTTTCTTCTGTTCTCGTTGATGGAGTTCTGATCATTTTGGTTCCTCTCTAAAACATCTTTCAGTAGTCTCTGTAGGGTTGTTTTTGCCATCATGAAATTCTTTAGTTGTTCTTTGTCATGGAAGTATTTCACTTTTCCATCAAATTTGAAAGAGAGTTTTGCAGGGTATAGTAGTCTGGGCTGGAATTTGTTTTCATAGAGGACTTGAAGTACTCTACTGCATGCTCTTCTTGCCTTCATGGTTTGTGAAGAGAAGTTGGCTGTAATTGTGATGGGTTTTCCTTTGAATGTGATCTGCTTCTTTTCTCTAGCAGCTTTCAGTATGATATTCTTGTGTTCGATTTCTGGAATCTTGGCTATTATATGTCTCAGTGTGTTTTTAATTGGGTTCAAGTTATTTGGAGTTCTGTATGTTTCAATTACCTGAATGTCAGTTTGTTTTCTCATATTTGGAATGTTTTCTGCTATTATTTCTGCCCACATTTTTTAAATGTCATTTGTATTGACTCCTTTCTCATTGATGCCTATTAGTCTCACATTGTTCATCTTTGCATTGTGTTGCAGGTGATGAATTACTTTATCCTGCATCCTAGTTGTTTTTAAGAGATCTTTTCTTACCTTTTCACTAGCTGCACCAGCGTCTTCAAGATCTGAAACTCTATTTTCACTTTCACTCAAATGGTTTTGCAGGCTTGTGATTGAGATTTTAAGTTCCTCTGCATCTCTTTGACTCTGCTTCATGTGATCTATTTTTCCTGTATTGCTCATTCAAGAGATCCGTTATTTTTTAATCTCTTGTATTACTTTTATCGGTCTTCTTTAGAAGCAGTTATTACTTCTTTTACTGAAGAGTTTTTTACGGATTGAGTTACCTCCACATGTTTCTGTATTTGAGTCTTTAGTTCAGGTGCTATGAATTCAGAGATTTCTTTTTTCATTTCAGATACTAATTCTGCTTTGAGTTCCTTTAAGCCTTTTACAGTTGCTTATTTACTTCTGACACTATTAATTCATATATTTTAGCTAAACTAGTGTCCACTGCATTTGTTCTGGATGGACATTGTGTTTCTTCCATATGTTTCTGCATTTGATTCTTTAGTTCAGATGCTATGAATTCAGAGTTTTCTTCCTTTTCTTCCGAAATTAATTTTGCTCTGAGTTCCTCTATATCTTTCTGTTGTTATTTATTTACTTTTGACACTATTGATTAATTTATTCCAGCTGAGCTGGTGTCCTCTTCACTTGTTATGGGTGGGCTCGAGGCCTGAGATTGTATTTTGCTCCTTGTCTTTATCATTTTGTATAGCACTGACCTCTGACATTTGGTGTTGAGCTTTGCTGCAATTATATCCTTATCACCTAATGAAATTTGGGTACTGATATACCAAGTTCTAGTTCATGCAATTGTGCCTGGCTTGGGCCTCACTACTGTGCTCAGCTCCTTATTGTTGTTGCCCTTGGAGGTGGGACTGCTGTACCCCTCTGGTAAGATGTTCTGTTACTGGATTAGTTGTGTGGTTTTGACCTTAATCTCACTGAAGGGACTTCAGCTGCATGGTTTCACCCTAAGCCTGTATGCCAGGTCTGAGCTGGGTCTGAAGGGGTATGAGGAGGGGGAGCAAGATAGCACAGAAGCTCTCACATACACTCACTGTAGCTGTGCTTTGGTGGGTCTGCAGGACTCCCAAGAGCACGGCAGAAATTCTGACTCACAGGGTGGGCTGTGATTGGTCTGGCAGGCTGTGCTGGGTCTGGAAGTGCGGGGGTGGTCCAGAGAATGCAGGGAAAGGCCTCTCTCATGAGACAGGCCTGGACTTGGACTGGCGGGTGGGCATGGGACAGAGCAAAAACTCTCCCCCACACTCTCAGGGCTGGGGTTGGTTGGATATGGAACAGGCCCAAGGCATGGTGGAAGTTCTCACTCACAGGGTGGGCTGTGCTGGCCCTGGATGGGCAGGGGAGGTCTGGAGAACGTGGCAAAAGCAAAGCTTAGAAACTTAGACAACAGATTTGTTAACACAGTTTCTTGGGGGCAGGAGATAAATCTTGATTGATTTGATTGGTCCTCTGGGTCAAGGTTTCTTGAAGTGTTGTGCAGGGCTAGGATCTGTCCAGTTTTAGGTTTTTGTTTGTTTGTTTGTTTTTGTTTTTGTTTTTAATGATTATGTACAGAATCTACAGGGTCTCACCATGCAGATTGGACTCCTATTGATCCTCCTGTTTTCAGCCTCAAAGGTGCTGGGGTTACAGGCGTGCACCACCACGTCCAGTCTCAGTCGCCAGCTCAGTGTGCCCTGGGGATGGGGCCACCATGGCATGCCAGAGATCAAACCCTGGTCCTTGCATCTGCCTAAGCAGGCACTTTAATCTGCTGAGCTATCTGGCCAGTCCTACAACCAGTTTTGTAAGTGTTCTTACATAAGCCCTGCCAGGTAAGAGCTTGTATCTCCTAGAAGCACAAATGAGCAGAAGGGCAATAGTCACAAAAGTTGTAATCTGGAGAAAAATGCTTAAGTTGCCTGTAGCCCTCTGGTGGTGGGCAGGGCAGGGAGGGCGAGGTCTGTACTTAGCTGAAATATGGCTGAACAGGTGTTTTAAGCCTTCCAATGATTCTCTTTCTCAGGATGGTGGTGTTCTGGAGAAGCTTTTCCTTTCTCAAGTTTGTCATAGGAATGATGGATCTAATTGGAAATTCCTGGAACTTTGATGGCTGTTGGAGAAGACAGAAGTATAGAGAGGGCCTTTCCAAAGAGATCATTTTTGACCTTGTGGCCCTCCATATAGATTTTAATGAGGAATAATGTTTCTGGTTGACAGAACTTTGAGGCTTTTGGGATTCTTGTGATAATAATCCATAATCTCATGTTTTCTATTGGAAAATATAGATACTTATAATGGCCTAGGGATTGAGGGTCTACCAGGAGTCAGTATATAAGAAAGGTGAACCATGTAGCACTTCAAATGGTCTAAGGCCCAGCTTCTGTGAGATCTTAATAGTGCTTTTGGTAGAATTACCCTCCATGAAAAGTGGGTTTTTTGACATAATTTCTTTATGTAAGGACTGAACTTTTGGCTGGCCCATTCTACCTTATGTGAGGACTGAGGCCTCTGGGAAGGATGGACACAATGTTTAGTTCCCAGGACTTTAGGTACAGTGTCAGTGGGAAATGAAGGGTGAAACACTGTTACTTTGAAGGAACTTATGAAGTTCAAATCTGTGGATAATCTTCTGGAGAAGTGCTTTAGATACATAGGTAGCCCTTCAAAACCTAGTTGGAAAGGCTGTAAGGCATAGATTAAAAACTAGTAGGTATTTAAACTCCTGGAAAGAAGGTAGCTGGACATAATCAGTTTGCCAATCCTTATCTGGGTTTAGTCCATGTCTGTAGCTGTAGCAATCACAAGAGGGGGCTTAGGTCCTTGGGGATTATTGAGAGTAATTAAAGTGCAGGCTTGTGAGATCTGGTCAATAGTTTGATAAAGCTCTTTGCCACTGAAGACTTATTTGTACACCTGGTGTAGTCAGTTGTGCAATTCCATAATAGTTTTCCATTGCCTTGATTGAGGGAGATTGGGGAGATTTCTCGATTTGAAGTTCCTATCTGGCTCCTAAGTATAGTAATGGGCCAGGGCCCAGGTGACCCCCTAGAATATGAATAGGAGATAAAAGATTAGATCCTACTGTGGGACTTAGAGGCAATGTAGGCTTGGGAGATGGAGCTGCTTGCTTAGCTGCTGCATCAGCTCTTTGCTTTCCTAGTGCCTCTTCATGGGCTCCTGAATGATGGTCTTTACAGTGAACCAAAGCTATTTCAGCTGGCAGATGGACAACTTCTAAAAAGCCTAATATTTGAGGTTTGTATTTTATGAGAATATTCTTGGCATTGGAAGTGACCTCTTTCTTTCCAAATAGCAGCATGCACAAGTAGCACTAGAAAAGAATGTTTGGAATCAGTGTATATTGTGGTTTGTTTGTTCTTACTAAATTCTAAAGCATGAGTCAAAAAAATCAAGTCAGCCTCTTGTGCTGATGTTCTAGTGGGCAAAGGCTGGCCTTCAGTAATGTCTGTAAGAGAAACAATTATATCTCCAGTTTTGTTTTACCATTTTTACATAGAAGCTACTGTCAGTCAATCAGGTTGATATAAGGGAAAAGACTCCCACCCTGCTAGATAACTGGGACCAGTCTGTTCTCTAAAATCCAATAATTAATTTTAGGAACATAGGAGGTTAAGAGCAGAATGTATTCATTGAGGGAAAGAAAGCTTCTATCTGTGAGAGACAGAAGGGGCTGTAAGTAGATTGCCAAGGACCCTGCTTTTCCTGAGCTTTTATAGAGCAAAATCACAGTGTGAGGCAGGTCCAAGGTACGTAAAATGGGAACTCACAAGGTGAGCATGAGATGGGGCAAAACCGCGGTCTGTGATAAGATTATACACATAATTGCTCAGGTAAAATTGATTAAACCTGGATCAAATAGGGAAGTGAGTCATGTAGCAAGCAGACATGAATACAGAACAGGAGCTTTTCCTGTGTAGCAGGTTGAGTTAGTTACTCTCCTTGGCTTTTTCAAGTGACAGAAACCTATTTACAATATCACTTCCTGATGTTTATCTTTAGGTGAGGTATGCATTTGTTTTATCTCTTGAGGAAAGCTGGAGGACACTGTCTCTCCCACAGTTGCAAGGCATCTCAGCTTCCCTTTGGCTCCTTTGAGGGCTTAGCCCTATCTGAATGCCTATAATATTTCTATTTAACTCAGTTGCCTACAACAAGATTACATCTAGTTATCAAGGTGTAAGTTATCTTATGTGTCTGGTTGGATAGCACAAACCAGATTAACTGTATTTGGCAACCTTAGTGTTATTTCCCTCCTGATTACATAAACTGAACTCAAGAGTGGAGGACAGAGTGAAGACTATCTATGAAGTTACTTCAAGATTAGCAAGTAATCAGCACAACTGGCAGTTGTCCGAAGTTGTTGACTTGAGCCTATATCTATATCTATAATAGTTAGGATAGATATACAGCTACTTTCTCTTAGTCTGTTGAGAAGACAGGTTTGTACTGATATTGTGTAGACAAGATAACATGTCTGCATCTTGTCCTCTGAATAACTAATACGAAGACACCAATATGCAATGTATTAATTATTGTAACTGTCCTACTAACCTATTTTGAAAAGATTTCATTGTTATTTTATCTTTTTGTCTCATTAAAATAAATAAGAAAGATTAGCAAGTAATTAGGGCTTGGTAATATAAAGGGTGAAAACCAATGTGGTCCTGTAAACTAACACAGAAGTCACTTGACAGGAGTGTAGACTGAGGGAGAAGAACCTAAGGATTCCTCTACTAAAAGAACAGAAGCAGCTATTGCCCTGATATCCTGGCCAGTTGTGGGTCACTGTGTCCAGCCACCTTGGTAAACATCTTATTGGACTTTGAACAGGCCCTAAACCCTGGTAAGGACCCCCAAAACCACACCTCCATGTTTGGCTACCTATAACTGGAAAGATGTCAGATGTGGTAGTCTAAAGGCAGGATCTTGAGGTAAGAGGATTTTAATCTATCATAGGCTTGCTCTTGTTCCTACTAGGGGCATTTGATAATTTTTTCTTTTATTT
The DNA here is from genome assembly GCF_000260255.1 of Octodon degus. Lineage (NCBI taxonomy): Eukaryota > Metazoa > Chordata > Mammalia > Rodentia > Octodontidae > Octodon > Octodon degus. The sequence continues at coordinate 21,073,276 of NW_004524595.1, read as the reverse complement.
TTACTTATTATTATTATTATTATTTTAATGTATTTGGTTGCACTATGCAGCTTGGACTCATTGTGATCCTCCTGTTTTTTTGCCTCCCCAGTGCTGGGATTACAGGCATATACCACTATGCTCAGATGCTGGCCAGCTCAGCCTACCCTCGCACAGATGTGGTGCTGGGGATTGAACTGAGGTCCCTGAGCTTACCTAAGCAGGCACTTTAGTCCCCTGAGCTATGTAGCCAGCCCCAATCTTTTCCTTTTATGGAATAGTACAAAGGGCTCAGCCTTTAGACTCTACCTGGGGATTCATAGCCTGTTAATCCTTAGAACCAGGATGTTGTCTTCTGATGTTAGGGGCCAGAAGGGCTTTGATGGCCTGTGCATGCCCTGCTGAAGAAAGCTCAATGCACTGGACATCCAAACAAGCCCTAAGTAGTGCATTCTTTGAACTAGTAATTGGGCTTTGGAATCTGAGACTCACTGGCCCCTGTCAGCCAGAAAAGTTAAAGTCTGAGTCAAATGATCTCAGGCCTGTGTTAGAGAAGGGAAGCAGGTTAAGAAAAACATCATTTATATATTGTAGGACACAATGTCCAAAGCTATGAGGACTCTCCCTAAATACTTGGGGGAGGTCTATCTAGAAAGTTGTTTGCTCCAAACCAGTTTATCAGTCCACTGAAAGGAACTGGGACTCAGATATTAATGGAATGCAAAACAACACATCTTTAAGACCTAAGACTGTAAACCATTAAGTATTTGAGGGGATCTTGACAAGCAGAGTGTAGGAGTTGTAGGTCACTAACTGTTTTGTTTGCAGTATGAAGATCACTTACTAAATGGTAATCACCACTGGGATTTTTTTTTTTTTTGTATTTAGTACAGGATCTACAGGGTCTCACCACACAGATTGCACTCAGTGATCCTCCTGTTTTCAGCCTCCCACATGCTGGGATTACAGGCATCCACCACCACACCCAGTCTCAATCACCATCTCATTGCGACCCAGGGGCGAGGCTCGCACCGCACTGTGGGGATTGGACCCCGGTCCCTGCATCTGCCTAAGTAGGTGCTTTCATCTGCTGAGCTATCTGGCCAGCCCACCACTGGGCTTCTTGACAGCTAACATGAAAGTATTTATTACAAGTTGACTGATAAAGCAGTAGGACCTCGTAGTGAGGGAACTTACTTATTAAAGATTGTAGCTCAGGCTTAAGGCCAAAGAAAATGCTATTTACAATGTGGGAAGGAATGAGAATATTTTAGCTTAATCACTACAGGGGTAGAAGTAATAACCCTTCCAAGTATGTCACTGGTCTACACCTGGGGTTTAATATAGGTCAGTAAGGATAAAGTCACTGTCAGCATTTCTGGGGGAGGGAAACATTGTGATAACTACAAGGATATCAGGTGAGCTAAAATAATTTGAGACTTCATCTTTGTTGATAAATGTTGGCACAAGGGCTGGCCAGATAGCTGAGCAGATTAAAGCGCTTGCTTAGGCAGATGCAGGGACTGGGGTTTGTTCCCCGCACTGCTGTGCTGGCCCCACCCCTGGGGCACATTTGATACAGCAATTGAGACTGGGTGTGGTGGTGTGCACTTGTAATCCCAGTGCTTAGGAGGCTGAAAACAGGAAAATCACTATGAGTCTGATCTGTGTAGTGAGGCCCTGTACTAAATGCAAAAAAAAAAAAAAAAAAGTGTTGGCACAGCAAAGGAACAGAATATTCAGACATTACCAAAAGAGCATGGATAAAGAGAAAATTATTCTATTAGCAACACAGAAAAAAAATAAGGATTTGGCCACTAGAGTCCTATTGATGTCCACAATCCAACAAGTATTGGAAGCCAGTTGTTTGGAGTAGGAGGTAGGGACACAATAAGGAGTCTTACCATGAAGGAGCAAGCATAGGGATTTACCTGCAATGTCAAATGTTACCCAAGGCTCCATCCCACTAATGATAGTGGTCGAGCTGGGGACCAGTAGGAGCCCGGGGTCTCCCCATTCCATGGGCAACATTTGGACTGGGATTTCTTTAGTCTGCAGCACAGGAAACCCCACAGTTTCCTATTTTACCACATTTAGGGCAAGGTGACTTAGAAGGTTGACTTAGTTTAGGGCAATCTCTTTTCTAGAAGTTTGTTTGCTGGCAGACATGACACTTCCTAGCTAACATCCTTGGTGAAGGAGCCATCAGGTAACATTTGGATGCTCTGTAATTCAGCAAGAAGCTACACATGTATTTTGTATAGGGAGCCTGGTCTGGGCCTCATCAAGGTCCGGAGGAGTTTATGATTGCAATCCTAGGGGGAAGAGTTATTACAATTCTAGTAATTTCCAACCTCCTACTTCCAGTGTAACCCATGGCAAGAATAAAGTGATGAAGACATCTACTGTTGAAAGGAGCCAAAGGGTCCTAAGTCCAGTTGGAATTATGGCTAAGTGGAGCAAAGGCCAACACCTGGGGCTTAATGTGGATTTTATTAATTTGTGAAGAGGGGAGTAGCTCCAGGTAGAGTCAGCGTAGAGTCATTGCAAGAATGGTGGGAAGTGAGTCAGTGCTGTGAGCTGGCCTAGGTGGGAGATGTTATGGGTTCTCAACATAGAAACCAGACCTGAGTCCAAATAAAATTTAAATATGAACCTTTTGTTACTGGGCCTGGGACTGCTTGACCATACTCATGCATAAGAGGACAAATGGTCAGGAGCCTTAGAAGTATAGAGGTTTTAAAGGTAGAAACTGCATCCTGTTTGGCAAACAAATTTGTCATTTAACATATAACAGTACCTTTAGGGACAAGGTGACCATTACTCAACGTACATTTTTTCTGGGAGCATTGTTTTCTGGGAACTGTCAGTCTATTGATGATTTATCAATGGTACACCAAGCCTCCTTGCAGTCTTACAAGGGTCACAGAAAGTTGAGCCAAGTAATTTTTTATATTTAGTTTTACATTAACTCATCACATTACATTAACCTTCACAGGAGACACAATGACCCCTCTGTGATATGTAGACAGAAATATGCAGAAATAGTGCTAGATTCCTGTTAACAGGTAGCCTCTAAGTTTAAAGGAATCTGCATAACACAGACTGAGGAAGTATCTTTTGATTTTGGTCTGTTGTCTCAGCTTTGATGTGTGGTCTTCCTGACCTGGGACATCATGGCCTCTTGCTCCAGGCTCAATCCCAGGCAACAGTATGGGTTCTCTCAGCCTAGTTTACTCAGTAATAGGGAGCTGTAAGTGGCACATCACTGACCTGTTGCATTGCTTCAAAGGCTACACATCACTGCCTCTCTAGACCTATCTGCATTGCTTAAAGCCAGTTGAGGGGATAGAACATTTTCTTTGCCAGCTCTGTACCTATCCATACACAGAAGCAGAGCAAGAGCCAAAATGGAAACAAATGGTCTTCTTTCAGAGGGACCCATCATGGTGGTCCTCCACACTTTGTCTTCTTGTTTTCATTTAATCTTAGCCTCTTTTCTTGCTCTTTGTTCCTCCTGTATCTTGTTTATAACAAAAAGAGAATTAGCAGCATTTAGTAAGTAGTTAATGGGAGTTCTAGGTCCCAAACATGTGTGTGTGTGTGTGTGTGTGTGTGTGTGTGTGATTTTCCTCCCAATATTTGGAGCTGACTGGGTAAGAAGTTTGTTTCTAAGGAGGACTCTGCCCTCAGTGAAGATCAATCATGGTATGTTTTCACATGAACTCTTTTTTTTTTTTTTTTTCTCCGAATGCCCTCAGGGGTGGTTTGGTTGGCTCTAGTGTTGTGGGGATCGAACTACAGCAACCTGAGGCTGACAGCTTTGTGGAAGCAGCCACTTAAACAACTGAGCTAAGGCCAGGCCCCTAGATCAGACTTATAGTGATCTGCCTGTTTACAGCCTCCCAAGAGCTGGGATTACAGGCGTGCTCCACTACACCCAGTCTCAATTGCTGTCTCAGTATGTCCCGGGGCAGAACTGGCATGGCAGACCCAGGCCACATGAGCTCCTTAAATCATTCAAGATGTGCTGTTGGTCACATGGAGAGAGAACATTTTCTCAGGCTTTCACAGAGAGCAAAGTGGCCAAGCAATGGCCGTGACTCATCCACATGGCTGACACTGACAAAGGATCTACAATCTGAGGTAGAGGGTCTCAGGATAAATTCTGAGGGGATTTGACTGACCTTATCAGGTCCAAAAGCTACAATTCTTGTTGCATAGGTCTTGCTTTATTTTGGTCTTAAAACATCCAGCAGAAAAGTATAAAAATGCAATACAAGAAATAAAGCCATGTTGTCACGTTGAGCTGTAGGGGACTCAGGTCAAAAACTTCTGACATTGCCAGTCACGCGGAAGACCCAATACTATTATGGACTACTGGACTATTTTGGAATATTTTGCTGAGTTCACACACCTATAATATTTAAATGATGGAACTAAACAAAAAAAGGGGATACAGATGAATGACCATTATGTATCTGCGTATTCAAAATGGTTAGGATAGATATATAGCTACATTCTCTTAATTCAAGGAATAGAGGAATTTGTTCTAATAATGTTTGTAAATAGGATATCATGTCTGCATCTTGTACAGCAAATAACCACTAGGAAGGCAGTATGCAATGTGCTAATTATTGGAACTGTCTTACCAATTTGATTTGAAACTGTCTCATTGCTATTTATTTCTCAATAAGATTACGGGAAAAAAAAGACATGCTGTTGGGTTTCATTTGGTTCTTGATCAACCGAGGCTAGCTTAGAGTGATTTATTTGTTTGACTTTACTGGCTTTTAGCCCTTATACAGTGCAGATTATAAAATGTCTACATTTTTATATGTTATGAGAGTCATTATAATCCCAATTAGGACACCTAGGGACAGCCTGAAATCCTATAGGATATTGCTTGTCTATGACATGTGTTCCATGAGCATAATACCTGGGTCCTGGAGTTACTCAGGATCTTTCTGAATCTGTCAGAGTCTATCCCAAAATAACATTGACATCCTTCCTAGACAGTTTATAACTATGAACAATGTGTTGGAAAGATTCTATATTTTTCAGTCACCTGAAAAACTATCCCGAATCTGCATTAAGACCTAGAATGGAAAAATGTTGTTAAGCTCTGATTGATTTGAATTCACACAGTAGCTTATGAAGAAAGAACATACATGCTATCCTGGCTGTAGCATTTATTTATCAGGGATCTTGAGTAAGGACAAGCTGGCCCTTTTTATCTAAGTTATAAACCTATTTCTCTCCCGTTACCAGAGATCAAACTCAGGACCTTGCACTTGCCAGGCAGGTGCAGGGAGATGCTGAACTATCTCCCTGGCCCTTTTGTCTGAGTTCTGAGCAGTAGGGCTGTCCCATCCTGTCCTAGGAAATGGACTAAGAGATGGAAAGTCACCTAAACAAGGGGGATCAGTTTTATTTAGGAGTGCCATCACACCTGGATCTAATTTACACTGGAGAGATAGGTCAGGATTATCTAAGTCAAAGAAAATCTAAATGGAATATAATATTATAAATCTTTTAAGCATCTGGGGATCAAATCTATCCCAGTTGCATAGGTTGTATCTGAGAAGTGAATCAAAGGGAACCTACTGGGAATTGCACATCTGCAAGGAGAAAACACATTAGCTCAGAAAAGCCATTCCTTTTTCTGAGCAAAAGGCAATAAACTGGTAATAGGAGTTAAAGGTTGGTAGGTTTTTCAGCAGTGAAGTAAAGCAATAGGAAAGATAAAAGAAGCTTTTATTAACTCCAAAGACATGGAGATGATCAAGGGCAGATGAGACACATAGATCCTCTGGCCTGAGACAAAGAAAGCTGAGGCTTTTATGGACTCTTGTTGGGGTGGAGTTTGAGGGGGATGTTTAGAAATGTCTGAGGAGCTGATTGGGGTCTTTCCTGTGGCAGTGGGAAAAGGAAACTGCACACTGGGTTGGGTTGGAGAAGAGAGGGGAGTGGTTTCTGGGAAGATAAGCTGTTGGTTTAAGGGCTTCAGCTATATTAGATGACCACCATAATAATTCAGCAATTCATACTAGGGCCAGAACCTATCAAAGGTGTCCCCATTTTTTTTTCACCTACAGCCTAGGATTGGGTGGAATGTATCTTACCTGAGTCTTGAATCTGGGAGATTGGTCAACCTCTGCTATTGATCTTTGTGTTCTCCTTGTAACCAATACATTACTCAGGGTAGCTGTTGTGGTTTGTGTCTAGGTGTCCCCCCAAAGCCTCATTGGATTATAGTTTTTTTGAGGTGGCTGAATCTAGCATGTGTGATTGATTCATGGTGGAATGTTGGGATTAAAGGTGGACAATTTCTGGGTAGTCCACTGATTAGATTGGTACCATCCTATTCCTAGTAGCCTAAATATCTAGATAAAAGAGCAAAAGAGGCCTCTCTCTCTCTCTCTCTCTCTCTCTCTCTCTCTCTCTCTCTCTCTCTCCTCTTTTCTTTCTTGTTGCTTTTGCTGTCTTCTGCCACCATGAGTTGTTGCCCCTTTGCCACACCACCTTGCCTTGGAGAGAGCCAATTATGGACTGAAACCTTCACAAACTCTGAGCTAGGTCAAATTTTCCCCCTTTAACTTTGAGTGTTAGATATTTAGCCTTAGCAACAAGAAAAAAAGTAAATAAAGCAGTGTCTCTCACCAAATGATGTGCTAGCTTATATTCCATCAAACATTCGTAGGGAAGGAGTTGTGAGATTTATTTTCCAAAGTATAGATGGATGCAACTAGAGTATAGTCATGTGATTTATTGGAGGTTGTCTAATAAAAATCTACTAAAAATGATCATCTATGAGGAAGAAAATAAACAGGAGTGAAGAGTCACCCTTTTTTCTACTACTGCCTAAGGATTGAGTGTGATGTGCCTTGCTCGAGTCAGATTTATGTGGTCCATCTGTCTCTAATAGTGACATTTGGTGCTCTTTTTTGTAACTCATGGACAACTCAGAGTGACTCTCCCAAATGATGTACTTGTTTGATTCCTGTTAAATATCTCTAGGGACAGGGACCTGACTCATTTCCCAATGCATAATTTGATGTAAACTGTCTAACATATACCAAAAGCAGTCTTTGGGTCCCTTGGCACATAAGCCAGACTCAATCAAGAGTTAATACAGAAGCAAAAGCACATTCAAAGCATGATTATTACAGAAAAGTTAGCAAAGCTATTAGCAGTATGCCATTTGCTGACCAAATGTAGTGTTATTCCCAAAAGTGGGAGAAGGGACGAGAAAAACACAAAAACTTAAGAATAAATACTAGTAGGCAGCACAGTAGAAAGAAAACAAGGATGACCCTCATGAATACAACAGCTTGAAATATCATATTAACGGTATATTATCTTACTTGATGCATAAAGCCTCACATACATCAGAACAACTCCAAGCCTATGAACTGTTGCAGCACATTGTCAACATAAGAAAAACTGAGTCCCAATAGTCTTAGCTTAACAGAATGGGAGTCCAAGGAATCTAATGGGTTTTATTTTTTATTTTACAGAAGGGTCTACAGGGTGTTCAGGTCTCACTACTACATTGGACTCATAGTGATCCACCTGTTTACACCCTCCCAAAAGCTGGGATTACAGGTGTGCGCCACCATGCCCAGTCTCAATTGCTGTCTCAGCATGCCCTGGGGGCAGGGTTGGTATGGCAGACCTGGGGTATGGAACCGTCGGCCCCTGTGCCTGCTTGCGGGCACTTTAATCCACTGAGTTATTTGGCCAGCCCTCCCAAGTAATCTAATTTTATCACTCAGTGGATCAATGATCCAAGTCATCACCAGGATAAAAAGGCATAACCAGGAAAGCAGGCCCTTCACTTCCTTGGCCCTTGGTTCTTTATCCCTTGATGAAAGGATTCAGTCAATACACAGGTGGCCGTGCTTCATCTGTCCTTGTATACTGGGGGATTGCTTTAGGTCAGGGACTAAGATTATAAATGAAAGTCTTATGGGTCCTGGGAGATGGCTTAGTAGAATAAGCGCTTGCCTGGCAAGCACAAGGGCCTGAGTTCAATCCCTGGTTCTGCCAAAAATCAATCAATCAATCAATAAATAAATAAATAAACACAGTAGAAACAGAAAACATCTTGCTTTATTAAATAAATAAATAAATAAATAAGTAAATAAATAAATGGAAGTCTTTTTTTCTTAACCATGACTGTCAAAGCATGCTCTTTTGGACCTGCCCCTTTGTCCCTCATTAATGTGTAACCACACCCCTTTTCCCACCTCTATTAATATCTACTTGCCTAATACTAGTAATAAACAGAACACAAATGTTTGAAAGATACAATTTACAATGGCATAGATTATGTGTCTAGAAATAAATCTAATAAAAGATATTTAAGACTTTGTCAAAGAACATAAAACATAGCTGATATTTAAACAATGAATTTAAAAAGGGAGAAAAAAGGGAGAGATACTCAGTTTCCAAATTGGATGACTCAGGATGATAAAGATGACAATTTTCCCTCAGATAATCTATGAAATAAGTATAAAAGTAAGCAAATGTCAACTTCTGTTAAATTTAACAAGCTGATCCTGAAATTTATATGGAAGCAAGAAGGACTGAATGTTGCCAAGACATTTTTTTTCTATTTATTTTATTACTTTATAGATGAATAGACTGCCCACAGACAGGCTCAGTGATTGGCACACCAGCAAATGCCCACCACTCCCTTCCTATGTAACAGGAGCCATACTTATAAGTGCTAAACTTGGAGCCGGGGGCCCTCATTCCTCCAAGCTGACAGTCACTCCTGGGGAGAGCAAAAGGTGAAACCAGGACTATAGGTCAAGCCTGGAGAGTTGACCCAGACCTCAGCCCCCAGGCATCACAGCTCTGGTGGGACAACCATCAGATGGCAGTGGAATGGGACCAACTGCAAGAGCTACCTAATGGTTGGTAACCAGGTCATCGTCTGTCTATCCTGACCCCAGAGGCTGGGGTAGGTCTCCTGCTTATTTCTTCCTTTTCCCTCCAGGAGGATGGGGTCTCATAAAGGATTGCCTCTTTGTCCCCCTGGCCCAGGTCCATCTCACACACCTCTGCCCTTCTTGCATAGAGCTGTAAAATCAGTGCCATTTCCAACAGAGAGCCTAGCCCCACCAGGACCTCCAGGGATCGTTGAACATATATCCTGGGTGGGGACCAGCACCATAGAGCTCCTCATTCTCAAGCCCTGTCACCCACTGTGTGTCTCAGGCCTGGAGTGTTCTGCTACCGTCAGGGTCCTAGGTCCTCATGTTTACCTGTGGGTTTTCCCAGGGCTGTACTCTCAACCCCTCTCTGCTTCTCCACACTCCACACAGAGTAACTGTGGGGGTTTGCCCCACACTGAGTGTCATATAGTACTAGCCATGAAAGTCTCAGACAATATTAAGGATGCCAACTTTGATCTGAGCTAGGAAACAGCAATGCCACAAGAATGACCACGATAGCTTGCCTCTGGCAGAAGCCAAACTCCGAGTTTGGTAGAGGTGACAACAGCAGAGAACATCTGGATTAAGTAACAAAAGGGGAAGAGAGGGTAGACAGAACCAAGTTGTTGGTGGGAGAATCTATTTGTTTATTTGTTTGTTTGTTTGTTACAGGGTCTCACTGCTCAGCTTGGACTCACAGTGATCCTCTTGTTTCAGCCTCCCCAGTGCTGGATTACAGGTGTGCTTCACCACGCTTGGTTTCAGCGGCCAGCATGGTGCTCCCATGGTCCAAGTGAGAGCTCAGGCTCACCCCAACCCTCCTTTTGCTTGCTCTGCATCAAGTAGAGGCAGAGAGATCCTCAGGGAAGGTGATTGTGTCAGGAAGTGGTGGTGCCATAACTGTGAACTCTGGTAGCCTGAGTCATTGCCTATGGGTGAGATTAAAGTTGTGACTGATGGCAGAGGGATAGATAGCTTCTTTAGTGAAAAATAAAGACACTGAAGTTGGTCAGAAACTCTGGCCAGAAAGAGAAGACCTGACTCCAAACCTGATGGGGGCATGGAGTCTCTGCCCATTTAGCCAGAGCCATAACTGGTGCCAAGGCACTTTTGAACATAAAGGTGTTGGGCTTGTGTGAGATATCAAGGCCAGTGTGGAGTACAGTAACTGCACAGGCATGAAAACAGAGAAAAATGGACAATGGAACATACTGAAGAATCCAAGAATGCGGAAACAGATATCCACATATACAAACACTGGATGTGTGCTTGAGATTGTACACTGTATCCACGTGGAAAGCATAAACTTCACAATAAACAGCTAGAAGAAACAAACAAATACCAAGAGATGAAGATGGAGATAGAGATGGAGGGAGATAGAGAACTGAGACTTCTTCCTTTTCCCATTCATGCAAATCAGCTAGGGGCACATTAAAGATATAATTTGAAAGGCAAACAAAAATCTTCTAGGAGGCAGACAGGAGATATTTTCACAGAAATGAAGTCTGTCTTATTTGAGATATGAAAAGCAACTAGGGGAAAATATCAATACATTTTTAAACACTAAAATTAAAATCTCTGCATGAAACGATAACATGGAATGAAATATACAACACAGTGCAAGATAGGTATTTGCTACATATATAAGCAACAAAGGATCAATATCCAGTAAATTCACTGAAGAGAAGACAGGCAGCCCCACTCCCAATTAAAAAACTTAGTGAGGATTTCTTAAATGTGTGAAAAAATGACCAATTACATTAAGAATTGGGGAATTGTAAATTGAAGCCATAATTAAAAGTCATTAGAATGGTTAAAATTGGTGCTGTTCCAAGTGGTAGGCGTCGGTGCACAGGCTGAGCCGGCTGGGGGACTGGGCCGCTGAGCTGTGCTCCCTCGTGCCACGGCATTGGCAGACGCATTCGCACGGTGAAGAGGGCAGTGTCTGAGCGCTGAGAGCTGAGGACCATCCAGACGCGGCGGGGCTGAGCACACACCGAGGGCCGGGACAGCACGGACCAAGGCACTGAAGCAGATTAATAAGGAACTTAGTGATTTGGCCCCGGACCCTCCAGCACAAGGTTCTGCAGGCCCAGTTGGGGATGATATGTTCCATTGGCAAGCCACGATTATGGGACCTAATGACAGCCCATACCGAGGCGGTGTATTCTTTTTGACAATTCATTTTCCTACAGACTACCCCTTCAAACCACCTAAGGTTGCATTTGCAACAAGAATTTATCATCCAAATATTAACAGTAATGGCAGCATTTGTCTCGATATTCTAAGATCACAGTGGTCTCCTGCTTTAACTATTTCTAAAGTTCTTTTATCCATTTGTTCACTGCTATGTGATCCAAACCCAGATGACCCCCTAGTGCCAGAGATGGCACAGATCTATAAAACAGACAGAGACAAGTACAACAGAATATCTCGAGAATGGACTCAGAAGTACGCCATGTGATGCTACCTTAAAATCAGAACAACCTGCCTTATAGCTGGAATAAACTTTAAATTACTGTTCCTTTTTTGATTTTCTTATTTTGCTGCTCCCCTATCAGACCTCATCTTTTTTTAATTTTATTTTTTGTTTACCTCCCTCCACTCATTCACATGGTCATCTGAGAAGATTTATGTTCTTCCAGATTTGGACAATAACTGCTTTTAGAGACTGTAGTTATAAGAGAACAGTTGCCCAAAATTTAGAATTTTTTTTAAAAAATGGAGCATGTGTATTATGTGGCCAATGTCTTCACTCTAACTTGGTTATGAGACTAAACCATTCCTCACAGCTCTAAGGGTTGAAGAAGCCACCTGGGCGGGGGGGGGGGTATGGGGGAGACGGAAGCTCAGTTATCTCGGCAAGGAAGCAGCATTATTCTAGCAGCATCCATTCTTGTTAAGCCTTCCACTGTTAGAGATTTGAGGTTACATGATATACTTTATGCTCATAACTGATGTGGCTGGAGAATCACCCACCCTTAATCTCATCACTCTTAATCCAAGCACCTTTAATCCCAGCATTGAACCATAAATCAATCACAAACTCTGGATTCAGCTACCTTTGAGAAATTGAAATGATAGCATCAGCAGAACAGAAAATGTGATATATTTTATGCATGTCAATAAAGGAATGACCTGTTCTTGTTCTACAGAGAGAGAGAGAGAGAGAGAGAGAGAGAGAGAGAGAGAGAGAGAGAGAGAAATGGTTAAAATGAAAACAACTGAAATCCAGAGTGCCAAAGTTTTGGAATAATCAGAACTATCAAACATTTTGCTGAATATCAAACATTGCAAATTGTTGGAACCACTTAGGAAACAGGCAAACATTAACTGGTAAATGTGCAAAAGTGCAAGTAAATCATGCCACCTTTCTGCTCACAACCCTCTACTTTGTGTCTATGTTATTGAGCAGAAAATCCAAATTGTTACAGTGACCTGCAAGCTACCACCTACATATCCTCCCAAACTGAATAATACTGTTAGTAGCTTTTTTTTTTATTGCTCAGACAAAATATCTGTTACCCAAGGTTAAGGGATGCAAAGTTTGTAGAGGTTTCAGGCTATAATTGGCCTAGCTTGAAGGCAGGGTGGCATGGCTGTTTTGTGTCTAGATGTTCCCTGCAAAGCCTCATGCAATCATGGAACAAGCCTCTAGAGTTAATGACTGATTCATGATCTAATGCTGGGACTATGGGTGTAAGTGCTACGCCTGCCCTGAGGCGGGTAGCCTGCATACAACATAAGGAAGGGAGTGAGGCTTGCTCTCTGCTCCTGCTCCTCACGTTTTGCTCTTGCTGATTTTGCTGTTTTCCAATGCCATGAACAGCTGTCCTCTCCCATATGCCACTCTGTCATTGAGCCAGCTGAGTATGGTCTGAAACCTCCACAAACTATGAACTAAATAAACCTTTCCTTCCTGAATTCCAAGTGTCATGTAGTTTGTCTCAGCAATGAGAGAAAAGTAACTAAGACAATGGCAGAGGGACAACAGTGGTAGTAGAATACAGCAAAAGCAGCAAGGAAAGGAAAAGACAAGCCTCTTTCTGTCACTTATATTACATCTAGTCTACAGGGATTAGAGAGCTGTCAATGCAGTTAGTGGACTGAACCTGGAATTACCCACCATTAATCTCATCACCCTTAATCCAAGCACCTTTAAACCCAGCATTGAAACATGAATCAATCACAAACTCTGGATTCAGTAACCTTTTAAAAAGCCCCATCTAAAAGTGCGTGTGGGGCTGGGGACATGGCTCAGTGGAATAAGTGCTTCCCTGGCAAGCGCAAGGGCCTGAGTTCAATTCCCAGTTCTGAAAAAAAAAAAAGTGCGTGAAGCTTTGGGGGACATCTAGACACAGACCATACCATCACACCCCTTTGTCCCACAAATACTCATGTACATTCATTTACACAAAAAGTATTTTGTCCATCTCTAACAGTTGCTCAAATCCTAAAATTTCATCATTGCTGAAAAGTCTAAGTCCCAAGTCTCACCTGAGATTTAAGGCAAACTCTTATCTGTCAGCCCCTGTACAAATGAAAAGCAAGTCAAACACTTCCAATATCCAATGGCAAAAGATATATATTTCTATTCTAAAAGTTAAAGACAGGAAGATGCAAAGGAATGGGACCAAAGCAACTCCAGAATCTAGCAGGGCAAACAGTAGGTCCTGTAGTTCCATATGCAGCATCCAAGGCAATCTATGGTAAGACATGAACTCCAAAGCTGTAGGGTGGCTCCATCCCTAAAGCACTTTTGGTGGTGGTGGTGGTAGATCCCATGACTTCTCTCTTGGGTCCTCTCTGGTCCCTCCTTGAAGTTTTCCTCTGATGGTCTACATTTCTGGCCTCTCCAATTCACCTTTCCTCCCCACAGCTTCACACTGCCCTCTCAGGGGTATATTGGCTGGCCTCCCAGGCCTTCTGAAATTTGGGTGGAAACCTTTCTGAACTCACAACTCTTCCATTCTGCATACACCTAAAGCCAGTGCCATGTAGGTGATACCCAGGTCTGCTGCCAGGTGGAGCAGCAGCCAGGCTTCTCTCTTCTCTTAACTGTAGGGGTAGAGGTACTGGATCACTGAATATTCTGAATCCAATTCCCAGGAACACATTTTTGTGCTGCTGAGGTTCTGGAACTTGGTGTGGCTGCCACCATTCTGAAATATGGTGCTCTGGGGCTTTCTTATCAAAGCAAAGTGTTTATCTTGCAATTTTGAGGCTGCAAAGGGTGAAGTCTTGCTGCTTGTGATGCTTTTAGACTATATTTTCTATTTTTCTTGTTCCTTCTCAGCTACCAAATCCTTCTCTACTCTATCTCTGCAGTCCACAGATTTATTGGAAGCTACCTTCTGGCCAAACTCATGTTTTAATTTATTCTTCTGGGCTCTTTGCTTGATTCTTAACATAAATCTGCCTAAAATTCCCCAACAATAGCCACAACACAGCCTCAACATTAGATTGCCTTGAAATTTCTTCTATAAATTTAGTTAGTCTGCTGCTCTTAATCTCAGTCTCAGGCATACAATGTGAGGAAGGAAAAGAGTCTCTCTAGGCTGCTCCTCCTTTTCTCTTCTTGCTTTTGTTGTCTTCCACCACCATGAATGGCTGTCCTCTGCCATGTTCCACTCTGCCTTGGAGCCAGCTGAGTATGGACTGAAACCTCCACAGACCACATGCTAACTTAACCTTTCCTTCCCTAATTTTGGGTGTCAGGTATTTTGTTTCAGCAAGGAGAGAAAAGTGACTAAGACAATAGGCTAAACTGGACACTACCCACCTCCCAGGACATATGGTGAAGCTCTGTCCTGAGTACCTTAGGATGTGACCTTATTTGAAGGTCTTGTTTTTTGAGATGGGGCCTTGCTAAGTTACCCAGGATAGTCTCAAACTTGTGACCCTCCTGCCTCAATCTCCAGCTGGGTTTACAGATGTGTGCTATGGTTCCCACTTTCCAAACATGGTCTTGGGACTGGTAATCAAATTAAAATGAGTATTAAAACTGTCCTACCAATTTGATTTGAAACTGTCTCATTGCTATTTGTCTGTCAATAATATTATGGAAGAAAATTAAAATGAGGTCATTATCATCAACCCTAACACAGTGCAACCACTATCCTTTTAAAATGGGAGATATTTGATTTTGGACAAGGTCATAAAAGAACATTATAGAAAGGGTGGATTTATGCTGCTACAAGCTACATAACTGCCAGAAGCTAAGAAAGAGCTCTGGGGATGATCTTTCCCTTGAAGCCTGCGGAGAAAACAAGTACTGCTGACACTTTGATTTTGGACATCTAACCTCTAGAGTTGAGAGGCAGCAATTCCTTTCTGTTATTCAAGCCACCCAGTTTGCTATATTTTGTTATGGTCCTAGCAAACTACTCTCCTTTCTCCAAAAATAAGACCTAGCTAGAAAATAATCAGCATTGAAAGCTAGAGATCAAAAGTATCAGACCTGATAACCTTTCTTGCTTTACCATCCATCACCATTCTCTTGTGTGGTGGTTACTCTGTAAGGCATATAGTACCCAGCCCAGCAACTATCTCATGGGTGCTCTGACTTACCAGGAAGATGCTGAAGGAAGCAAGAATTATCTTCTCTGTGGAGGCTGAGTTTTAGATACTTGTCCCAAAAAGTTCCACAGATGAATGGTGTCTCACCCTGTGGCTGAGAATTTCTTATTGAATGCCCTCATCCTGGACCCCTAGTACAATGCATCATAGAAGTCAAATACTGTGCCTCCACCTGAGCAGCTCTCCTTGAAAGAAGAGTGATTAATAAGTGCTTCCCTGGCAGATGAAAGGGCCTGAGTTCAATTCCCGGTTCTGAAAAAAACAAACAAACAAACAAACAAACAAACAAACAAAAACAGTGATTGTCTCCATCATTTGGCTGATCTTAACCCTATTTCCTTCTATTGATATGTACAGAGCTGGCTAGGACTTCTCTTTATCCTTTCAATTGGCCTTAAGCAATGCATATTGGTCTAGCTGAGGTGCTGGTTGTAGTTTTTGAGGACAGCATGCATGTTTCCCTGATAATTCACATCTACTGCTCTTTAATATGAGCCAGGTCAAGATAGGACAAAGAACCAGTGCTTCATTCTTTAATGTGAGCCAGGTCAAATAGAACAAAGAACCAGTGCTTCAAGGCTGGGATCAAGCCTTGAGATAGAGGCTATGACTTCCCGGGGCTTGAAAGATTACACATCAGAGCTGAAGCACCAGACCCTGGAAACATTAGATACTATCTCAGTTGCATAATGCAAATTACTTTCTCTGCATACCCTTCCTCCTGCATATGACAGGGGTAAATGCAGGCCACCTACCTAGCCCAGCTCATAGTACTCACCTATTTCCCAAAATTCTTTTCCTCATTCCACTCTTCTTTCATGGCTGAGTAAAACCTGGATGCAGCCCTGGGTCGGTCTCTTTGTTCTGGAAAGCCATCTTCATGGCTGGACTTAAGGCCTCTTGGCTCCCCAATAATTATAAATATGTTTTAGTGTCTTTGTTTTTGCTGTGGGTTGCACTGGGAGTGGTAGATTGGAATTAACTTGGTAGGATTCCAATAACGTATTTTTGGGATTATAGATATAGACTTCCTGGACAGAGACAAGAACCAGGAGGAGACTCTTGCAAAATACTATATTCAACATGTTCGAGCTGGACTTCCTCTTACTCCATATCTTTCATCTTTTATTTCTCTTATTTTTTTCCTCTCCTCCATCCACTCTTTTTTCTTTCAATCTACTTTCTTTGCAGTAGCCAGAGTGAATTGGTGATATCATGTCCCCTATATTAGATTCTCTGGGGCTTTCAGTTACAGTAAGCATGAAATACAAGGAGTCCATCTCCTTACAAAGATGATAGGCATGAGAAGGGTTGTGTGCTTCTTAGTAGGCACACTGTGTGCCCTGGGGCAGCTACCTTCCTTGAAGAAAAGAGTTGAGTAAATGCTTGCATTGGAATGAAGGAAAATCTTTGGGAGATGGTCAGTTTTAGAGGTTTAGATATGGAAATCATTCAGAGAACTCAAGTAGAAATAAGAAAACTACAATTGCTAAAACAAAGGTGAAAATAGAACACAACTTGATATGATAGTAGTTAACATATTTATTAATGCTTTCTAATTATATGATTCCATGCAAAAGCTTTATATATTAATTTATTTAAGCCTTAACTTTCTTTTTTTATGTATTTAGTAAGGGTCTACAGGGTCTCACTACACAGATTAGACTTAGTGATTCTCCTGTTTTCAGCCTCCTAAATGCTGGGATTACAGGCCCATGCCACCACACCCAGTCTCAATCACCATCTCAGTGCATCCCGGGGATGGGGCCTACACAGTATGCCGGGGATTTAACCCCTGTCCCTGCGTCTGCCTAAGCAGGTGCTTTAATCTGCTGAGTAAGCCTTAACTTTTTGAACTAGTACTAGTTGCATTCATTTTATAGAGGAAACAAATACAGAGAACTCAATTAAGTTTGTTCAAGCTCTTACTGTTACCTGGGTTGCTGTGGGCTCTTACCAAAGATTCTTTTCTGAGCAAAGAGTCAGACAAGACATGCACAAAGACAGCAAGGTTTTGTATTTATTAAAGGTAGGAAAAGAAGTATGCTCTACAGAGTGAGTGCCAGAAGAATTGAATATAGTGTTTTCTCCTTGGCCTCAGGCCCAGGGCTTGGAAACTGTTCTTCTGCATATATATCCTGGATCTCTGTAACTGACAGGTCAGTCCTACACTTCCAGATGGCTAGCCATGCCCTCATTTCCTGCTTTATTATTATAAATTAATGCTATAGTCATTTACAAAAGAGAAAATGCATAGGGCTGGGGATATAGCTTGGTGGTAGACTGTATACTTAGCATGTGCAAGGCCTGTGACCAAATCTCCAGCACCGAAACAAGGACAACAAAAATACGAAGTAAAATAAGTACAAATGAATGTGGCATGAAAAGAATTTATTGGTGCTGATGAGAGTAATGGAGACTTCGATATCCTTCAAGACACTGTTCTGACTGGGAAGTGACGTCCACGCCCAATAGTGTGGCTTATGGCACTTCCTTCTCTTCCTAGCATTTTGTGATGGAGGTGTGTGCATAAGTGCAGAGATGGTGCACAGGTTGTTAACTATTTCCTGGAGATGACTCTTCCCCAGAGGAATGAAGTATGGAGGAAGATAAGACTCTATTCATTCAATAAATTATTCATGTATAAATATTTTTAATTCCATATATCCCAGCCTCCACTTAAACCTTTCCAATAAAGAGTGTCTCAAATTTTGTTAATTTGATATTTTTTAAATCAATAGGCTAGGCTGAGGAGATAGCTGAGTGGTCTAAGTGCCTGCCTGGAAAGCACAAAGACCAGGGTTTGATTCCTGGTACTGCATGCTGAGTTGGTCCTATAATCCCAGGTGTGTCGTGCTGGCCTAGAAACGGCATGATGGCAAGTGTCTGTAATCCTAGAACTGGGGAGGCTGAGACAGGAGGATCACTAGGAGTCTGAACTGCGTAGTGAGACTCTGTATGAAAAAAATCAGTAGGCTTATTATTATTTGCATTGGGGTTTGAGTGCAAGATCTTTTCACTGGTATAGCATTGTAATAAGCTGCTAAGTTACTCAGGTTGGGCTCTAAGGTTTTATCCACCTGCTTCAGCGTTCTACAGATTTACAGGCATACACCACCATGACAGGCTTATACTTAATCTTTTAAAGGCAGTTTTAGGTTTGTAGAAAAGAGAAAAGAAGGAAGGAGGAAAAATATAAGTATATATACACAAGATAGCTAAGATAATTGTACTACTAATTTCTACTAGTTCATTGAAATGAACAGTTTGTTCTTATATTGTATGATCAGTTTTGTATGCCTGTACCTGGTAATTCAGTCAACTATTTTGAAAATAACAATATGCAATATAGTAAGTATTGCTAATTTCCTATCATCTTGTTTTGAAATTCTGTATCTTTTTAATTTTTTTGTTTTTTTAAAATAAAAAACAAGCAGATGTAGGTGTGGTAGCTTATGTCACAGCACTTGGGAGGCTGAGGCATGAGGTCTTCCATGAGTCTGAGGCCAGCCTGAGCCTCATCAGCATGTTCAAAGCCAGCCTACATCACATATGAGACCTTGTCTCCCCAAACAAATCAAAGCTGAACAAAAAACAACAAAAGAAACATGAGCAGAAATCATTCCCATATACTCCCTCATCCCCTATTCTCTATTACACATATCTTAAATCAGAGAGATATGCTTGTTGTAACTCATGAGGCAATATTGAATAGTTTCACTGCCCTGTGCACTATCTATTCTCTCTCCTGATCAACCCCTGGGGACTCCTATCTTTATACTACCTTCATAATTTTGTCTTTTCCAAAATATCATGTCACTTAGTTGGATTCATACAGTAGGTGGTCTTACAGATTGGATTCTTTAAGTTAGCAGCATGCATTTAAGATTCCTCCATATCTTTTTTGTGCTTGCTAGTTCACTTTTTGGGTGTTAATAAGATCTCACTGTGTTGATATACCACAGTGATGGCTTAGGATGTTTCATCTTAGATGAGCCACCCTGAAATGGTGCCTTTTTATTCTCAGAGACACAATTGCTACATCACTATGGCTGGTTTCCCTCCATTTGTCAAAGTTTCAGAAGGTGAAATTCTGCTTGGTTGAAGGTCTGCATTTGCTCTGCTTTTTGGCTTGCTGTACCTGATTTTGTCATCATTATAATAAATGCGTACTAAAACACCTTTCTTTCCACTTCTCTTTTGCCCCATCCTATTTTCCCATGTTTTGAATTATCATTGTAGTTATAAAATTCTTTCCTACTTTTATTGTTCACTCATATAAAAGGAGGCAATAATTCAATTGGGAAGGATTAAAAAGCTGACAGGATAACTAGGAAAAGTCAAAGGAAAAGATGTATGCACCCAAAACTTGGACTTCTTTTTCTACTTTAGTTAACACTTAATTTTACCAGTTTTGCCTACTAAAATTGAAAGAGATAAGTGCATGCATGCCAATCAGTAGGATGACAGAAAGAAAGAGAATATAAAGTGGGACAGATACAGTTTGAAAAAGAAAGATTGTAAAAATTTCCTGATTGATCAAAAACAGGTTCTGGGAAGATGACAGAGTATTGAACAGCACTGGAACAGCTTTTCCAAGATGTGCTGTCCTGATGCTGAAATACAGCAATGTGCAGAAGAGGAGAAGGAGGGAAGTGGGTCCCCAGGATCCTACAAGGATTTGAAACAACCACTAGAGCCTACAGGGATAGTGAAGAGAGGACCTCAATGTAGAAGAGAAGGTAGCAAGTAGTGTTTTCTCTGAGTCTTGGCTCACGGCATGGAAGGGGTGGCACAAATCTGCCCGCAGAGGCATGGTGACTCCTGGTGACTCCAGAGGCCTCCACAGAGAAACACACTGGTTCAGTGGAGCAGTGGATGCTGTGGACTGCAAGGTGAGTGATCCCAGTCTAGTTTGGGCATCCCCAGAAAGGGGCAATTGGCCAGCTGCCATTTTGAAAAGGGACCAGCTAAACTTGGAACTCAGACCAGCTGTGGGTTGGCTTCATCATGGGGCCCAGAGTCAGGGTGAGGCATGGCTGTGACTCCCAGGTTGGTGAGCTGAATTACTCTGCTCAACTTTCTGTGACCCTGCTTCCTTGTAAGACTGCAAGGAGGCTTGGTGTACCATTGATAAATCATCAATAGACTGAGAGTTTCCAGGAAACAATGCTCCCAGAAAAAATGTCTGCTGAGTAAAGGTCACCCTGTCCCTAAAGGTACTGTTGTATGTTAAATGACAAATTTGTTTGCCAAACAGGATGCTTTTTCTACCTTTAAAACATCTCTACTTCTAAGGCTCTTGGCTGTTTTTCCTCTCCTGCATGAGTAGGTCAAATGGTCCTGGGCCCAGTAATAAAAGGCTCATATTTAAATATTAATTTGAGGAGATCTTCTGGCTACCCTGCGCTGGCGGGAACTACGGGTCCCAGCCCAGGCACATCATGAGTGAGACCCTCTTCCACCCCCTTGGGATGCCCCCCACCACTCCGCAGCACCTCCCCCACCCCGCCCGCCCAGTGGGAATTTCTGCCATGTTCCTGGAACACCCAGACCCAGTACAAGCCCAGGTCCGTGAGTGTGTGGTAGAGCTTCCTGCTATCCTACACAAGCGGGACCTACTGGTCCCAGTCCAGGCTCAGTGTGGGTGAAACCCTCTTCCATCACCTTGGGACGCCTCCCATCACTCCGTAGTAACCCCCCCCACACACACACCGCCCACCGAGTAGGAATTTCTGCCCCTTTCTGGGAACACCAGACACAGGCCTGGTGAGTGTGTGAGAGAGCTGCCTCTCCCCTCTGCTCCACGTTGTGCCCTCCAGATGCAGCTCAGACCTGGCATACAAGCCTGGGTGAAACCCTTCAGCTGCAATCCCTGCAGAGAGTGTATGGGACAGAACCACCCAGCTAGTCCAGGAGCAGAACATCTTGTTAGAGGGGCACAACAGGTTGACCCCCAAGGGCAGCAGCAGGAAAGAGCTGAGCACAGCAGCTAGACACAAGCCAGGCACAGGTGCATAAATCCAAAATTTGTAGATCTGCTCCTGAACTTCAGTAGGTGCTAAGGTTATAACTGCAACAAAGATCTACAACAAAGGTCAGAAGACAGTGCCACACAAAATGACGAGAAGGAACAAAATACGATCTCAGAACCCAAGCCCACCCATAACAAGTGCGGTGGACACTAACACAGAACAAATTGGGAATCACACAGCTGAAAGCAATGAATCAATGGCTTCTGAAATAAAAAAATGACAGCTGCAGAAGGTTATAGAGGAACTCAGATTGGAAATAAAAAAGAAATCCCTGAATTAATAACATATGCAGTAAAGAATCAAATGCAGAAACATATGGAGGAAACCCAACGCCTACCCAGAACAAATGCAGAGGACATTAGCTCAGCTCAAATGTATGAATCAATAGCATTGATAGTAAATCAGCAACAGCAGAAAGTCATAGAGGAACTCAGAGTGGAATTCTTTTCTACTAGCTCAGCTCAAATGCACGAATTAACAGCGTCGATAGTAAATAAGCAACAGCAGAAAGTTATAGAGGAACTCAGAGTGCAATTCTTTTCTGAAATAAAAAAATTCTCAGAAGTCATAGCATCTGAAGTAAAGAATCAAGAACAGAAACAGAGGGAGGAAACCCAATCTGAAAAAAAAAAAACTGCAGTAAAAGAATTTACAACTGCTTCTAAAGAAGACAACGATAAAAAAATAGAGGAGATTAGAAAAATGACGGATCCCCTGAATGAGCAATACAGGAAAGAAATAGATCGCATGAAGCAGAGTCAAAGAGATATAGAGGAACTTAAAATCCCAATCACAAGCTTGCAAAACCGTTTAAGTGAAATTGAAGATAGAGTTTCAGATCTTGAAGATGCTGGTGCAATTAGTGAAAAGGTAAGAAAAGACCTCTTAAAAAACAACTAGGATGCAGGAAAGAATAATCCATCACCTGCAAGATGATGGAAAGATGAACAATGTGAGACTAATAGGCGTCAATGAGAAAGGAGTCAATACAAATGACATTAAAAAATTATGGGCAGAAGTAATAGCAGAAAACTTCCCAAATATGAGGAAACAATCTGACATTCAGGAAACCGAAAGCATACAGAATGCCAAGAAACCTCAACCCAATGAAAAACACACCGAGACATATAATAGTCAAGATCCCAGAAATTCAGCACAAGAATACTATACTGAAAGCGACTAGAGAAAAGAAGCAGATCACATTCAAAGGAAAATCCATCAGAATTACGGTCGACTTCTCTTCACAAACCATGAAGGCAAGAAGAGCATGGAGCAGAGTACTTCAAGTCTTCTATGAAAACAAATTCCACCTCAGACTACTATGCCCTGCAAGACTCTCATTCAAGTTTGATGGAGAAGTGAAATACTTTCATGGCAAAGAACAGCTAAAGAATTTCATGATGACACACAGGCTACTGAAAGATGTTCTAGAGAAGGACCAAAATGATTAGAGTTCCAGGAATGAGATCAGAAGCAACCAACTAAATAGGGCAAGCAATTAAACACAGGAGAAAAAAGAGTAAATGACAACAGGTAAATAGCATGTCAATTGTAAGTCAATACATCTCAATTCTAACCATCAATGTAAATGGACTCAATTCATCAAGTAAGAGAAATCAACTGGCACACTGGATTAGGAAACAAAATTCAACAATATGCTGTATACAAGAAACACATTTAACTCATAAAGACATCCATAGGCTGAAAGTCAAAAGATAGAACACAATACTACATGCCCCAGCACCTCAGAAAAAGGCAGGGGTAGCAATTCTATTCTCAGACAGTCTCAACTTCAAATCAACAATGATCAAGTGAAATAAAGAAGGCCACTATATACTGGTTAGGAGAAAAATTCAAGAGGAAGAGGTAGCACTCATAAATATGTATGCACCAAACACGGGAGCACCCAACTATATGAATCAAATCTTAACGGACATGAAAAATCTAATATCCAATACCATAATTTTAACAGGAGACCTTAACATTCCCTTATCCCCAAAAGATAGGTCAACCAGACAAAAATTTAGCAAAGAAATGACAGAAGTGAACCAGAGCTTGAAACAAATGGACTTGCTGGACATTACAAAGTGTTCCACCCAAACACAGCTGAATACACCTTTTTCTCAGCTGCACATGGGTCATTTTCTAAAATAGACCACATACTGGTCCATAGGTCATGCTTAAGTATATGCAAGAAAACAGAAATTATCCCCTGCACATTATCTGGCCATAGTGCAATGAAACTGGAAATAAATGACAAAAGAAACCAGAAAAAAACTTTAAATACATGGAAATTAAATGACACCCTACTCAGCAACCAATGGGTCACAGATGAAATTAAAAAAGAAATTCAACAATATCTATAATTCAATGAAAATTCAAGCACAACTTATCGTAATTTATGGACATGATGAAAGCAGTTCTCAGAGGGAAATTCATAGCTGTGAACTCACATATTAGGAAAACAGAATGAGAACAAATAAATAGCCTAATGCTGCACGTTCAACAACTAGAAAAGGAAGAGCAAACCAAACCCAGATCCCAAAGACGCGAGGAAATCATAAAGATTAGAGCAGAAATTAATTCAATTGAGACGAAGAAAACAATTCAAAGAATTAAAAAAGCAAAAAGCTGGTTCTTTGGAAGATTAAATAAAATCAATAAGCCCCTAGCTAACCTCATCAAAAAGAGGAAAGAAAAAATTCAAATACAAGCAATAAGGAATGAAAAGGGTGTAATTACCACAGACCCAGTGGAAATTCAGAAGATTATCAATAGCTACTTTGAGAATCTTTACTCTCACAGAATAGAAGACACTGAAGAAATGGACAGATTCCTAGAAATGTACAAATTGCTACAACTGAATCGACAAGATATAACCACTCTCAATAGCCCAATAACAGCCAATGAAATATGAGATGTAATTAAAAACCTACCGGCAAAGAAAAGTCCAGGTCCGGATGGATTCACAGCTGAATTCTACAAGACATTTACAGAAGATGTAGTCCCTATACACCTGAAAGTCTTCCATGAAATTGAAAAGGAAGCAATCCTCCCAAAATCATTCCTGGAGGCAAGTATTGTACTGATACCAAAACCAGGGAAACACGAAACTACAGGCCTATCTCCCTCATGAACATAGGTGCAAAAGTTCTCAGTAAAATCCTAGCAAATAGAATAAAGCACATCATCAAGGAGATCGTACACCATGACCAGGTAGGATTTATTCCAGTGATGCAAGGATGGTTCAATATTAGAAAATTTATAAATGTAATATACTATATCAATAGAGTGAAAACTAAAAATCACATGACCATCTCTATTGATGCAGAAAAGGCTTTGACAAAGTCCAACACTCATTCATTTTCAAAGTCCTACAGAAAATTGGAATAGATGGCTTCTACTTCAATCTGATAAAAGCCATTTATGAAAACCCAATGGCTAACATAATCCTAAATGGGGGAAAACTGAAATCTTTTACTCTTAGAACTGATACAAGACTGGGATGTCCTCTATCAGCACTCCTATTGAATATAGTTCTGGAATCATTAGCTACAGCCATTAGACAAGAGAAAGAAATAAAAGGAATAAGAATAGGTAAAGAAGAACTTACATTATC
>NW_004524595.1:21043253-21047242 GCF_000260255.1 Octodon degus | reverse complement strand
AAAAACAAAAACAAAAACAAAAACAAAAAAAAACAAAAAACAAAAAAACTCCACCAAGAAGCTATTAGAATTAATACAGAAATTCAGTAACATAGCAGGATACAAAGTCTATAGCATTCCTCTACACAAATAACAAACACAGTGAGAGGGAAATTATAGAAACAATACCTTTTACAATAGCACTAAGGAAAATGAAATGCCTTTGATTAATCGAACTAAAGAAGTCAAAGCTCTTTTCAAGGAAAATTATAGTACTCTTAAAAAGGGATCATAGAGGATTTTAGAAAATGGAAAGATATTCCCTGCTACTGGATAGGAAGAACCAACACTGTGAAGATGGCCATACTCCCAAAATTGCTGTACAGATTTAATGCAATCCCTATCAAACTACCATCAACATACCTCACAGAGTTAGAGATTTCATTCCTAAAATTTGTTTGGAACCAGAAAAGACCTAGAATAGCAAAGGTGATCCTGGGCAATAACGACAAGTCAGGAGGTATTGCAATTCCTGCCTTGAAATTATACTACAAGACTACTGTGATAAAATCATCATGGTACTGGCAATAAAATAGACCTGAGGGTCAATGGAATAGATTAGAAGACGCTGAAACCCCTAAGGACAAACTCAACCACTTTATCCTTGACAAATACATAAATGTACTTATTGGAAGAAAGTCTCTTTAATAAATGGTACTGCAAAAGCTGGCTCTCTACATGCCAAAAACTAAAACTTGACCCCGGTCTATCACCATGCACTAAGCTAAAGTCAAAATGGATTAAAGATCTAAACATTAAAACAGAGACACTAAATCTCCTGGAAGAGAAAGTAGGAAGAACTCTTGAAGACATAGGGGTAGGAAAAGACTTCATGAACAGAAATCAAATCGCACGGGAAACAATTGAAAGAATTAACAACTGAGACCTGCTCTTACTGAGAAGTTTTTGCTCGTGAAAAGAAATTAACAACAAAGTAAAAAGACAACTCACAAAATTGGAAAAAAATCATGACAAATAAATACTCAGACAAAGGTCTGCTCTCTAGAATTTATAAAGAACTAAAAAACACTAGGGCCCCAAAATTTAAAGACCCAGTCCAGAACTGGGCATCTGAGATGAACACACACTTATCAGATGATGAAATTAAAGAAGTGAATAAATATATGAGAAAATGCTCCACATTACATCAGTGAAATGCAAATTAAAACAACATTGAGATATCATCTCACCCCAAACAGGTTGGTTATCATATAGAAATCACCCAACAACAAATGTTGGAGAGGCTGTGGGGAAAAATGAACCCTTCTCCACTGCTGGTGGGAATGTAGACTGGTGCAACCATTATGAAAATCAGTGTTGGGACTCCTTAGAAAACTTGGACTGGAAATCCCATTTAATCCAGCTATTTTGCTACTGGAAATTTTCCCAGAGGGTCTGAAAACATTGTATTATAGTGAGATATGTGTGCCTATGTTTATAGCAGCAGAATTTGTAATAGCCAAATCTTGGAAACAACCAAGATGCCCATCACCTGAGGAATGGTTGAAAAAGATGTGGTATTTTTACACAATGGAATATTATTCAGCTATTAAGAATGATAAACTCGAAGCCTTTATATTCAACTGGATGCCACTTGAACATATACTCATAAGTGAAATAAACCAGACACACAAGTGTAAATATCATATAGTTTCCCTAGTATAAGAACTCCAAAGAAGAAATACAAATAGAAAGGTATTATACAAGTAAAAGGAAAACAAGAACTTGAAGACTAGACAATGAAAAGAGAGCAGGGAGAAGAGCTCAGAAACATGACAGGGACAAGCCAAACTGTTATATGTAGAAGATGGGTAAGGCAATGATGCTGAGAATCTTCCGAAGATTTTTGAATCTTGCAGTTAAATGGAATGATTCTAACCCTAACTAACTATATATACAGACCCCTGTGAACTAAGCAACTGCACTGATGATGGCAATTTGTAACAGTAGGTTCATGCTTGGAGTGTCTGTCATTCTGGTCTTCTGAATATGAGCTGCTTGTCATGTCATGCCATTTGCTGCCATGCTGTCTCTCTGGTAGATGGTTGTTCAAAAAGAAAGGAGTGGTAAATGAAGGCAGGAGACAGGAAAAGGAATATTGTGGGACTGTCCTGCTACAAGGTTGTGTATAGTTAGATTTCTGGACTTATGTGTAAACATAAGAATTATATAATTCTTTATGCCTGTGTTTCAAATATATTTTAATTTTTTAAAATATTTTTTATCATACTCTGTAGGGATTTAAAGTTCAACACATCAATACTTGATGAAAAATACCTATTCCATGTTATGCCTAAGATGTTTGATATTCAGACAGATAGTGAGGTTAAGCTTAGCAGTCTAGGTTGTATGGTAATAGCAATAAGTTTGTCTTCTGTTGGTTGACAGCCTAAGTTTGCAGACCAAAATTAGAGAAAAAGGAGGGCTGCAAGGAAAGCCAACATTTTGGTCCTAGCCTTCCACGGTTAATTAAGACTCAGGACATACAAGATCTTGTACTGTAATGTCATGTAACTCAGTAGTTTCCCAAATTTTCTGATCAAGGAGATTACGGGGCCAAAGAGGAAAGTGAGCGATAATGTATAGTGTGCCTAAGGAGAGTCACATGGAGAGAAAACATTCTCTCAGGCTTTCACAGAGAGCACATTGGTCAAGCAATGACTGTGACTCATCCACATGGCTGACACTGACAAAGTATCTACAATCTGAGGTACAGGATCTCAGGATAAATCTTGAGGAGATTTGACTGACCTTATCAGATCCAAAAGCTACAACTCTTGTTGCATAGGTCTTGCTTTATCTTGGTCTTAACCATCCAGTAGAAAAGTATAAAAACGAAGTACAATGTTGAGCTGTAAGGGACTTAGGTCAACAATTTCTGACACTGCCAGTCAAGTGGAAGACCCAATAATATTATGGATTATTGGACTCTTTTAGAATATTTTTGCTCAGTTAACACACCCATAATATTCAAATGACGGAAGTAAACAAAAAAGGGAATATATAAATGAATGTTCATTTTGTATTTGTGTATTCAATATGGTTAGGATGGATATATAGTTACATTCTCTTGATGAGTAGAGGGATTTGTTGTAATAATGTTTGTAAATAGGATATCATGTCTGCATCTTGTACAGTAAACCACTAGGAAGACAATATACCATGTGTTAATTATTGAAATTGCCCTACCAATTTGATTTGAAATTGTCTCATTATTATTTGTCTGTCAATAAAATTATGGAAAAAAATAAATTGAAAGCTACATATCTTGGAAACAGCCCAAATTAGAATTAACAGAGGAATAGATAAAGGAGATGTGGTCTTTTTATACAGTGGAGTACTACTCAGCCACGAAGGTGAAACTCAAGACTTTATAGGTAAATGGATGTAACTTGAGACCATATCATAAGGGAAATAAATCAGACTCACATGTATAAATATCTTATTGTCTCCCTGGTATGAGGAACTGAAAGAATAAAAAAAGGTCTAAAATCTAGAATAGGTATTGTGAAATAGTTCTTCCTAAAGGAAAGAGGAACTAGAATGGAGGAAACGAGAAATGTCAGAAGGGAAAAGGGAAAAAACGTACATTAGTTATATTAGTAGTCTCTCAGTGCATTGAAAAGGAAAGCTTTTGCTAGTATTGACTGGAAAATATTTTATGACCCTATCTTTTACTCTGATTAACTACATTAAAGATAATCACACACAATGTATTAACTATTGTTATTCTCCTATTATTTTGTAATGGAATTTTTTTCCCAAAATTTTATTGATAAACAGATAGCAATGAGACAGTTTCAAATCAAATCGGAAGTACAGATTCAACAAATAACACACTGCATATATTCTTTTTAGTGGTTAATTGCTGTACAAGATGCGGACTTGAGATCCTATTTACAAACACCATTAGAACAAATCATTCTATTCATTAAGAGAGTGCAACTATA
>NW_004524595.1:21023432-21024296 GCF_000260255.1 Octodon degus | reverse complement strand
TCATTGAATTGTAGATATTGTTGAATTTCTTGTTTAATTTCATCTGTGACCCATTGGTTGCAGAGTAGGGTGTCATTTAATTTCCATGTATTTAATGTTTTTTTTCTGGTTTCTTTTGTCATTTATTTCCAGTTTCATTGCACTGCGGTCAGATAATTTGCATGGGATAATTTCTGTTTTCTTGCATATACTTTAGCATGACCTATGGACCAGTATGTGGTCTATTTTAGAAAATGACCCATGTGCAGCTGATAAAAATGTGTATTTAGCTGTGTTTTTGTGGAACACTCTGTATATGTCCACCAAGTCCATTTGTTTCAAACTCTGGTTCAGTTCTATTATTTCTTTGCTAAGCTTTTGTCTGGTTGACCTATCTTTTGGAGATAAGGGTGTGTTAAGGTCTCCCTTTAAAATTGTGGTATTGGATATTGGGTTTTTCATGTCCCTTAAGATTTGCTTAATATAGTTGGGTGTTCCCGTGTTTGGTGCATACATATTTATGAGTGTTATCTTTTCCTCTTGAATTTTTCGCCTAACCAGTATAAAGTGGCCTTCTTTACTTTGCTTGATCATTGTTGGTTTGAAGTTGAGACTGTCTGAGAGCAGAATTGCTACCCTGTCTTTTTCTGAGTTGATGGGGCATGTAGTACTGTTTTCCATCCTTTGACTTTCAGCCTATGAATGTCTTTATGACTTAAATGTTTTTCTTGTATACAGCATATTTTTGGATTTTGTTTTCTAATCCACTGTGCCAGTCTATTTCTCTTAATTGGTGAATTGAGTCCATTTACATTAATGATTAGAATTGAGATGTATTGACTTACAGTTGACATGTTATTTACCTGTTATCGTTTACTCCTTTTT
>NW_004524595.1:21020780-21022158 GCF_000260255.1 Octodon degus | reverse complement strand
GTTGATTCATTGCTTTCAGCTGTGTGATTTCCAGTTTGTTCTGTGTTAGTGTCCTCTGCACTTGTTATGGGTGGGCTTGGTTTCTGAGGTTGCATTTTGTTCCTTTTCGTCGTTTTGTGTAGCACTGTCTTCTTACCTTTGTTGTAGATCTCTGTTGTAGTTATAACCTCGCATGTAGTGAAGTTCAGGTGCGGCTCTACAAAGTTTGGACTCATCCAGCTGCGTCTGGCTTGGGTCTGGCTGCTGTGCTCAGCTCCTTCCCACTGCTGACCTGAAGGGTGAATATGTTATGCCCCTGTGGCAAGATGTTCTGCTCCTGGACTAGCTGGGTGGATCAATCCTCTATACTCTCTGCAGGGATTGCAGTTGCAGGGTTACACCTCAGGAGTGTATGCCAGGCTTGAGCTGTGCCTGGAGTGGGCAAGGTGAAGTAGGGGGAAGAGGAAGCTCTCCCACACACTCACTGGACCTGGGCTAGGACTGCATCTGGGTGTTCCTGGAATGGGGCAGAAATTCTTACTCGGCAGGCGGGGTGGGGAATGGTTGTGGAGTGGTGGGGGGCAGCCCAAGGGGTTGGGAGAGGGTCATGCCTACGCTGCGCCTGGGCTGGGACTGGTCCAGCTGGCGCAGGGTAGCAGGAAGTTCTCCACACACTCACCAGACCTGGGCTAGGATTGGGTCTGGGGGTTCCTGGAATGCGGCAGCTTGTTATGGAATTTTAAAAGAACTTTTTTCCATTGAAAATTGGAAGCTAAGACTTCCCCTATAACCTCTTGCCTCTGAGGGAAAAAGTTATGGAGTTGGCAAGGGTGATCAGAACAGACTCTCAGGGGGATTTGGGCAGACTGCTCCACAGAGGAGGAAAGGAGGAGAATGTGTGGAGTGCAGGAGATCCCTTGTGGTGCCTCAGAGTATTGCCACTCTCTGTTAGCAAAGTTAATGGACAACTACAACTCAGCCCAGGTTGAATGACAGGTGGTTCAGAACCTTCTGGGATGAAAGTGTGCATCACACCACCAGGGAGAGAACAATACCTGCTGTGTGCCTCCTCAGGGCCAAGGGAATACAGAATGGGTAGTAGAGGAAGGTGGTTCTAATAGCAACTATGGAGATGAGGACTACAATTTTAATAGCTTTCTCCTAATATGATTTCAGTGTAGTAAAATAATGATGTAGATCATTTTGCTTTTCAAGTATTGCTCAATCATGTTCCTAAATGGGAACCAGAGGAGTTCTAAAGCTTGAAGCCATATTTTTCATGTGAGTGTGTTGGTATATTGTACTTTGTAAACAAATTATGATTTTTAAAACATAGATTATTGATAAAATAAATACATAAGATTTTAGAATAAAATAAGAGAGAGAGAAGGGAGTTATT
>NW_004524595.1:21019257-21020598 GCF_000260255.1 Octodon degus | reverse complement strand
TAATATAAATATGAGTAGATCAGGACATGTTAACTTTTTATAAATCTGTCACTGGAGACTATGGTTTAAAAAAATGTGCCTGGTTATGAAGTTGACCAGGGGTGGGGTGGGGTGGACTAGTCAGTGGTAAACTTGAGTGGGAAGGGCCAGCTGAAGTGAGCCAGTGTGGTTCTGGGCATGGAAGGCCTACCTGAGGGTTGCTGTTGGGATGGCAAAAAAGGAAAACAGGAGGGGATTAGTGTGTGCTGCTGATTCCCTGGAAGAAGGTGCTTTTCAAAGGTTCTTATTCCAAAGAGTTCTGGCTGCTGTCTCTCTTGAGGAGGGCTTCTTCAAGCCTCACCTTCACTTTAGATGTCATATTCTGGCTTTGGGTGAAGAGCCCTCAGCAAATGGAGTAGATCCTTCACCCCACCAGCACAGACTTTCTGGCTTCCACCACTGGCCCTTGGGCCTTTCTGGTGCAGAGCCTTGATATAGACTTGCGTGGGACATTGCCACAAGCTCCAAGTGCTGGATTGGATTCTTTGGGACTCCAGTGTACAGGTACATGTCTGCACTTCTGTGTCTGACTCTAATAAGCATTGGCTAACAATATCCTACATAAGTACTAATTTCATAAAATAATTATAATGACAACTTGTGAGGTATGAAAATAAAGATGGCATAAAATATTAAACAACAGTTAGGATGGAATGAAGTAGCAAATTCTTTTTAAGTCTTTTTTAGGACAAGAATTATTGTGCTTGATTTACAGCTTCCAGTTAGTTAAAATGCAAGGTCACAGAGCCCCCTGTCTTATTCTGGAGATCACCTGAGTTCTGGCAGTCCTTCCCATGTACTGCGCTTGCCAGAACATCTAAAGGGACGCCTCTCAAAGTTACGTGTGTCTAACACCAGTTCATGCTATTTTTAAGGGCAGTTCAGGTTCACAGAGCTGATCCTGGTGTTCCTAGCTAGTAGAATTAAGTAAAGGTACTGTACTTGGAGGTAGCAGCATAGAGGGCTGTTGATAGAGAAAAGGTTTGGAAGGACTGGCAGAAAAGTGGCTCAGCAGGCTGGAGGTGTGGCTGAGTGGCAGAGTGCTTGCCTAGCACACACAAGGCCTTGGGCTTGATCCCTGCACTAGGGGAGGAAAAGTGGATCAATCTGAATTCAGTTTCCTTTCTTATGAAGTGTGGAGGTTGTGTATTATATGAGTGATGGTGTATTTTAAGTGAACCATTCATCAGCAATTAAAATAACCCTCTCTCTCTCTCTCTCTCTCTCTCTCTCTCTCTCTCTCTCTCTCTCTCTCTCTCTCTCTCTCTCTCTCTCTCACACACACTCACTTACATTTTTTCC
>NW_004524595.1:21015759-21019157 GCF_000260255.1 Octodon degus | reverse complement strand
CACACACACACACACACACACACACACACATTTTTTCCTTCAATACCAGGGATTGAACTCAGGACCCTGCCCTTGCCAGGCAAGAGCTTATTCTGCATTTTGCAGATCCTTTGTAAGTGTCAGTCATGTGGATGAGTTGTGGCCATTGCTTGACCAATTTGCTCTCTGTGAAAGCCTGAGAGAATGTTTTCTCTCCAGGTGACTCTTCTTAGGCACACTCTACATCATCGATCATGTTGCTCTGTGGGCCCATAATCTCCTTGTTCAGAAAATTTGACACACAGCTGAGTTACATGATGTTACAGGATAGGTTCTCCTATGTCCTGAGTCCTCACTGAACTTGAAAGGCTAGGCCCAAACTGTTGACTGTCCTTGAAGCCCTTCTATTTTTCTAATTTTTGGTCTGCAAACTTAGGTTGTTAACCCTCCAGGAGAGAAGCTTATTATTATCCTACATCTTATACAGTTGGGTTTAACTTCACTATCTGTCTGACTATAAAACATCTTAGGCATTACATGGAACAGGTATTTTTCATCAAGTATTGATATGTTAAACATTAAGTCCCTACAGAATAAGGACATAAAAATTTAAAATATGAAAAATATTTAAATAATATGAATAAACAATTATATATTTTTACACGGAAATTTAGAAATCTAACCATATACATCATTGTAGTAGGACAGTCCTGTGACTTTTTTTTTCTTTTTCTTGTGTCTGTTTTTCATTTATTACCCATTTTTAAAAAAACCTTTTATTTGAGAGACAGTATAGTAATAATTGGTATGTCTTGACAAGAAGTACATATTTAGAAAACCAGAATGACAGGCATTCTTAGTGTGACCCTTCTAGTACAGATTGCTATCTTCAGTGCAGTTGCTTGGTACAGGGTTACAGGACAAATCCTGAGGGTACTTGACTGACCTTACCAGATACAAAAGTTACATTTCTTGTTATATAGGTCTTGCTTTATCCTGGAACCATCCAGCAGAAAAGAATAAAAATGAGGTATATAAAGTAAAGTCATACTAATATGCTGAGCTGTAAAGGGCTCAAGTCAACAAGTTCTTTAGATAACCCACTACTATTGTGGTCTGCTGGACTGTGTTGGATTGTTTTGCTGAATTCATGCACTTATAGTATTTAGATGCCAATGGAATACCCATCTCTGACAGAACTAAACAAAAAAAGGGGATACAAAGGAAGGACTATTTTGTATCTGTATATACAGTATAGTTATTATAGATATACAGTTGCTTTCATTTAATTCAATGATAAGAAAGATTTGTACTAATAGTGTTTGGACAGGATATCCTGTCTGCATCTTGTACTATAGATAACCACTAAGAAGATAACAATGTACAGTGTATTAATTATTGAAAGTCTCTTGTTAATCAGTTTTGAAACTGTCAAAAACAAATAAACTAAAAAAAAGAGCTTATTCTACTGAGCTACCTCCCCGGTTATCTATCTATCTATCTATCTATCTATCTATCTATCTATCTATCTATCATCTGTCTATAAGACCCAAGCCAGTCTATATGTGATGATAGGAGAAATAAGAAAAAATTTTTCAAATGACTAATAAGCATATCAAAAGTTCTTCTATATTGTTATTCATCAGTGAAATTGAATCAAAACCTCAGTGAGAGATTACTTTCCTGTCCCCAAGATGACTAGAATAAAATATCAAAAGTGTCAGCCAGGATATAAAGAGATACAAAACCTTACACATAGCTAGTGGGAATACAAAAGTGTACATTTACATTTGCAAATCATTCTGGAAGATTCTCAAAAATAAAAAAAAGTAAAAAGAAAGCCAGGTACAGTACCAAATGCCTATAATACTAACACCATGGGAAGCTGAGGAAGGAGGATCACAAGTTCAAAACCTGCTTCATCAACTTGGTGACTCGTTAGACTTTAATAAGACCTCTGTCTTCACATGCTAACTAGTGCTAACTAGTGGTGTTAGACTTAGTGAGCCCTGGGGACATAGCTAAGTGCAAAGGCCCTAGTTTCTATACACAGTATTGCACACAGAAAAAATTCAAACATGTGTGTTATTTTATCTAATAGTTCTACTTTTTTATTATTTGGTACAGGGTCTCACTGTGCAGCTGGGACTCATAGTGGTCCTTCTGTTTCAGCTTCCCCAGTGCTTGGATTACAGGACTGCATCACCATACCCAGCTCAGTGTGCCTGGGGGCAGGGTCAGCATGGCATTTAGTGCAGGGGATTGAAATCTTGTCCCTGTGCTTGCCTAAGAGACACTTATTCTGCTGAGCTATCTCACTAGCCCAACAGTTCCACTTTTAAGTATATACTTCAGAGAACTGAATGCATATGTCCATGCAAAAACTTGGACATGAACTTTTATGTGAATATTATTTATATTAGCTAAACATTCCAAATATCCATCAATTGATGAATAGGTAAAATGTATGGGCACAGTGGAATATTCACCTACAAGAAGTAAAGACTGCCACATGCCTTATTATAGGTGCTTTTTGAAAACAGGCCAAGTGAAGGAAACCAGTCGAAACATATTTGAGGTCTGGGGGTCAGGTAAATCAACTCTCTCCTGTTCTTCTCCCAGCCCTCAAAGGGCAGTCTTTCTTAGAATTCCAGGCTTCACCCTACAAGAATAACAGCCCAGAACTTGCTAAGCCTTAGAGCTTCAAGTTTCCTTTCCCAAATTCATTTCATAAGCAGGGCATGGGATGATAATTGGAGAAATGTGCCAGATTAGCCCTTCCATACTCCTCTATCTTTATTCTTTATCTTGTAACCCCTCTAAACACTCCCTGACTTGCTCATTCATTCATTCATTCATTCATTCATTCATTCATCAATCAAATATTTACTGAGCACTCACTAAGGTCAAAGTGCCTAATGAGAAGTATAGAAAAGTATAGAGTGACCCAGAGCCCAGGCCCTGTGAGTGAGTGAGACAACCGAGGGCCCACGGGATCCTGAATAGACCCAGAGTGCAGGCCTGGTGAGTGAGTGAGATGGCCCAGGCAGTAGGATCCTGAACAGACCCAGAGCTCAGGCCCGGCGAGTGAGTGAGAGGACCTGGGGCAATCCGGATCCTGAATAGACCCAGAGCGTAGGCCTGGTGAGTGAGTGAGATGGCCCAGGCCGCAGGATCCTGAACAGACCCAGAGCGCAGGCCTGGCGAGTGAGTGGGACAACCCGGGGCTGTGGGATCCTGAATAGACCCAGAGCACAGGCCTGGTGAGTGAGTGAGACGACCTGGGGCCCTCTGGATCCTGAATAGACTGAGAGCGCAGGCCCAGCAGGGAACCCTTCAGCAGAACTCCCTGCAAAGAGGCTAGAGGCAAGACCCACCCAGCTGATTCAGGAGCAGAACATCTTGCCAGAGAGACACAA
>NW_004524595.1:20995841-21002799 GCF_000260255.1 Octodon degus | reverse complement strand
TTCCGGACCTGGGCTAGGACTGGGTCTGGGGGCTCCCGGAACTCGGCAGAAAATCCTACTCGGCGG
The DNA here is from genome assembly GCF_000260255.1 of Octodon degus. NCBI lineage: Eukaryota > Metazoa > Chordata > Mammalia > Rodentia > Octodontidae > Octodon > Octodon degus. The sequence continues at coordinate 21,002,733 of NW_004524595.1, read as the reverse complement.
GCGGGGTGGGGGAGGCACTCTAAATTTTTAATAATTTTTAAAGAAAGTATAACATAGAATTAGAACAAAAAATTGCAACTGATATGGAATTTCACTGAATAAAGTAATACGAATTTCACAGTATGTATTTGTAATACATTGTGCTGTCTTCCAGCCAGTTACTCATATTGCCAGATATATGCATGTAAAATTGGAAGAAAAAAAAGAAAGACGTGTATAGGAAATTAAGAACCAAAAATGTACAAACAATTGAAAAGAGATAAAACAAATTATTATCTTCTCCTTTCCATAGACCAGCAGAAGTGCACAAAAGCTATAGTTAGCCTTAGAGGCTTACTGAGATGAGAGCAAAAATATAACACCTTTAAAAAATAAGATACTGGACATACTTTTTAAAAACTCTCAGTATTAAAAATTTTTCTTCCAAAAATATAATCTCTTAAGCAGAGTATAAGTAGAGTATAGATAAAATGATAAGAGTTGGAATTGAGGTTAAATTTATATTCATCACTTCTTTCTAAAGGAAATTCAAATCATAAAACACCAATACAAAGTGTTGCTCATCCCATATAATAAAGTTGAAGAGAGATTTTCTTTCTCTTCAGAGGTAGGGTCACAAAGTTATTTACATCTGATTTACAGTTGTCTAAGCCATCCTGCTTATATACATAGATAAATCTCTTTCCCCCACTCCCTTTCCTGTCCTTCTCAACTCAGTAACCAGCGATTGAACTCAGGCCCTTGCTCTTGCCAGGGAAGTGCTTATCCTACTGAGCCAGCTCCCCAGCCCCTACTCAGTAACTCTTGCCTTTGGGATAAGTTCATTCCCTTTTCCCATTATCTATGGTACCCTTCAGATTCCATTTGTAATGTCAGCTTTTCAAAATGAAACCATTTCTTTTCTTGAGGATGTCATGATAATTCAATAAGTGATATGTGCCAAGTCTCTCACACATAGTGTGGCACATGGTTAATGCTTAATAAGTGTTAATTTTGGAAGGCAATTGTGCAGAAATCCCACTAAGCGAATTATGCGCCCAACTTAGTTTTGGGAGGAAACTGACATCTAGTAAGAGATAATGTGAAAAAAAGAGAGAGATAACATGAAAGGTGAGGCTACTCCTTAGGTAAAGTCTACCCCACCAACTGCCTCAAATTCTCAATTTCTTGGTAAACTTGAGCCAAGTGCATCTAGATGCTGCGGCTAATTTCTCTGTTCTTCCCTTTGCTTTGGCAGTGAAAATCATTTTCTTAGCAATCTCACTGGAAAAGGGTTTATGATGACCCTAGTAGTATTTGGCTCCACCTTTAATCCAAGTTTCCTGGATGAAAAATATGTCTTTCCATTTTGCAGACAAAGGGTTTATAATGACTTTAGCATATTATGGAAGCAAGAGACCCTACAAAATGTGACACTGGGGGCTGGCTTTGGTAGGTCCCAATTTGGAGGCATGGCTTAAGCTTCACAGGTGGAAAATATATATTCTTTAAAACATGGCATCATCTCCTGATATAAAAGTGATCCTTTCCTTTCTGTTTCTTTTTTCTCTCATCTTCCTCTTCTTTCTCCTTAGTCATGTGTGACTGCATCTGAGAACATGCAAATCTTGACACCATTTTTGCCAGATTCTTGAAAGCCAGCCCACATGAGATTTCCTTATCAAATCCCTTCCTTTGTTGTTGGCCAGGGACAAAGCTACCTAAGCCACAAGATCATGGTTCACTTCACATAGAGGAAGAAGGAAAATCTATTCCAATTGACTCAGAGGTAGAATACCAGCTCACGATATTCTCCCAGGACTCAGAGGGGCCCAAGCAGATACAGAGTGGGGCAATTTACCTGTGTGTATGCTTGGAAAGGAGTGGAGAGGCAGAGAAAGAGGGACAACCTCGTTAAAGAGAAAGGCAGACAATGCCTGACACAGAAGATATTTTAACTCAGTGGACAGGGTGACTCAGACAGGGTAGTTTTGGATTATATATAAGATTGAAGAAAGAACTTTCCTACTAATGGAGTGGGTGTCTGCCATCTGTTTTCTTGAAGAGGTACAAAAGCAGATTGTGACATATGTTAAACTGGTAGTGTGAGTGAGAAATCAAGAAATGATTGTCCTCACCCGGCCCTGGTCCCTGACACTACAGCACTCACCTGCTGCCATTGTTGAGGGAACCAGGGCCTGGTAAGGCACTGAGGTGCCCCACACAGCACCGGCTTTGTAACCCCAGGAAGCTGATTTGAATTGCTGCCCTACTGGAAGTGACCCTGGGAAATCCCTTAGCTTCTTAACCTTTATTTCCTCTTCTGGAAATACAAATATTATCTGCCTTGATTACCTAATGAAGTTGTTAGGAGACTCACATTAGGTAATGGAAAGAAAAATACTTTGTAAGTTATGAAGTGAAGCAAAAGTAGTCTCGTGATAACAATAACTTAGGGACTCAATGATTTGCAAGCACAGACTCAGCAGGTCTAAGGTGTGCTGCTGAAAGCTTCCTTTCCTTCTCACTGTTAGATAACAGAAAGGAGGATTTGGTTAGCTTCTAGCAGAAGAAATTCCTCGTCTTCTCACACAGAAGCTCCTCAGCCCCCAGCAGCCCGCATCAGAGCCAGGATTTCCTAGCTCCCTGGTGTGCACCCCATGGCAAACTAGACAGCTTCCCAAGGCTTGCCTGATGGTCTGAACATAAACGTGCAAGCTCAAGTTTATGCAGACATTAAGTGGTGGGGTCAAGAGTCCAGGATGGGGGCTTTTTGTTTTCCTCCCAGGGTTCAGAGATGAGGATCTCCCTAGTCTTCCCACTTTAACTTTCTCCTCCTCTGCATCCACCTTCTCCTCTTTTTTCTCCCCCTCCTCCTTCTCTTCCTCCCCTTTCTCTTTTTCCTCCTCTTATTCCTCTTCCTTGCTTGCTTTCTCCCTTTCCTCTTGCTTCCTCTTTCCTTCTTGAGGTTGGAAACTTTCTTTCTGAGGCATCAGGGAAAATTTAACAGGGAATTAAAACACAGTATGCAAGAGTTGAAAGCACATGTGAGTTTTTGTCTCTTTCCTCAAGAGTTTCTTTCTTCTAAAAATATTTAAAACTTTAAAAAAATACTTATTGCACAGGAAATAAATTTTGCACATTTTAAAATAATCAAATGTTGTAGATAAAGTTGGTGTCTCTTTTGATCACAGTGCCTCTCCTAGAGGTAACTATTACTATAATCTTGGCATATACGTTTCTGGCAGCTTAAAAATTAATTTATATATATGTATCTAGAGCAAGGTAAGTGCACATATTCTGGGCAAATACCATCGATTATGCTTATCATTCTGTTTTTTAAAATTTTTCCCTCATAATTTTATTGAGAAACAAATAGCAATGAGACAGTTTCCAATCAAATTGGTAGGACAGTTTCAATTATTAACACATTGCATACATTCTTCCTAGTGGTTATTTGCTGTACAAGATGCAGACATTATGTATTGTTTACAAACACTATTACAACAAATCCCTCTATTCATTAAGAGAATGTAATTATATATCTATTCTAACCATTTTGAATACATAGATACAAAATGGACATTCATCTGTATCCCCTTTTTTGTTTAGTTCCATCATTTGAATGTTATAGGTGTGTGAACTCAGCAAAATATTCCAAATCTGTGGTTTGTTTTAAAGCTTTTATTCAACAACATATCTTGGGGCTGGGAAAATAGCTCAGTGGCGCAAGCAACTGCCTGGAGAGCACAAGGTTCTGAGTTTGATTCCTGGTAGCCAAAAATAAAATCAATAACATAGTTATTGGACAGATGGTATTCCCATACCTGGACACGTACCTGTGGCTTTACTCTTTCACTGAGTGAAGCCACTGTGAGGCATTCCTTATTGATGAACTTTTGAAAGTTTCCTGTCTATTTCAATCAATGCTTAATTTATTTGTTCATTTGTCCTTTTTACTTCTTTCTATTTTTCCTTCCTCTGGGGACTTTTTATTTTATCTTACTTTTATTTTTGTATTTTTAGTGCTGGGGAATCAACAAAAGGCCTCATACACGCACTGAGTTACAGTCCTAACATCATCAGTGTGCAAAGTTAGATACATAATGTTTTTCTCTAAAGTGGACATTGTATTATGAAGCTGGATATCATGAAATTGGTGATTATCTCATATCCTCCATTTAATCCTTATTTTTCTAAAGGTAATAAGTTAAGGATCTTTTACCATGATTACTTCAGTTTTTCTTATTTCAACAAATTTTTTGTTGTGCACATTGTGTTTTTTGTGATCTTTATTTTTGTGCTTTTGTGATTGATAGTACAGACACACACACACACACACACACACACACACACACACAAAATGGTTGCATTGCTTTTTCAGTAATCAGACCTGGCAGGACTTCTGGGAAGATGGCGGAGTGGTGAGCAGCAACAGATCAGCCTCTTCAAGATTCAAATCTGGACCTTGGAAAATAACAACTTGGGGAAAGAAAAAAAGAAAGGAATTGGATTCTGGAGCCCAGCAAAAAAAGGAAAAATTGGATCCGACAGAGAAACTGAAGAGACAGACTACACTGCAGCAAAAGGAAGATGCAGTGTGCACTTTCTCCCTGGCTCCTGGCCCTGGTACAAAAAAGGAAGACTGAATTTACAGAGTCACAGAGAGAGCAGTGACTCCGAGGCCTCCAGAGAGAAAGGCACAGTGGAACAGCATGGTGGATGATGTGAGGGGTAACAGCGGATGAGGGACTCCAGTCCAAGTGACTGCCATGTCTCTTGCAAGGTGTGCCTAGTCAGATGCCATTTTAGAAAGGGGCCAACTGAACTGGGGCCCTGAGCAGGGCGAGAGCAGTCATGGTGGTATAGCAGGATGTAAAGTCAACACTCAAAATCTATAGTTTCCTATGCATGGATAACAAATTCATTGAGAGAAAAATTAGGGAAGCAGTAGCTGTCCTAATAGCATGAAGAAAAATGAAATATTTAGAAATCATGCTAACAAAGGCAGTGAAATACTTTTACACTGAAAACTACAGTGTTATGAAAAAGAAGAATTCAGAGAACATCAGAAAATGGAAAGATATCCTCTGTCCTTGGGTAGGCAGAACCAATATAGTGAAAATGGCCATATTTTCAAAGCTGTGATACAGATTTAATGCAATTCTGACCAAATGTCACTACAATTCCTCACAGAATTAGAGAAGACAATCCTAAAATTCATATGGAATCAGAAGAGACTTAGAATAGCAAAGATATTGTGGGAAATAAGGGCAAGGTGGGGGCATCATGATCCCTGATTTGAAGTTATACCTCAAAGCTACTGTGATTAAAAACAGCATGGTGGTACCCAAGACAAACAAATAAATAAACAACAACAAAACAAACATACACAAAACAAACCAATCAAATAAAAAAACAAAAAAAAACACCCCTTAAAAAAGATATGAGGACCTGTGGAATAAAGAATAATGCAGAAACAACTCCAAGCACAAAAAAACCTAACATCTTTGAAAAAGGGGCCAAATACCTTCAGTGGAAGAAAAATAGTTTCTTTAATAGATGGTCCTGGGAAAAGTGGCTTTCCACATGCCAAAAATTGAATCTAAACCCATATCTCTCACCATACTGTAAAATAAAATTAAAATAGATCAAAGATTTAAATATAAAAACAGAAACACTTAATCTGCTGGAACACACAATAGGCAAAACTTTTGAAGACATAGGTATAAGCAAAAACTTTAGGAATAAAACCCCAACTGCACAGAAAATATTACAAAGAAGCAAAATCTGGTATCACATTAAATTAAAAAGCTTTTGCATTGCAGAAGAAATTGTCAGCAAAGTGAAGAGGTAACCTAGTAAATAGGAAAACTTTTTTTTTTAAAATTAGGTACTTCTCAGATAAAGGACTAAAATCTAGAATATGTGAAGAACTCAAAGTAAATCTCCCAAACTTAAAGACCCAATAAAAAAAAAATAGTCTTCTGAAATGGGTACATACTTCTCATATAAAGAAGGACAACCAGCACATAAATATATGAAAAAAATGTTCAACACCACTGGACATTTGAGAGATACAAATTAACACTGAGATTCCATCTCACTCTAGAAAGGACCATTATCATCAAGAAATCAACCAATAGCAAATACTGATGGGACTGTGGGGAGAAAGAAACTCTTCTCTATTATTGGTGGGTGTGTAGACAGGTATAACCACTCTGAAAATCAGTATAAAGATTCCTCTAAAAACTAAAACTAGTGGTTCTGTTTGATCCAGCTATTCCCTTTCTGAGAATCTTGCCAAGAGATTTAAAAGTATCATACCATAATGAAATATGGCATATCTATGTTTATAGCAGCACAATTTATAATAGCTATACTCTTTAAAATAAATTTAAAAAACGTAAAAAAGACAAGAAAAATTAAGGCTTATTGAATGGAAGCATTAATGTTCAATTATTTGTCCAATCTTGCAAACTTGTATTTGTTAATCTGAGCAACAGATTTGATGATAAAAATATATAATATAACAACTATTGTTAATTTGCTCTTTTTGTTTTGAAAATCTGTACCATATGTATTGTTGTATGTTATTCTATGTCTGTATTTGTTTTTGCTTTTACTCTTCAAAATAAAATAAAATTAAATAACAAAAAAAAGGAAAGAATACCAATTTTGAAGCATGATTCAAAGCTGCAAGGTTAAGTAGAAGACCCAATACTACTATGGACTACTGGACTCTTTCAGAATATTTTGCTGAGTTAACACACCTATAATATTCAAATGACGGAACTAAACAAAAAGAGGGATACAGGTGAATGTTCATTTTGTATCTGTGTATTCAAAATGGTTAGGATAGATATATAGTTACATTCTCTTAATGAATAGAGGAATTTGTTCTAATAGTGTT
>NW_004524595.1:20991273-20995741 GCF_000260255.1 Octodon degus | reverse complement strand
AATAAATAAATAAATAAAAAAAAATAAAAAAAAATTAAAAAAAGAAAAGTATAGAGACTTGGGTTGGGCATAGCCTTAAAGACCTGACATTTTAGTTGGGTGATAATGACACTAAACATCTGGAGAGCCTTTTCTCTTGCTCAACATATGTTATTTGTAATAATAGCTCAGGAAACACAGGTTTGTTACAGAAGAATACTGACATTGGTGCCAATGTTGAAGAATACCCTAGAATTTGGTGATAAATTTGGACCGGTAAACAACAACCAGCTCCTTTTAACATCTGATCTTCTAGGACCCAGTCCACAAGACTATTTTTGGTTCCTTCAGCATCTCTCCTTTGGCGATCTCATGCAGTGTCAGGGACTGAACTAATGGCAAGAGCTCCTGGCTTAACCTCTCTGCTGAACTCTGTTCTGATTTATCTAGTTTTATTTTTTCATTTATCCAATTTTAAAAATTGGTTATTTAAAAACCATTTTAGAGCTGGTGAGATAGCCCAGTAGACTAAAATACCTGCTTAAGCAAGCCCAGGGACCTCAGTTAGATCTCCAGCACCAAATGCCATGCCAGCCCTGCCCCTAGGGCCACAGAGTCTGGGCATAGTGGCATATGTCTGTAATCCCAGTGCTGGGGAGCCTGAAAAAACAGGACTATCACTATGAGTCTGAGCTGCATAGTGAGACCCTGTAACAGCCAAATAAATTTTAAACATTAAATTTATTTCTTAGACCAATTAATGATTTTTCTTTTTTCTCCTGCAGCCAAAATCTACTCATGTCTGGTTTTCCCAGAAACTGGTCTCAACATTCTTTAAGTTGCTTACAAATCTCTTACCTTCTCATATTTCCGCATCCAATCCACTTATAAAAATTCTGTGCATTTTATCTTCAAAATATGTTTAGAATTTGACACTGTTTCATTATCTCCACCATCATCATCCTGATCCAAGTCACCATCATCTCTTGCTGGGATTCTTATAATAATCTAACTAGTCTTTCCCTTTTGCTTTGGTTCTTAAGGTCTATTTTGAAGGCAGCAGCTATGTGATTCCTTCCAAAGGTAAATTCAGATGATGGATGAATCTGCTGAGCCCTCCATGGATATTTCCTATTACCTACCAAAAGTCCGAAGTCCTTACTATGGTGCCCATGGTGCCACCTGGTCTGCGCGTTGGCATCTCTGACATGGACTCCTCCCACTCTTGCCCATGCTGTACCCCCCAGGGCCTCATGCCCTCCTGACTCTGCTTAGCAGGCAGCTGCCTTGGGCCTTTGTCCTTCTGTGCTAATGAACCAGGTTGCTCTCTTCTCGGTACACCTGCCAGCTGATCCCGTCTTTTGGGTTCCCGCCCAAAACCCACAGGCAGAGAGACCACTTTATATAGAATAGTACATTTATCTCCTTGCATTCCTCTTTTACTATTTGTCATATTGCTCATTACATTGTACATGCCGTATTTAATCTCATGTGTGTTTAATGTTTGTTTTTCTCAGGGAGTTAGGAATTGACTTATTCCATACTGTATTTCTAGTGCCTGTAATAATGCCTGACACAGGTTCACAGTAAATAAATGAATCATTCCATATAAATTTAGGACATCAGCAGAGGAAATGTAAGACAATACTTGTTCACTCCCAATTAATGATATATAAGTTGACGTTATGGTCTATTAAATTTATTGTTATTATCATTTCAATAATTATGTTTGAAAGGTATCAGCTCATTGGTGTATACAGCGAGCAGGATTGAAATCCTGTTATTTTATTTAGGTTAATGACAAATCATGACATGAGTAATGGGTAAAACATCAGGAAACAGGACAATTGAAAGGAAGAGAGTGGGAGTTCAACCTTACTTCCTATATGACTTACATCATTAAAAAATTGTTTTATTAATGGGCTTCCTCTTTTCCTTAGTGTATTTGGTTCGCACAAAACAGAAATTCATTTCCTAAATCAGAGATACATTTCCAGTTGGCATGCAAAAAAGCAATCTTTTATGAGAAAACATCTGTTTTTTCATATATATATGAAAAATATATATTGGAAATTGATAAGGCTTCGTTAATGTCTTATAAGAATCTTCACAGAATTAGATGAAATGTTTTCTACTACTTTTGTTTCTTGGAACTAACTACCTGCTAATTACATTTTAAATGAAACTTCATCTTTTTATGCCCTGGATTTTTACAAGCAAGGACAGTGTTTTTTTTTACTTTCCTCTTAACAATGTGCTTAGTTACAAGGCAGTTTTGGCATAAAAGCACTACTAATTTTAGCTAGAGTGCTTTCCTGAATTTCTTTACATTGTCAGCAGACAATGTAAAGGAGGAGACATTTCCTGAGGTACAAAATCTAATTGGCAGGATGAATCTTTTCATCCCACAAATATTTCTTCAAAGTTTCTTATATGTTGAACATATTCCGAAGAGCAAGACACCGAAAGAGCCGGACCGTCCAGGCGAGCAGCCTCCCATGGTGCTGCCAGTCCTTTCACACCTTCCCGCCTAGTGCAAAGAAATTGCTCTTTCCAGAATTATTTTATGAAATCTGAGATTGGAATGCACATGACTGATTGCAAATTCTGGCCTTTTCTTTTGCTCAGAATATGTTATTTGTAATAATAGCTTGGGAAACATAGGTTTGTTACATAAGAGTACTAACTGATTTGCCAATGTTGAAGAATACCTAGAATTTGGTGATAAATATTCCTAGGGCATCATATGTTCTCGTACATATGATTTAAAGTGTTTTGAATTTTCTTTTTTTTCCAACAAAGCAGCAGTATTATTTTATTTTTTCTCTGGGAGATGAAGTTGTCCTCAGAGGAGGCAGTGAGAGATGAGATGGAGAACACAGTACTGCCAAGACCCCAGGGAGTCAGGCTTTAGAGGGCTGTACCGGTGATCATGAAGGAGCCAGGCCACCACTGTGTTCTGTTTGCTCATCTGTAGAAAAGGAGGTTGGATTACATTAGCAGATCCCATACAATATACCCACTAATTACCTGGAGATTTTGATAAAGTGTGAATTCTGATTCAGCAGGTCAGGGGTGGGGTCTGGGATTCTACTTTTCTCTTCCTTCCCTCCTTCCCCCCCCCCTTCCTCTTTTTTTCTTGAAAAATCGTCTACAACAAAGACAGCACAGCAGTAACTGGCATGTCATGACAAGCAGCCTGTATTCACCCCTTCTCTCCCTCTCTCCTCCTCCCTCTCCCCCTTTCCCTATTTCTCCCTCTTTCCCTCTCTCCTTCCCTTCCTCCCCTTCTCTCTCCCCCCTCCCTCTTCCTCTCCTTCTCCTCTTTCCTCTCCTTCCCCCTCTCTCTCTGCATTTTTAAACAGCTTTCAATAAAGGAATACCTGGGCTGCCGTCCACAGCCCACACTCTCAGGAGTAAGATCAGCATTGTTGCATAGAAACATGGTGGAGATCATATGCGTATTTTCAGATTTCAAGTAGTCTCAAGAAAAAGTAAAAAATAAATAGGTAAAATAATAATTGCAACTGTAATGTTGAACAATAATGAGAAATATCGTTTTACTGTGACATCAGTATAAACAATACGATGAAATATTTTACAATCTTCAAATCTGATGTGTATTTCACGCATTCACAGCACGCCACAGTGTGGACTGGCCACATTTCAAGGGCTCAATAGCAACATTTAGGACCACGAATTAGGCGGGGCCATCTGGGCAGTTACTAACTTGCTTGCTCCGAGTTGTGTCCGCTGTACATTTCAAACATATTTCTGCCACCAGGTGGCACTAATGTTCTTTTCATCCAACAAATATTTCTTCAAAGTCTCCCCTGTGCTGAACATATTCTGAGGAGGTAGGCACGGAAAGAACGGGACCTTCCCAGTGAGAAGCCTCTCACTGCGCTTTGTCACCTTCCTTCTTAGTGCAAAGAAATTTCTCTTTCCGAAATTATTTTGGTTTTGGATGGATATTTCTGAAAAAGACCACTTTTCATGTTTATTTCTTTCTTCATCCCTTCATTTCATAAATTTTACTTTCATGATCCATTAAGTACATTATACGCTACATCGCTTGACTCAATAACTAATGTCTAATAAAATTTTATTCATTATGCCAAAATAAATTACAGAAGAAATGCTTAAAATTATTGTTACACATTCTTGTGGCAGAGGGCATGTAAGAATAATCTCTGATTATACAATAGTTTTAGACAGGCATGGGAACCACTTATGTAATAGAGTAACAGTGAAAACTGGAAAATTGCTGATGAGTACACATCAGATTTAAATAACTTTGTGACCCTACCTCTGAAGAGGAAGAAAATATTTCTTCTACTGTATCTGATATGGGATGAGCGGCACTTTGCATTGGTGTTTTATGTTTTGAATTTTCTTAAAAAGAAGTGATGAATATAAATTTAACCTCAGTTCCAACTCTATCATTTTATCTATATTCTACTTACAATCTGCTTAAGAGATTATATTT
>NW_004524595.1:20978070-20979093 GCF_000260255.1 Octodon degus | reverse complement strand
ATATATAGTTACATTCTCTTAATGAATAGAGGAATTTGTTCTAATAGTGTTTGTAAATAGGATATCATGTCTGCATCTTGTACAGCAAATAACCACTAAGAAGAAAATATTCAATGTGTCAATTATTGAAACTGTCCCACTGATTTGATCTGAAACTGTCTCATTGCTATTTGTTTCTCAATAAAATTAGGAAAAAAATAAAAAATAAAAAATAAAATTATTGAAAAAAAAGCTGCAAGGTTATAGAAAGTCATGCAAAGTGTACATTATTTAAAATGGTTAGCAAAGTACACTCCTGCCAAATCCAACCTTCTGCTTGACCTGTGAGCTAAGAATGATTATCAAAATTTTTAAGCAATGGAAAAAAATGAATAGTATTTTATGTCATGTGAAAATATTATGCAACTCAGATAAACTTTATCAAAACAAAGAAAGCTAAGTCTTGGAAACATATCATCAACAGATGGATGTTGATGGGAAACATGCTCATCAGCAGATGAATGGATAAAGCAAATGTATTTCTATACAAAGGAATAGTATTCTTCTATAACGAATGATAAACTTGAGTCATCTGTAAGTAAGTGAGTGCATCCCAAGACCACAATTTTAAGTGCAATAAAGAAGACACACAAATTTAAAAATTGCATTGTTCCTCTTGTGTGAGAAACCATAAGGACAAACAAGGGGCAAAATGGATGATAGATATTGGGATTTTGGAAGAACATGTTCAAATAGGAAGGTGAACAGGGGATAAGGGAGGGGAATAGGACAGAAGGTAAAGGGAGTAAATAAAAAAAAAGGAAGGGAAAAAATGGGAACAAACCTTCTGCAAAAGGTGAGGGGAATAAGCATTGAAGGGAAGGAAGGGGAATTGGAAAAAAGAACTAAGATATATTATGTAAAGGTACAAATTCCCTGTGATGAATATGAGCTCTATGTATAGCAAACATGTACTAATAAAAACATTTAAAAACCAACCCCCTGCACTTGACATGGTTGAGGCATGTGTGTGTGTGTGTGTGT
>NW_004524595.1:20976303-20977970 GCF_000260255.1 Octodon degus | reverse complement strand
AGTCCATAATAGTAGTGGGTTATCAGCAGAACTGGCAATGTCAGAAGTTGTTGACTTGAGCTTTCTACAGCTCAGCATATTACTATGGCTTTACTTTTTATACCTTGTTCTTATTCTTTTCTGCTGGATGGTTAAGACCAAGATAAAGCAAGACCTACATAACAAAAAATGTAACTTTTGTATCTGATAAGGTCAGTCAAATCCCCTCAGGATTTACCCTGAAACCCTGTGCAGCAGTTTGTAGATCCTTTGTCAGTGTCAGCCACATGGATGAGTCACGATATTTGCTTGACCAATTTGCTCTCTATGAGAGAATGTTTTTTTCTCCATGTGACTCTCTTTAGGCACACTCTACATCACTGATTACTTTCCTCTCTGGCCCCATAATCTCCTTGATCAGAAAATTTGGGACACAATTGAGTCACAGGATGTTACAGAACAGGTTCTCCTATGTCCTGAGTCCTCCCTGTTCTTGAAAGTCTAGGGCCAAAATGTTGACTGTCCTTGCAGGCCTTTTTTTTTTTCCTCTAATTTTTGGTCTATAAACTTAAGTTGTTAACCATCCAAGAGATTATTTTTTTGGAAGAAAAAATTTTAATACTGAGACTTAGTTTTTAAAAAATATGCCAAGTATCCTATTTTTAAAGGTGTTATATTATTGCTTTCATCTCAGTAAGCTTCTAAGGATAACTAAAATATGATGAGAAATAGGTCTTGTGAAAAAGAGGTTTATATGAATTTATTCATCCTCAGAGTAGACCAAAGAAGTTGATTTTTTTGTTATCTTTGCACTTCAAATGAGGAAGCGGATGCTTCAGAGATTGCCCATTTGTTCTAGACACATGGTTATTAAGGTGTATAGTGTGAATTCTCACACAGTATTTGATACTAATGCTCATTTTCTTATCTTCTATGGTACATAGAAGATGCTTTCCCTCTGTCTTTTTAGTTGAATTGCTAATCAATGAAATAATCAACAAAAGCGATAATTTACAACATCCACAATGAAGCTAAGATGCCTTTTATCACGATAAACTATAACACGCTAAGAACAAAGCAGAAAGCCAGAAGTTCGGGTACTCATAGTCTTGGTTCTAACTGGTTTAATGATTCTCTAAACCATGTTGTGATTATCTAAACCAATGTCATCTCAACTATTTTTTTATGTCTATAAAATAGAATAAACAGAGAATTTCTTCCATGATGGATACATTGAATTTATAATGATTTCACGTTAACTCACTTTGTAAATATAAATGCCTTGCAATACAAATATAACTGTATTCCTGTACATAACTATTATAAAGTATTCTGCATCTATTTACAGTTGTCTAAGCCATCCTGCTTATATACATCTGGATTTCCTACTGGCTTTTGTGTGCTCTCCTTTTGATTCATACAATAAAAATTGTCTGTGGGTGTTTGAGATAGAACTGAGCTGAAGTGCCGTAATACCCACTGGCCCTGCGACCTAGATCGGTGGGTTCTGAATCTCTCTTGGAATATCAGCTTTTTAAATTTTTAATAATTTTTTTTTTTACATTTGGAAAAACACAAATTTATTGCAGTTATATTTTATAATTACAACAATGCATATTCAAAAGTAAGATAGATTTCACTTTCAGTATTTATGAACTTACTTTGTTTTGGTTTGTCTTTTTTTTTTT
>NW_004524595.1:20970296-20972848 GCF_000260255.1 Octodon degus | reverse complement strand
TAAGAAGAATGTATGCAGTGTGTTAATTATTGAAACTGTCCTAGTGATTTGATTTGAAACTCTCATTGCTATTTGCTTATCAATAAAATTATGAAACAAACAACAAAGAAAAAAAACTTTTTAGGTAGAGTCTCCCTAGGTTGCCTAGGCTAGGTTCGCACTTGATCCTCCTGCCTTAGCCTTGAGTAACTGGGATACCTGTTTGTCACCATGCCTGGCTTTCCAAAGTGGGGAGTCCTTCCTAAATGCTTCCATGCTTAGTGATATATGTTGGAGCCAGAGAGGGTCACAGCTCTATACACATTCCCTGTAGAGCTCAGGACTGATTGCAGAAATTCTCATAGTATGTTTGTCCATGATCAAACTACAATATGAACATACGTTTGGAAGTTCTTCAGAGATGCTGCATAATAATCACATGCTCATTTGTGCCTTACATTTTCCTGTTTTTAAGTGTTGCATTTTATTCTCGATGCTACTTGTTTTTAAAAATGGAGACCTGTGCTGTGAAACTTTAGAATATAGTACACAATGCTTTGTTATTATGAAAGTATTCCAAAATATTATTTAAAGTTTGAAAAGCTAAAGTAAGTATAATGTAGAAGACTATCTTTCAGGCAGAAGCAACCTTTGTTGAAATGAAAGTGAATATTTTGAAGCAACAAAATTTCAGTTGTAGGTATGTATAATTCTCCACGTTTAAAAAAAAAGTCTGCTGTACTTATTCTCTAATAACTCATTTCTTATTTACTCTTGTTTTGTATGCTTGTTTATGCATTGCTCATTAAGAATTTGTCTTTAGCTTCATCTTATTGTTTAAATTTAGCATGAGATGGTGTCTCCTCTCATATGTCTACTAAAGCTCACTAATCCTCTAGGCTCTTGTGGGCGGATAATACTTCGGAGCTGAGGTCTGTGTGCCGTTGGGGTAGTCAAGCTTTCTGAACAACTCTGGATGCTCAGGATAACTTCCTTGTTGTCTCAGAGCATGCTTAGGGACCTTGTCATTTGCAGGAGGCCCAGGAACCCCAGTCAGAAAGCATGCCTGTCCTAGGCACTGGGGAAGAATCCTATCAGCGTGAGTCCCACGTTGGGGCAGCAAGGGACCCACATTGCGTGAGGAAGCTCACTACTCAGGGTCTAGCTGCCATCCACTTCTGCTCCCAGGTCATCCAGCTGGGGGATGAACATAACTTCTTACCTCCTGCTTCCCAGTGCACTGAGTCAGTTGGCTGTTGATTTTGCACACCACATTCTTGGAGTACCTTTTTTTTGGTAAGCACAAAAGAATATTGTTTAACACAGTGAGGATAAATACACAAAGCTGTATAATTTTCCACAGTTGGTTAGGAGGAATGCTGAAGTAAATGTTCTAAATCATTGCTGTTCTGTCATGAAAACTGTCTATTGGTTAATACTTCTTTCCTTTTCTGATCCACTGTTTACTTAAATGAGTGAATGTTAAGCAGCGATCACAAAGGTTTGCTTAGGAGTGGATGTTTCATGCTGCTATGTAGAAAGTCTTTTTTCAAGTCTCTGTGAGCAGGTCTTGTGATTCCAGGAAGCATTTAAACTTCTTTTTTTAAATAGTCAACGTTTTAGATGACATCTACCCTCTGAGCACATTTTAAATGCATAGAACACAGAATTGTAGGCCCAGTTCTGCACAGCAGAGCTTATTCATGCTGTATTTGTGGAACTTTCTTTCTCTTGATTAGCAGCTCCCCACCAGACCTTGGCAATCACCATTCCACTCCTTGCTTCTACGAATTTAATTATTTTAAATATGTCATATAAATAGAATCATGAAGGCATTGCCCTCTGTGACTGGCTGTTTCATTTAGCATATTTCAGCAATAAAGACTTACTCCCCAACATCAACATTCCCTTTTGATGTTTAACAGTATCATTAGGACTTTGTATTGCTTGGCTCAGCGCAGTGGTTCCTTGGCTGATCTGGACCCAATCAGTGCATCGGGAGTGGAGGCTGGTTGCAGGGGTCAGGAGTTGGTAAAGGTTCTTCTGCTTGCAGCTTAGCTGCATTCTCAAAGGAGGGCTGAGAGAGTGTTCTAGTCTTAGGCGCTAGAGTTTCAGCTGTCAGAAGGAAGCTCCAAGCTCAAGGCAGGGAGTTAGCAAGGGAGGACAAGTGTTGGGTGGCTGGTTGGACCCATGTCACCCCAGCTATGGCATAGGACGGGCTGCTCTAGCTAGAAGTCGGGAGTATAGAAACAATGAGAGGAAAAATGAAGAAAGAATTTGAAAGGGAAGAGGAAGACAGAAACATGGGCCCAGGGTAGTGAAGGTCAAAGTCAATGGCTGGCTGGCTGGCTGCCCAAGGAAGGCCTCCTTGGTCCTAGGGCTGGGCTGGCGTTGTCCTATGTGCTGTGCAACAGGAGCTCTAACAAAGGGCTTGGGACAAATGGCCCTAAAGTTGGCCTGTATTTACTTACTCTCTCACCAAGACACTGAGCCTCATGCCCTGGGAGATTTTCTCATTCAGACTGGCACAGCACTGGCAATCAGACCCATGGAAACAGCTGCTGTGCCTTCAG
>NW_004524595.1:20964537-20970006 GCF_000260255.1 Octodon degus | reverse complement strand
TTCTTTCTTTCTTTCTTTCTTTCTTTCTTTCTTTCTTTCTTTCTTTCTTTCTTTCTTTCTTTCTTTCTTTCTTTTTTTTTCCACTTAGAGATAGGGCCCTGGTAAGTTGCTAAGTTGGTGACTTAGGATAGAGTAGAATTTGTGATTCTCCTGCCTCAGGCTCCCAGAGTACTGGAATCACTGCTGTGTGACACCACACCTGGCTGCTGTGTGACACCACACCTGGCTGTTCATCTTGTTCTTCTCTATCATGGACAGTGATGCAAGCACTGTAGGATATTCGAATTGTGGGTTGACATACTTGAGGTGATATTGAGTTGACTCTTTAAAAGGCAAGTAGTTTACTTGTTCCTCTGTATTAAGAGTTCGTTCCCACAGTCAAATAGGTTCCAGCTCTGGAAGACTTGGGTTCATACTCTGCAGTTGAGTGTTTCAGTAGGGGGGCTGAGGAGGTCTCTCAAGCTCTCTGAGTCCCATTTCTCTGCCTGAAGTTGGGAAAGGTGAGTTCAATAGCAAATAGGAACACAGAAATGACATGCAAGATTTGGAGGCAGATTTATTTATGTTGACAGGCGCTGATTGGGATCATTCCCAAGCTATCAGGCTCTGATCTCTAGTGGTCTAGGGATTATATGGGATAAGCAAGCAGGAAGTACAGAGGCAGAATGACCTGTCAATTAGGGATTGGTTTTTATGATACACATCATAGTGACCAGCTGTGTATCACAGTGACCAGCCGTTTCTATGAGACAGAAGTAACAAGAACTTGCAATAGGAACTGTTACCTTGGCAACTAATCGACTGGCTGGGGGGAACTTTCTGCCATGGGAAGAAATGTTGGGAAAAGTTTGAAGGTATGCTAGCACTTTTAAAATTGCATGGTAAAAATATGAATATTAGTCTTCTCTTTGGAAGGAATAAAATCTTTAGAGAGATGTTGATCACAGTAGTAAACTACCTAGAAGCAGAGAGATATTCAGAACTGTACACCACCAAGCAGGTAGCTACTCTATAGATGTCTGTAGCTACTTTATACACACACACACACATACACACAAAATATAGCATCACATCTAGAAATTAAAATATTGATTGAAATAACTATAATATAAAATTGTATTTTGTATACATGCTTTATGATATATTCTTGTTGGGTATAAGATGTTTCTTCTCCTCACAAATCTGTTAAAATCTCCTAATGGACTGGAAATGAGGAGGAAGTGGCTCCCCAAAGACAAGTAAGGGCTGCTATCTCAAGAAAGGGAAGTAGATGGGGGATGACAAGATAAACAAATAAGTCAAAGCAACAGGTTCAATATATTAGCATACCAGCTTTATGGATAAGATAGTTTAATGATACCGTGTAGATGTAGGAAAAGAAAGCTTCTCTCTAACACAGGATCATGACAGTTGTAGAGGGGGCTGGTGGATGCGGCAGGCAGAGAGACAAATGTCATGTTCTTTCATTGGGACTCTGTGAAGAGTCAATAAGTCTACAAAAATTACAGTATGAGCAATTAGACCAATTGGATTCCTCATTGAATGGTGAAGGAGTTGAGTTCATAGCAAGTTTAGGGTATGGTCAAATACAGTCAGCTCTTATAGAAGGAGTTTGAAGGAGCATGTAAAATAAGGCCAATGACCTTGTGTTCATAGAGCTGGGAGGGATCAACTGAGATCAAGAGTATGAAAATGCTTCTAAACCATAAAGGGAGCCACTCTTGGGCATTACCCTTGGGCTGTTTCCATGACTCTCTGTCTGGGTGCAGATTCGGGAAGGCTTATTAGTCCCTCTGAACATCATCCCTGACACTGTTGGTCATCTGGGAATCAGTCAAGAATGCAGATAAATCTGCTTAAATCCATCTTCCTACCAGCAGAGACTGCAGGGCACATTCCTGCTGAGGGTCAGGAATCTTGGTGAACAACACTGTCATCTATGGTTTATCATGTAGACAATGACGTCAGAGAGGTAGCAGCTGAGTTTAAACAGACAATAATTAACTTCATGCATTTCCTTATATCAAGAGCCCTGTGCCTGGGACATGGATGCATCTGTTCATGCTCTGAAATTATATGCAAGGTGTGTGTGTGTGTGTGTGTGTGTGTGTGTGTGTGAGCGCGCACGCACGTGTGCACACTCACATGCATCAGCACTTCTCACATTGACCTGAGAAGAGACTCTAGCTTTCACCAGATCTCAAATGAGTCATGATCCAGCCAAAGATTAAGAACTCCTAACTCACAGTGTTTCTAGTTATGGATTTTATTGAAAGGGGCCCAAAGCAACCTGAGAATCCTCATCTCACCCAGTAGCTAGCGCCCTCTCACTGCTCTTCTCTGAGGCTTTGCTGGCCAATTTTGACACTTTCATTTTAAGAAAAAGCAAAACACATCATTTGAGTGGTGCTGCTCCTTCTTTATTTTGGATGCATGTTTTCTACTAGAAAGAAAATCATACTACTCTTAGGAAAGCTAGAAACTAAGGAAATGTTGTTGAAAGATATTCTAAAAAATCATTCCAAAACTTCATGAAAATGTTTTCTGGCAGTACAGCGCAAGGAGTGTGGGCTTTGGTGTCAGCCACATCCAAGTCTGCAGTCTGTGGAATTTAGGGAAAGTTGCTTAATCCCCTTAAGTCTGTCTTTTCATTAAAAACAAATAATAATTATGCTCACATCTTAAGGTTCATGAGGATTAAATGAAAAAAATGCTTTGGTTTAGCCCAGTGCTAGAATTTAGTATGTGCTTAATACATGATAGTGTTTTGTTCTGAATTTTATTTTTTAACTCAATCTTTATTTTTATATTTTTGTTTTTGTAGTGTTAGGAATTAAACCCAGGCCCTTGTACATGCTGGGCAAGCAATCTACTACTGAGCTACACCCTCAAGCCCCAGTCATTTTTTACATACTTGAGATTATAGTGTGTTGACAATTTTATGTCCTGTCTTTTTTCTCTGTTTCTTTTAATAATTCTTCATATTGTATACTCTTTATAAACGTTCATTTTAGTAGTTAGACATATCAAACATAGGCAATATACCCAACTTGCTTGACTATTCTATGATTATTTTGGATTTGGAGATTGTTTTAAAATTTTAACTCTTAAAAGTGGGTATTGTCATTAACAACTTTGGCTTTGTTGGTTACTTAACACCCAGTCAGAATGATCCATGGACATAGTTATCTCAGACAACTATGCTTTTAGAAACAATACGTTTATGTAGGGCAGTGGGGATTTTTGTAGACTGTACATGATTGTGTCAAGGAAGTTCAAAGACAAGAAGTTGGAAAACCACCTTGAATGTTGCTTGTGACTTTTTCTTTTGTCTCAGGGGGCTTCAAGTTCTAATTGTTTCACTTAAAGGAACAAGAGGCAAAAAAAAAAATAGTAAGATTAAGAAGGAGTGCCTTAATTATATAAGGAAACTGCTAAATCATAGGAGCACAGATGAGTTAATTATTAGTTTTTCATGTAACTCACCTGGCTCAATGATCCAGGGCTTGTATGGTGGCTTCAGGGGCCCAGCCTTCTTTCATCTTGCCCTCACCCACATAGGGTAGGATGGCTGCCCCACCTAGTGGGTGGGCAGAAGAAGATGGGGAAAAGGCAGTCGGTTGCCCTTTAGGAAGCTGTTGTACCCTGAAGCTCGGGTTCCATTCGCTGGGAAATGGTCACATGGCCACAAAGGAGCCTGGGAGATAGTTTTAATTTTGGGAATAATTGTATCTGGAAAAATGACAAAGGTTCCATTTCTTTTTTTTTCCCTTTGACTTCTGAAAAAATTATATATTTTGTACAGGGTCTCACTGTGCATCTTGAACTTGTAGTGATCCTCTTGTTTTTAGCCTCCCCAGCACTGGGCTCATGCTTGGTCTTGGTGGCTGGCTCAACATGCTTGGGGTGGGCTGGTGCAGCATGTGGTGCCATGGATCGAACCCCATCCATGTGTCTGCCTAAACAGGAGCTTAGTCCACTGAGCTATCTCACTGGCCCTAAAGGATCTATTTCTTAATTTTTTTTATTAGTTCATGTTTGCAGTATATCATGTTTATGTTCATTGTGTGGAGTTGGTACATCCTTTTACCATCTCATTTTCCTGTTCTTCCCCTCCTTCCATTTCTTGATCCACTTCTCATTTGAGAAAGATCTAGCTCTCATCTTCCTATTTTCTATTTTGCTCTTTGCTCTTTATTTGTAATTTGGGTTTCTTCTATAAGAGAAACCATGTGAGCTTGAGGCTTGAGTGTATGATTTATTTCACTTAACATTATGGTCTCAAAGTGCACCCATTTTCCTAAGCACATGGTGTGTGTGTGTGTGTGTGTGTGTGTGTGTGTGTGTGTAAATCTGAAAGAACCCAAAATGGTGGGTGATACAGTGTTATGGTTTGTGGCTAGATCTCTCTCTAAAGCCTCATAGGGTCATAGGGTTTTTTCAGAGTAGGATGAATCTAGAGTGTGTGATTTATTCATGCACAATGCTGGGATTAAGGGACTCGGATTAAGGTTGCCCTTCTCCTTGTTTCACTCTGCCTTGGAGCCAGCTGATTATGTACTGAAACCTCATTTAGCTCACAAATGGTGAGCTAAATGAAACTTTCCTCTTTTATGAAAAGTAACTAAGATACAAGGGCCAAGAAAAAAGGGAAGGATTCCTACTACAGCAAAAGATGTATCATATCTGCCTTCTGAATCTCCTGTTCTTTATTATATTTAGATTTAATTTCTGTCATAATTGGATGCTTGGTTACACTGTCTCTGGCACTTTCTTGTCTACTCCTTGATATTTTTCCTCTGCCCTCAAAGCCCTTCTGTTTCAATAATGTCTTTTGCATTCAACAAGCATTTGGAAGATTCTTTTCTTTTCTTTTTTTTTCTGACTCAGGCTGCTTTAAAGACGGGTCTGGTACAGCATGTGGTGCTGGGGATTGAACCACAGTCCCTTGCCTCTGACTGATTTTGCACAAGAAGGTGCTTTAGACAACTGAGCTAACCCATCAGCCCCCTCAACAAGCATTTGGAAAATACTGAAGATGGCAGGTTATGACTTCACTCATTAAGTGGTTGAGGGGCTTAAAACATTGTGACTGAGACATATACCTAGATAACAAAGAGTAATAGTATACTTTATACTCTGTTGTAGTCTGAAGTATATACAGGTTATTAGGGGTTTCAGAGAATGATGAAATTTTCTAACTAGAGTGCAGATAAGGAACGATCTAGAAAGTTTTCACAGGGAGTTTGTACTAGACTTAGTCTTAAAGAATAAGAAGGTGTTTATCAGACGAAGGATGTGGTGAGAGGGATAAATGAATGAAACATAGAAAAACATCCCTCTGTGTGATTCATGGTCATAAGGCAAGAATAGACCAATTTAAATTGGCTTAGGCATAAAAAAGCAAATTTATTGAGTCATATAATTGAAAAGTCTGAAGAGGTAGGAAGTACAAGTTCAGTTTGAGAA
>NW_004524595.1:20957593-20958558 GCF_000260255.1 Octodon degus | reverse complement strand
GGGGCCTGAGACTGCATTTTGTTCCTTCTCTTTGTCATTTTGTATACCACTGTCTTCTGACCTTTGGTGTAGAGCTTAGATAGAGTTATTTCCTTAGCACCAGGTCCAGATCTACGAAGTTCAGATTCCTCCAGGTGGGTGTTGTTTGGATCTGGTTGCTGTGCTCCACTTCTTTCTGCTGCTGCCATTAGAGTTGAACCCTTTGTGTCTCTCTGGCAAGATGTTCTGCTCCTGAATCAGCTGGGTGGGTCTTGCCTCAAGCATCTTTGCAGGGAGTTCTGCTGAAGGGTTCCGTGCTGGGCCAGCACTCTGGATCGAATGAAGATCCGCGGGCCCTGGGTGGTCTCACTCACATGCCGGGCCTGGGCTCTGGGTCTATTCAGGATCCACGGGCCCTAGAATGTAAACTCTTGCCTCTTGGTTTTGGACCTGCTATATTTGAAAGGCCTGTGAAATATGTGTGGTCAAGCAGTACTGGCATAAAAG
This sequence comes from Octodon degus, assembly GCF_000260255.1. NCBI lineage: Eukaryota > Metazoa > Chordata > Mammalia > Rodentia > Octodontidae > Octodon > Octodon degus. Next base: position 20,958,072 of record NW_004524595.1, on the reverse strand, counting down.
ACAGCTCATAGGCTGCTTTGTGTATGCTCTGCCCGTACTCAGTGTCAGTGTTGATCTGTGATCCCAAGGAGGTGTGTTAGGATTCTTCAGAGAAAGGGAAAAAGGGGGCTGGCCAGATAGCTCAGCAGATTAAAGTACCTTCCAGGGACTGGAGTTTGACCCTTGGCCTGTTGTGCCAGCCCCTCCCCCAGGGTGCACTGAGACAGTGATTGAGACTAGGCCTGGTGGCACATGCCTATAATCCCAATGTTTGGGAAGCTGAAAACAGGATTACTACTATGAGTCTGGTTTGTTTAGTGAGACCCTGTAGACCCTGCACTAAATACATTTTTTTAATAAAAAAGGAAGACAACAAAATGTAAATACAAAGATCCTCAACCTATGAAGGGTTATGTGCAAATAAATCACTTCAATCAAAAATAAGTTGTAAATGCATTTACTTCATTTCACCTATTAAGTACTTCTGACCTTGACAGGTC
>NW_004524595.1:20955824-20957083 GCF_000260255.1 Octodon degus | reverse complement strand
GCACATGCGCCTGCGCCTGCAGGACTGAGACAAAAGATACAATTTCGCCCTCAGGCAGAATTTCGCCCCCATTCTTCAGTAATGACAGACTTTGTCTTCCAAGGTCTTCAGCAGCTTTGATGAGGCTCTCCTACACTGTGGAGGCCAATTTACTTAACCCAGCCTACTAATTTAAATGTTAATCCCATCTAAAAATACTTTCATAGAATGCTTAGAATAATATTTGATCAAATGTCTGTCTAGCCAAGTTCACACAAAATTAATTAACAATCACAAAACAAGGATCATAGCAAGAACTGAGTACACACTGCAGGTGCCCTTGCTAAAGCAGGGATGGATTTTGGGTCATGCTTATAAACCTGAAGTTTCAAGCTTAGATTACCAATGTTGGTCATGTTTAGAACAATGCATCTAGTGAAAGGTTGACTCTGCCTCATATTGGCAGGAAACCATCTGGATTAATTACAGTTTCTTGATATATTTTTATATTGCTGGGTATATAGAATGAAGTAAATAATCATTGTGGTACCTATATTGTTGCAGCTGCTTCCCAGTTTATCATGACAAAGCAAAATGAAGGACACTGCAGAAGCACAGAGTGCCTTTCTGTTCCAGTAGAACCACATGGATTTTCTTCCTGTGTCTGGCTTCCCACACAGTAGTGAGTAGCTACATCATAGGCCATGAGGCAAAGCTCAGGTTTAAGTTCCAGCACAGCCCAATCTGAGCATCATTCCATCCTTTCTTCTGAATCAACTCACTCATATTCCCACATGATTTTGTGTGAGGATTTTTGATGAATATTTATTGGCCTGGGTCCTATTACCATTCTACCCAGACATATTTGTTCAGGACTAACACTTTTAAATCCTCAGAAACCAGCACAATATTGACATTTATTTTCTAGGCTTCAACAAAACATTGTCTATGCTGTTTGGAAAGATATCACTTACTATCTGGTTAGCTAAGAAATGAAGCATTGAAATCTGGTCTTAATTTTGAGCTTATAATTCCTTTCTGAGAGTACAATTTTTTTTTATCTCATATAAAGAATGTTTTAAAAATAAAAGTTCACTTAGTCTTCACATAGAACTTTACAAACATGACTTCATTCTTTCTGATTGCTATGCTAATACAGTTATGCTTTGAGTGGAGTCAGTAAAACCTTGAGGAGGGTAAAGTGGCCTAAATTACTCAGTGGTCAACCAAAAATTAAAGTTTTGTCTTCAGACTCCCTGACTAGATGGAGACACCCTAGG
>NW_004524595.1:20953789-20955244 GCF_000260255.1 Octodon degus | reverse complement strand
AAACTGTCTCATTGCTATATGTCTCTCAATAAAATTATGGAAAAAATAAATTTAAAAAAAAGAACAACAAAAAAATTGGCATGTTAAAAGAAACTGAGGGATGGTTAAAAAAGATGTGAAATGTTATATACTGGAATATTACTCAGTTATAAAGATGACAAACTCATGGCCTTTATAGTTAAATGGATGCCACTAGAGACCATATTCATAAGTGAAATTGATCAGATCCTCATGGGTAAACATTGTGTTAACTCCTTGGTATAAGAACCTGAAAGAGTAAATAGAGTCTGAAAGGTACAACAGATACTGTGAAAAGGGAAGAAACTGCTCAAAGCAAAGAACAAATGGGATGAGGGAAAGGAGAAAAGAAAGAAGGAAGGGAAAAAATATATATGCATATATACAGGATAGTTTGGATAGTTGTGCTGCTGATTCCTACTGGTCAATTGAAAGGAACAACTACTGCTTAAATTACTTTTCTTCTTTTTCATTTTTTTGACCAATCTTGTATGCTTATATCTGATAATCTGAACAACTAATTTGAAGACAACAATATGCACTATAACAACCATTGTTGAATTCCTATCATCTTGTTTAGCAAAATTATGCATCATTTCTAATTTTTAAAATTATTTTTATTCTCTGTAACATAAAGAGTATTATATATTATGTATTATGCTTTATGTATCTTTAAATCATAAAAATAAAGAATCAGATAAGCACTGTAAAGTTAAAAAAAAACCTTATTAGTTCCTTACTCTCATCCTTGCTAACAGAGGGAATATCAATTATTTTTTCTTTCTTTTTCCTCTTTTTTGCTTCTGAAGTTCACAGAGACACATAGGAGAGAACCTTCTTAGTTTCCCTTACAGTTTACTGTAAACTTTGGGATGGGAGGTGCTATCAATAGAACTTTAAATGTTTGTAAGAAGTGCAGTAGGTAGAGTGTAAGGAAGTATGGAAAAGAAGGCACTTCCTGGTGGCCCTGAGTGAATCTGGATATGTCCTTTAGCACAAAAACAAGATAATCACCCTGAAGGTTTATTGAATAATATTTTTTCCATTTATTAAGTTTCTACTGAGAACCTATTGTGACAAACATTTTGTATGTATTGACTTATTTCTAGGAGAGACCACAATTATTCCCAAGTTGCAGAGGAGGAAAAATAAGACTTATCTAAGCCTGCAAAAGCTTGTAGTAAATGGCAGAAGCTGGATGTGAATCAACATGTAGATCTTCTGTCTCCCAGTAACAATAGCTGTCATCCATAGACAACTGATATGTCCGGCATCGTGATGAGTACTACTCATTCATTAGCATACAAGCCTCAGCAAAGTAGGAAGGCATCAAAGCTTCTATTTTAGGCATTCTATTTATTTGGCTGATATATTAACTTCTACTTTAACCATTTATTAACACATTCATAAAATGATGTTCTAATATGAAGCATTATT
>NW_004524595.1:20946085-20953689 GCF_000260255.1 Octodon degus | reverse complement strand
GGTTCTGCTAATAATCCAGAGATTCTCAGAGCAGGAGACCCGAGGATGGAGGACTTTGGATATAGTTATGCAGGTGTGGACTTTTTAGATAGGCTTCATAGTGTGTCACTAAAGGGTTTCAATCACGAATAACATGGTTCCTTGATACATTAATGGAAGTCTGTAGTTTACATTAGGTTTCCCTCTTTGTGTTGTACATATGATTGGTTTTTTTTTTTTTAAAAATGTATTTAGTACAGGGTCTACAGGGTCTCGTTACACAGATTGGACTTGCAGTGATCCTCCTGTTTTCAGCCTCCCAAGTGCTGGGATTACAGGTGTGCTCCACCACATCCAGTCTCATTCGTCAGCTCAGCATGCCCTGGGGGTGAGGCCAGCACAACAAGCAGGGGATCTAAGCCCTGGCCCCTGTACATATGGTTGGTTTTGACAAATGTGTCAACCATTGTAGTAACATACAGAATAGTTTCACTGCCCTAGGAATCTCCTGTATTCCACGTAAGTCTCTGTTTTTCCTTCTAAACCTTTGACAACCAGTGGTCCTTTAAATGTCTCCCTAGATTTGGCTTCCCTACAGTGCCATACAATTAGAATCATACAATATTTAGCCTTTTCAGATTGGCTTTTTTTTTCACATAGCAATACAAATTTAATATTCCTCTATGTCTTTTCATGGCTTGGTGGCTAATTTCTTTTTATGATTGAATAATATTCCATTGTTGGGATATACAATAGCTTATCAATTTGTCTTTTTTTTTTTTTTTTGAGATGAGATCTCACTATGTAGTTCAGGTTGGTCTTAAACTCACTTATTTAGACCAGGCTGGTCTTGAGCTTGCAACTATCTTCCTGTTTTAGCCTTATGAATGTTGGGACTATTGGCTTGTACCACCATACCTGGCATACATTTTGGTTGCTTCTACATATTAGCCATTGTAAATAAAGTGCCTGTGAATATCCATGTGCAAATTTTTGTGTGGATCTAAGCTTTCTACTCTTTGTAAATACCAAGAGACATAGGTGTTGAATTAAACATTGACCTTGGAATATCCCTCTTTTATTTTTAGAGCACTTTCACATTCCTTAATTTATTGACAGGAGCTCTCTAAGATTTGAGGCATATGTTATTATTCCCACTTTACAGAAACAAAACTGATACTCTAAGAATAGAAATAAAGCACATAATTTCACATAATTGGGAGTGTGTAACCCAGAGTCTTAACCCTCCTTCACATGGCTTGAAAAGTACAGTAAGCCATTAGTGGTAGCCAGAATAATTCCCATGATCTCAGGCCAAAGCATTCAAACAATAAGATCAGGTTAGACCCGGAATAATGGGAAAGTAGTAAGGTTCTTGTTATTGTCTTCCTGGGCCCACACCTAGAGTCTGACTTCCAGACATTCTCTGGCTTTCTCCCCAGGATCTAAAACATCTTTCCATTACCCTGGAACTGCCCAGTGACCAGCCAGATAACTTGATGAGGTCATTCCAGTAATTATTACTACAAACGGTTCTGCCTGCTACCCCTCCAAGATAAAAGATAAAATATGTGTCTCTTAGCAGCTTTTAACTAAAACATTTGAACAAACAGGATCGTAAAGAAAGGATGGAAGGAGAAAGACCCTTCCAAGCCACACTTCCAGTGACCCACCTCCTCTGATCTCCTCTGAGCAGGCTTCACCTCTGAAATCACAGTGAATTATAAACTCATCAGTGAATGAATCCACTGAGGATCCAGAATAAATCAGAGTATCACACAGTTATGATCCAATCATGTACCTGAAGCCCCACTCATGACCATATAAGTCTGTGGGGAACATCTAGGTACAAACCATAATAGGTCGTATGGTGAAAGAGTGGTTTAGGAGCATTTTATTCCCTTGTTACTAATCTCTAAACCATTATAAATGAGTATACAACCTGAATAAAGTGACTAGTAATGCAGATGAAGGCTCATGACAAATTCTTCCAACCATGTTGTTGCCTTTAAGCATCCCCTTTGTAGAAAATCTGTAGCTACCACTGAGGAAATCTTCGAAAAAGAATTTTAGAGAAAATTGAATTACATTTCTAGCATGAGTTTTGACATTATTCCTCCAATGTGGAAAGAATAGAGTTCTGATGTTAAAATGGGTAGTTGGTCCTCATCCAGCATAATCTACTTTTTAATCATTAAAATGACTCAAATTCCTTCCTTTTTACTTTAAGATTTTTAATAGTGGGTTAGTGAAGGCCTGGCCTTGAGCTTCCCTGGTCTTGTAACCTGGAAAATCTTTGAAATGTTATAGGAAATGAAAGTATTGCTTACCTGACTATGATTCCTGTTTTTAATAAATGAGCATTTAAAATTATTATTTTTTATTTTTCAAAGAGAATACAAAATAGTGAAACAAAAATTAGAAATGATACAGAATTTCACTGAACAAAATGATAGGAATTTGACAATTGTTGTATTGCAAAATGTTGTCTTAAATGAGTGGTTTTACAGGTCACTGTCCCTTTCTGGGACCACCGGGAAGCCATTTATACTAACTTTATACTATTGTTGAGAGGGGAGAGGATAACTTAGAGCCACTTCAAAAGAATAACAATGGGAGATGAGATTGTAAGGGAACTTCAATTTAGTTTATTCATCAGCACCATGACAACAGTATATTAGCATCTGGATGAGAATTTTGGCATACCTGGTAGAAGCCTTGGTAATAATGCTGATGGAGCACTTAAGATGGTATCTCCTTCAATACCTCCCCAAGTCTTTAACACGACTTTAAGGTCTTTTATATGATAAATGGCAGAACTTGCACCTACAGGATAACATTTCCTTACCATTCTATTTCCCTCACTAAATTATTGGCCCTGAACTCAGTCTGTAACAATCTCAAACCATGGGATGAGCTATAAGTCCTTTACTAAAGAGCTTAAGTAAATGTCTTAGTTAGACAAAAATTCAAATAAGAAGTATGTGAAGAGTCTGGGTCTGTTATTAACTGGTCTCTCCTCACTATGAGAAACCCCTTTGGTGGATGGAGGTTGAGGGAATTCATTCTGTCTGGGCTCATTTTCTTTCCTGGTCTTATTTTTGCATTATCCCCAAGCCTGGCCTCGGTGCCACTGTTCCCTGGAGCAACACATTGCTGTGCATTGGAGTGAACTCTGCCTATACCAAGCTTCTATAGAAACTGTCATGACTTCTCAGGCTGTCTGAATTAAGTTGCATGAAGTTCATAACCAAAAGCAGAACTTGTTTAGTTAACCTGAGATCTTGCTGTTTCCAATTTGTTATTGAAGATCTGTGCATTGTTTGACCTTGAAGGTGCTTGGTTCTTTTCAATGTTCCTTCTGCAAAAAGTATAGGACAACTGCCTCTTCCTAGGGGACTTCATGTACTGCTTCATTCTGTTTCTTAGCTTTATATGTTAGTAGTGGAAGGTGAAGTCAAAACTACCATCACAATCATCAACACCGTGACAACACCCCCATCCCCATCAAGATCAACGCTTAGCGTCACTTAGTAGCTCTAGCAGGTATGTTAAGTCCTCTATCCGTGTTCACTAACTGAATCCTCATAATTGCTTATGAAGCAATTGCCATTGTTATAATCTGCCTTTCAGAGATGAAGAAGCTGAGAAGCGACAGGACTCTGCTCAAAGTCACACCGCTGTAAACTGATATGAGCAGTCTGGCTCTAGTGCAGTAAACGTATCTGGAGCTCTCTTGGGATCTCTTGCCCTGTTTGTGCTATAATAGCAAATGTCCTGCATCCTGCACCACTCTGGATCTAGTAGCCAGAGGTGCTTTTGTATGTTATACTTACCTTCACATGGACTTTATAGAAAGAGTCATGAAAACAAAATGTTTTCCTTTCATCCAGCTTTCATTTCTGCAGTCTGTTTTTCATTCTTGCTGACAGCTCTTAACCTTGTGCTGAGTGATTCTTGGGCATCGGGCATTTTTCCCAGGAACAAGAGAATTCTGCCAAAGGCAGGGCAATGTGATAGTATGCACTATGAGGGATAAATTAGGTTACAGCATGTTGGGAATCTTTAGGAGGAAATACAGAGCAAAAAATGTCTGAGACCATTTGGTTATGATATTGTGGAGTGATGGAATCTTGATATCTTCTATTTCCATCACTCTCATTCTTTAGAACTTTAAAAATTGGAACTCACTTATCTTTACATCAGCTTCATGAGCCAGGCATAGTAGACAGTTTTGCTTCTATCTTTGATGAGAGAAAATATCAGCTCAGAAGTTGAGATTATCATTGTAGGTCTCCCAGCCATAGAACAGTGAAGAAGGTTTTATGCTTTGTCACCTTATTCTACTTTCAATGCAGCTCCCTGTTTTGTTTTTTTTTTTTAATTCTATGCAATCAACAAAACCAACATCTCCGTCTTCATCATTTTAATATTTCCTCTGTTACTTTCCCATAAAACAACTAACAAAAAATGAATTGGGAACCCTTGTTGATTGCTTGGTGCTTGCCACTATTTTCCCATTTGCTGAAAAATTCCAGTGTGTTACAGATAGTGGCTGTGAGAGGGGTCCAGGCCTTGGTTGCTGAACAAATGATCGAATCATTGTGTTTGGATATCAGGGGAACTCTTACCCTTAGTCTGGCTTATTGAAGCCAGCTGGATTGTGTGGCTGTAAGAACGTTACCTTCTTGTTTTCATCTCATCCCCATCTCAGGCCAGGTAATGCAGGGATTACTAGACTTGAAGTTGAGAGAGGTGGGAGGAGAAAAATTATTCTGGAACTTCCAAATGGTGCACCTAAATTCCACCCTGCCATGAGTCATCCCACTGAGTGCTGTGTGGTGTTCTTGTTTATTCTCCCCTCTATCCCTCAGCAGAATATTCACCATGGGAACCTGTTGTTCTTTGAAAGCTATATTTTATTAGTATCTATTAATTTTACAAAATATTGTGTTTCAATGTGCTATTTTCATACATGAAAATAACATATCCATCCCCTCATTCCTATTAGCTCCCTCAGATATAGTATTCTCACATAAGATGACCAGCAACAAGTTAAATCTGCTTTAATTCCAGTATAGGCCTTCAAAGTGGGACAAAAAAAAAAATAAATGCTAAATTTATCTTGCAATAAGAAAGGAAAAAAATCACCCAAGTAGTTTTTACATTTTCTCTTTTTCCACTTGTGCAGTTTGGCTACTTCAACTAAATAAAAAGTGCTTCGTATTCATTTTGATTCAATATAGCTTTCTTCAATGTTAATTTATGTTTAGTTTCTGAATCAGTTCACTGAAGTATGGAACACAATGGCTGCCTTCAGGAGAGCTGGTAAATCTGAGGCTAAGAAAAGGGAAGAAGCTTGTTTGCTTCAGATGTTCCCTTGCTATAGAGAGGGGGTCCCAGCACATTACAATCATGGCTTCTGGGTGCTTCCTACCACTGTTGCACCTAGAACCTCTCTCTCCTGTGGCCTGGGCAGGCTGCTAATCATCTGCATTGGGCTTGAGTTGTTTCTTGCCTCAACTTTTCCATCAAGAGGGAAAAATCTTCATTCCTCATTCTGTTTTATGCTCACACACAAGGCACAAGGTAGATTCACTTGGGTTTTTCTTTACCCCATAGGGAGGTTTCAAATTGCAAATAGTACAATTTAAGACCATACAAATTTTTGAAAAAAATAAACAGAACCTACTCACTTTTTAGGTTGCAATTCTCTGGCCTTTAAAACTCTCACTACACTTTAAGTTAAGATCCTTATAGCCAGGGAGAAGTTCTGTCTTGCTTATTATTATATCCTGAGGACCCAGTACAGAGCAGACCTCAAGATATATTATTTTCACATAAAATGACCAGCAACAAATATCAAGAGATATTCTTTTGACTGCAAATGGATGACTATGGGGTTCAGGCATGCATCCCTATGAACTTGGCCAAGGATAAACTGAGTGGCAGACACCACACTATACTTAAAATGACCCCTTATTCTAACACTGGCTGACTGTCCTTGGAACATGTTTGTGTGACTTGGCCCTGTCTTCCCCCAGGATGAGTTCATCTCCTAAGAGACTTCTCAGACCCTCCTGTGAGGTGAACTTTGGCAGACCCAACCTGTCACTCTGCAGACTCGCCCAGTTCTGTCTGCAGTGAAGATGGCCTGAGCTCCAGCCAGGGACAGCTGGAATGTCACTGGCAAAGAAAAGAATTATGAGAGGGAAAGACAGTTACTTCAGACTGAGAAGGTCAAGGAGGCTGTGGGGCAAGAAGGAATGAGCTGCAGGAGCAGAGTCCTGGGTCACCAAGGAGTGACCAGAAAGCCCATTGTGGAGAATAATATCAGGCGATGATGGAATGAAGATTGTCTGGACATAATCATAGGCTTAATTCAAGAGGCCAAGAGAAACAACCTTACCAGCACTGGGGAAGCATTGTGATAAGGGGTAGCCTGATAGGGAAGGGTAAAAATTTTTATGGAAGCTTCACCAGTAATCCCCAGGAGTGGGCTGTGGGTGACCAAAGGCAGAGCAGTGGAATGGCGGTCACCTCAACTGTCAGCATTTGGCCTGTTTCCTATGTGTGTATCCAAACCCATGTCAGTACTGGAGTGAGTTGTTGGTAAACATAGGAGAACTTCACTGAATAAACCACAGATGGAGAGGACACTGGAAACATGGACTCAGCGTGTCCTGAGGGTGGGGGTTAGTGAGAGAAAGCAATACAGAGGATGAGGTTTCAGGTATTGTGTCTGTACGGCTGGGTGCTTCTTTTCGGAGGGTGAGAGAAAGGAGAAGCAAGTGGCACTTGAAAGACAATTGTGACACCTTCTGGTAGGGCCTTGTTCTGTGCCAGGCACACCCCTAGGTGTTTCATATATAGTCATTTATTTTATTTATGTGATGATCGTGTGCAGTGGGTACATCTTTGACAGATGAGAACACTGCAGCACAGAAAAGTCATGTAATTTCTTGAAGACATAGAGCTAACAAGTGGTACAGCCAGAATGTAAACTCTTTTTTTTCCATAATTTTATTGAGAAACAAATAGCAATGAGACAGTTTCAAACCAAATTGGTAGGACAGTTTCAATAATTAACACATTGCATTCTTCCTCGTGGTTAATTACTGTACAAGATGCGGACATGATATCCTATTTACAAATACCATTAGAACAAATCCCTCTATTCTATCCTAACCACTTTGAATACACTGATACAAAATGAACACCCATCTGTATCCCCTTTTTTTGTTAAGTTCCGTTATTTGAATATTATAGGTGTGTAAACTCAGCAAAATATTCTAAAAGAATCCAGTAGCTCATAATAATACTGGGTCTTCCTCTTGATTGGCAATGTCAGAAATTGTTGACCTGAGTCCCCTACAGCTCAACATAACAGCATGGCTTTACTTCTTTTTTTATTTTTATTTTTTTTCTTGAATTTTTTTATTGGTACACTTTATATGTACATAGTGATAGCATTCATCATAGGGGAATTGTACCTTGCTTCAAACAATAGTTTCAAGCATTTTTTTTAAAAGATTTAAAATTTCTGAATTTAGTTCAACTTATAATACCCCATTTCTAAGAAAAATGAATCTTTTGCAAAGATATTTAAATAAAATCATACCAAG
>NW_004524595.1:20921660-20938835 GCF_000260255.1 Octodon degus | reverse complement strand
GCCGGCAATGGCCCAGGGATTGAACCCTGGGCCCCTGTGCCTGCTTGCAGGTGCCTTAGTCCACTGAGCTGTTTGCTGGTCCTTTTACTTTTTTTTTTCTTAATTTTTAATTTTATTTTTTCTCTGCCTTCTAAACTGCCAGGGAGAACTCCAGTCACAGAAAACTAATCCCACCCCTCAACCCATAGACCAAGTTTAGGTAATCCCTGGATTACTCCTCCAATCTTTCTTTTCTACCCTCTTCTCTAATTTCACAAAGCCTCTGAGATCCTTCAGGCTTGCTTCTACTTTTTTTCAGTTATCTTTGTTTTATACACTCTTCCTTTAAAATTTCCCTGCCAGAGGGTAAAACTACTCTACCAAAGGGAAACACTTTGTACACAAGCTCCTAATTTACGATTGGTTTTCTCACATATCTACGGATTTTGCTTCTATAATCTAAGGTACAAAATTAACAGCCAGCAGAGTTTGTCAATATGAAAACTGTGCTTGATGTTATTGTTATTGCTAATTATACTACTTTATCTAGGATGTCACATCTGTTGTAATCAGTTGTTTTCCCTTCTGTAACAATACTTGAAAGCTCTGGGGGTAATAACCTCACCACAGCCCTACAAAGGGCTGAGCAATGAATGAGCCAAGCAGATACCAACATCTTACTCTTAATTAATTGGGAAGGTATGATCTTAGGAAAGGTATAGACTAAGAGACTCCTACACACAGAAGACATTCTTGAAGAACAAACTTTTCCTAGGGATGCCTTGATACTAGTGGTATAGCTACCTACTACACTAATGCGAATCAACACTGAAAACAAAATAAAAGATTTTTGAAATAGAATTTGACAAGATACAGAAGCAAAATGTAATCTAAGACCTCTAACTCACCCAGAACAAGTCCAGGAGACATCAACATAGAAGAAAAAGGAAGACACACACCTAAAATTTCTGAAATGATAGAAACTGAAGTAAAGAAGCAAATCTTAGAGGCTATAAAAGAAATCAGCTCAGAACTAATCTCTCCTGTACAAAAAATGAAATAAAAACCATAATGAAGGAACTGATCAGCATATCTTAGAGAAGGCATATATGAAAAAATAGAGAAGCACAGGAAAATGATGCAAACCTTGAGTGAACAATATAGGAAAGAAATGGAGTACAGGGAATAGATCAGTTATATCTAGAAAATTAAAAACTCCATTGAAATCTGCCAAAATTGCTTGAACAAAACTGAAGATAGATTTTCAGGCCTTGAAAACAGGATCAGAGTTAATGATCACAAAAGGAAAAATCTCCTAAAAACAGCAAAGGACAAGGAACAGCTGTAAGATGATGCAAAGAAAAATAATATAAGATTAATAGATGCCAATGAAAAAGTAGAAGCCAACACAAATGACATAAAAACACAATTTGTAGAAGTAATAGAAGAATATTTCCCAAGCATGGGAACAGACTCTGACATATCAATACGTGAGGCATATAGAACTCCAAATAGCCATAATCAAAATAAATCTACACCATGACACATAATAGTTAGGGTCTCAGAAATTCAGCACTAAAAAAAAAAATACTAAAAGCTGTTAGAGAAAAGAAATAGATGACCTAAAAAACAAAGCTCATTAGAAACATGGAAGATTTTCCAACCCAAACCCTTACATCAAAAAGACCTTGGAGTTAAGTATTTCAATTCCTGAAAGAAAACAACTTCCAACTTACATAGCTATGGATTTTGCTTCTATAGTCTAAGGTACAAAATTAAAAGTTAACATAGTTTGTCAGTATGAAAACTGCTTGATGTTATTGTTATTGCTAATTATACTACTTTATCTAGGATGTGACTCTGGGGTAATAATCTCATCACAAAAAGACCTTGGAGTTAAGTATTTCAAGTCCTGAAAGAAAACAACTTCCAAATAAGATGGATGCAACCTCAAAAACTATCTTTCAAAATTAATGGGAAAAATAAGATACTTCTTTGACAAAGAACTACTTAAGAAATTCATGATCAGCAAATCAACCCTACAATGAGTACTGCAGGATATTATAGATAAAGATAAAAAGTACCACAACTCTAGAACAACATCAGAAAGAAACCACAAGGCAAGGCAAACAACTAAATAGGGGAAAATCAGGGACCCAAACAGCAGGAAAATAATATGACAAAGATAAATTAATAAATATCAGTTAAAACAATCAGTGTAACTGGCCTCAATTTACTAATCAAAGGAAATAGACTGGCAGAGTGGGTCAAGAGACAAGATCAAAAAAAATGCCACAGGAAAGAAGTACATTTAACTCATAAATAAATTCATAGACTGAAAGGTAAAGGATGAAAAACAATACTCCATGTGATAGGAATGCAGAAAAAAGCAGGGGTAACTATACTCTTTGCAACTAATGTGAACTTCAAACCATGAATGATCAAGAGATAAACGAGGGGCCAGCAAGATAGCTCAGCAGTCTAAAACGCCTGCTTAGGTAAGCTTAGGCAAGTGTGTAGAGACCGTAGTTCAGTCCCTGGCACCACATGCCATGCCAGCCCCACCACCAGGGCAGACTGAGCTGGCCACAAAAGAAAAAAGATAAAAAAAGATAAACAAGACCACTATATACTTCTTAAGGGAAAAAATTTAAGAGGAATATATAACAATCCTAAATATATTTGCACCAAATATAGAAGAACAAAACTACATAAAGTAAATGTATATACTTTTGAATTTGAATATAGAGCCTTTATTTACTGAGCTCAGGTCCGCCAGCCAGTTCTTACACAGAAGACTGAATGGTGGTGAACCCAGGTAGCAAGGAGTTTTTATAACAAAAATGACATCCTGTTTGGTAAGCAAATTTGTTATCCAGCACAGAATAATAGAAAACCACATCCATTTGACACAGCTGCAAACTGTTTGTAATTAAGGGGTCTTTACAGTTAAAATAAATATTAATATATATGGAAAATCAAATAAAAATAATATAATTTTAATGGGACCTCAATAACCTATTGTCACAAAGAGATAGCCAAACTAGACAAAAATTAGCAAAAAAAAAAAGAAAGAGAGAAAAGAAAATGAATAAAACCTGTGAACAAATGGGCTTAGTAGACCTTGACAGAGTGTTCCACACAATAACATCAGAATACATATTTTTCTGAGCTGCATATGGGATGTACTCTAAAACAGACCATAGCTTTTTCTCAATGGGTTTGCCATGAGTGCACAGGTGTAGTGAAAACCACACTAACTCAAAGCCAATATGGGAAAGGAAAAGACTCACATTAATATCGTCTTCATCAGACACGTGGACTCCGGCAAGTCCACCACCTCTGGCCATCTGATCTACAAATGTGGTGGCATCAACAAAAGAACCACTGAAAAATTTGAGAAGGAGGCTGCTGAGATGGGGAATGGTTCCTTCAAGTATGCCTGGGTATTGGACAAGCTGAAAGCCAAGCCTGAGTGTGGTATTACCATTGACATCTCCCTTTGGAAATTTGAGACCAGCAAGTATTATGTGACCATCATTCACACCCCTGGACACAGAGACTTCATCAAAAACATGATTACAGGCACATCTCAGGCTGACTGTGCTGTTCTGATTGTTGCTGCTGACGTTGGTGAATTTGAAGCTGGTATCTCCAAGAATGGGCAGACTCATGAGCATGTTTACTTACTGGGTGTGAAACAACTAATTGTTGGTGCTAACAAAATGGGTTCCACGGAGCCTGAAGAGATACGAGGAAATTGTTAAGGAAGTCAGTACTTACATTAAGAAAATTGGCTACACCCCTGACACTGTAGCTTTTGTGCCAGTTTCTGGTTGGAATGGTAACAACATGCTGGAGCCAAGTGCTAACATGCCTTGGTTCAAAGGATGGAAGGTTCTTGTAAAGATGTAATGCCAGTGGAACTACACTGCTTGAAGCTTTGGATTGTATCCTTCTACTCACTCACCAAACTGACAAACCTTTGCAGCTGCCCCTCCAGGATGTCTGCAAAATAAGTGGTATTGGCACTATCCCCGTGGGCCGAGTGGAGACTGGTCTAAAACCCAGCATGGTGGTCACCTTTGCCCGAGTCAATGTAACAACTGAAGTCAAATCTGTTGAAATGCACCATGAAGCTTTGAGTGAAGCTCTTCCTGTGGACAATGTGGGCTTCAGTGTCAAGAACATGTCTGCCAAAGATGTCTGGCATGGCAATGTTGCTGGTGACAGCAAAAATGACCCACAAATAGAAGCACCTGCTTTCACTGCTCAGGTGATTATTCTGAACCATCCTGGCCAGATCAGTGCTGGCTATGGCTCGGTACTGGACTGTCACACAACTCACAATGCTTGCAAGTTTACTGAGCTGAAAGAAAAGATTGATCACCAGTCTGGTAAGAAGCTGGAAGATGGGCCCAAGTTTTTGAAATCTGATGGCACTGCTATTGTTGATATGGTTCCAGGCAAGCCCATGTGTGTCGAGAGCTTCTCTATCTGCCTTTGGGTCATTTCACTGTTTGTGATATGAGACAGACAGTTGCTGTGGGTGTCATCAAAGCTGTGGACAAGAAGGCTGCTGGAGCTGGTGAAGTCACCAAGTCTGCTCAGAAAGCTCAGAAGGCTAAATGAATATTATCCCTAACACCTGTCCCCCCCAGTCTTAATCAGTGGTGGAATACTGGTCTCAAAGCTATTTCTCCCAATTGGCCATTTAAATTTAATAGTGAAAGAAAGACTGGTTAATGATAAAAATGCATCATAAAACCTTCAGAGGAAAGGAGGATGTTTTGTGGACCGTTTTTATTGTGTGTGGCATTTTTAAAGTTATTAATTTTTAAAATCAATACTTTTTAATGAAAACAATTTGACCAAAAAATCTGTTGCAGAATTTTGAAGCCTATTAAAACGAAGTTTAATGAGAGAAAAAAATAAAACAGACCATATACTCTAGAACATGATTAAGTAAATGCAAAGGAATTGAAATTATCCCATGCATATTATCTGACTAGAGTGCAATAAATTGGAAATTAATGACAAAAGAAACGACAAAAACTCCACAAACACATGGAAATTTAATAAAACTCTCTTGAACTACCAATGAGTCACAGATGAAATCAAAGAAGAAATTAAACAATATCTGCAATTAAATGAAAATGCAAATATAACATACTGGAACCTTTGGTATGCAATGAAACAGTCCTCAGAGGGAAATTCATTGTGGTGAATTCTCACATCAATAAAACAGAATGTGCACAAATAACCTAATGTTGCACCTCAGACAAAGTGAAGCCCAAAGCCCAAAGAAGGGAAGAAATTATAAAGATCAGAGGAGAAAGTAATGCATTTGAGAATAATAAAACAATACAAACAACTAAAGAGTCAAATAGTTGATTCTTTGAAATAAATAAAATTGATAAGTCCCTGGCCAACCTTATCAAAAAAAGAAAAATAAATCTCTCAAATTCATGCAATGAGGAATGAAAAAGGGCAAAATCACTACAGAGCCTGTGGAAATTCAGAAGATCAGCCATACCTACTTTGAAAATCTTTACTTGCGTAGGATGGAAAATACAGCAGAAATAGGACCAATTCCTAGAAATGTATGAATTGCCAAACTTCAATCAGGAAGACATAAAAATTCTGAATAACCCAATATCAGTTAATGAAATAAGAAACATAATTAAAACAAAAAATCCTTTTTGTTATCTATCTATCTATCTATCTATCTATCTATCTATCTATCTATCTGTATGTATTTAGGACAGGGTCTGCAGGGTCTACAGGGACTCACTATGTAGATCAGACTTGCAGTGATTCTCCTGTTTCAGCCTCCCAAGTGTTGGGATTACAGGCACATGCCACTATGCCGAGTCTCAATGCACCCCAGGGGTGGGGCTGGCACAACATGCAGGGGATTGAACCCCCAGCCCCTGTGGTCTGCCTAAGCAGGTGCTTTAGTTCTCTGAGCTATCTGGCCGGCCCTCCTTTCTTGTTCTTGTTTTGAAATACTATACCACTTTTATTGTCTTATGGTGCCTTGTTTTTGTCTTCGTTATTTGTTTTTGTTTATTTCCTCTTTAAAATAAAAAAAAGGAAAATCCCAGGTCCGGATAATGATAATCACATGCTGCAAAAAAAAATTTTGGTCAATGATTGATCACTTGGTAGTTGTCCTGTAACATTATATTGTCCAGTGACAATGTAGCCATCTTAGTTTTTGTAGGTAGACTGATGTTTTCAAAATGATAATCATGTTTTCCAACAAAAAGTTTTTCTGAACATATCCCTATTAAATAATCATCACTGTGTAGCTATAAGTATTTGTTAATGGATACATTAAATAAAAATGTAAATTGTGACAGCTATAACATAGAGTGTGAGAAGGAAGTAATAGAGTTTGTGGTATGCAATTGAAGTTGTTATCAGTTTAAAATAGACTTTTCAAACTATAAAATGTTTATATAAGGTTCATGGTAACCACAAAATTAAAACCTATAATAGATGTGCAAAAGAGATAAGAATCAAAAGAAAGTACTGAAAATCAACAGGTCACAAAGAAAGACAATTAGCAGAGGGGGAAAAAAAAACAACTCAGCAACTACAAAATAGCCAGAGATTGAATAACAAATGGAAATAGTAAGTTGTTACTTATCAATCATTATTTTAATATAAATGATTAATTATCCAATAAAAAGCATAGAAGGGCTGGCCAAATAGCTCAGTGGATTAAAATGCCTGCAAGCAAGCTCAGGGGCCGGGGGTTCAATCCTCAGTCCTGGTGTGCTGGCTCTGCCCCTGGGGCACACTGAGATGGCAAGTGAGACTGGGCGTGGTGGCACACACCTGTAATCCCAGCTCTTGGGAGGCTGTAAACAAGTGAATCACTATGAGTCCAATCTAGTAGTGAGACCTTGAATACCCTGTAGAACTTTCCCTAAAATACAAAAAAAAAAAAAAAAAAAATCATAGAGAGGCTGAGCAGATAAGACACATTGAGATTTAAGCATGTGCTGCCTATAAGATACGCTCAGTTTGAAGGAAGTATATAAGCTGAAAATGATTGGAAAGATCTGCGCCATGCAAATCATAACCAGAGAGAATCAATGGCCATATTTACTGTAGAGAAAACATATTTCAAATAAAGACTAGCAAAAAAGGCAAAGTCATTACAATTATAAAGGAGTTAATTCACCAAGAGCATATAGAAATTTTAAAAATGTTTGAACTCAACACTGGGGCACGTAAGTGTGTATAGAAAATATTAACAGACCTGAAGAAAGAATTAAGAGTAATGCAATGACCACACTTCAGGGAAGGTGGTGGAATAGTGAGCAGCAGAGAAAGAGCTCTGCTCATTTCTCAAGATATGATGTCAAAACTCTAGAACATAGCAATGAGATGGAAAAAATGAGGGAAGTGGGCCCAGGACCCAGGAAGGCTTGAAGTCAGAATTGAAGCTCATGGGAAGAGCAAAGAGAGAAACTTCAACAAAGCAGGAGGATACAGGTGTCTCTTTCTTTTTGAGTCCATACTCATTGTGTGGGAGGGGTGACTTGAACCTGCAGATTCACAATGACTACTGGTGATCTCTGAGGCCTCCATGGAGAAGCACACCGGCAGAGTGGAGCAGTGGACACAGTGAACTGCAGTGGCTGGTGAGTTGTTCCCATTCAGCCATCCCGCCAGAAAAGGCCATTGTCTGGGAGGCACTTTCGAGAGAGGCCAACTGAGCTTAGGACTTGGAGTTCATATTGGTTCCACCTAGTTGTTCCCAGCTAAGTTCAAACCCACTGGGACACAGGGGGCTGACACATGCTGGGAAGGTCTGGTTCCAGCCTCAACCAGAGGCCAGCCTGAATTCCACTGGAAACAGAGGTGCAGGCTCCCTGGCATTGTCCACTACTCCAGCTTGGAGCAACCTCTGACTTGCTAGTATTGACTGATGTGGTTATTCTATCTGCTCACATTGTCTACCGGTGGCAGCAGACACATCTTGAATTGAAATTTTTTTTCTTTATTTTCTTTTCTTCTTTTTTCTTCATTGTTAGTTCTTGGCTTATATTCTGCATACAATTTTATGGTTCATTTTAGCTTTGTTATATAACAAAAAAAATCTAGTTTGTATGAGTAAAGGTGATAAATTAATGGTTATCTCAGTTTGTCATTTTCTAAGTTGTGTTTGATACTATTGTTATTGAGGGTTGTATTGCTTTAGCCAAAACAATATAATTGTTGTAACCAGTTCCTCTTCCTGCTACACTAAGACTGAGGTTGCCTAAAGGTCATACAAAATACTATAGACCAGTGACAAAGAACTAGGGGTAGGGCCAAATAAGCAACAAGTTCTCCTCCCCAACGGACTGAAGAGAGTGGATCTTTTTCTTTTTTAATGTATTTGGTGATTATAGGGTTTTACTATGCAGCTTGGACTCATAGTAATCTTCTGTTTTTCAGTCTCCCCAGCCAAGGGATTACAGGCATACACTACTACACCCAGAGTTGGTGGCTGGCTCAGCCTGACCTGGGGGCATGTGGTGCTGGGAATCAAACCATAGTCCCTGAGCTTTCCTAAGCTTGCCTAAACTTGCCTAAGTAGGTACTTTAGTCTGCTGAGCTATCTTGCTGGCCCTGAAGAGATAGGATCTTGGAACAGACTCAAAATCCAAAAACCATCTATTCCTGGAAGACACCTGTGAAGTAGTCATTTCCTAAAGGTTCTAAATACCAGTCATAAAGCAAGTCATCATAGGCAATTTACAAGCATCAACACAAGAATTAAACTAAAAAAAAGAAAAAAAGAAAGAAAAGAAAAGACCTTAAATCAGGTGCAACCCAAGGCATCCAGTTCGCCAAAGGCAAACTCAGGGGTAATGAGGTGGAACAATCCAAAATCCCACCTGGACACTCTGAAGTGGTAATGGTAAAAGTAACAAAGCAAATGAATAAGGCTCTAGAAAAAATTAAGTCAGAAATGAGGGGCTGGGGAGAGATAGCTCAGTAGAATAAGTGTTTGCCTGGCAAGTGCAAGGACCTGAGTTCAATCTCTGGTTCCACCAAAACAAAACAAAACAAAACAAAACAAAACAAAACAAAACAAAACAAAACAAGAAATAACTTCTCAGATAACTACATAGGTGTTAACCACCACAGTGAAAGATATGCTTAGTGACTCTGGAGAACATACAGATAAAAAATAGAAAAGCTTAGGAAAATGCTAGAAAACCATATACTACCAACATAGGAAGTAAATGGAATCCATAAAACATTCAAACAGATATCCAGGACATTAAAAATTGGTTGAAATTAAGTGCAGCAGAATAAGTCAAATATGAAGGCAGAATTTTAGATATAGAAAACAGGATTGCAGTTAGTAATCATGAAAGGGAAGATTGGGGCTAGCGAGATAGCTCAGTGGACTAAATGCTTAGGCAAGTACAGGGACCAGGCTTTGATCCCTGGCACCACATGCTGCGACTCATCACTGAGTCCGAGCTGCATAGGGAGACCCTGTACCAAATACATAAAATAAAAATATGAAAGATTTTTAAAAAGTAGCTAATGACTATGAGAAACCAACCCAACAGCTGCTGGATGACACAAAGAATAACACAAAACTGATTGATTTCAATGAAAAAGCAGGAGATAGCATGAATGACATATACAAACTTTTCACAGACATCATGGTAGAAAACTTTCCCAGCAGGGGAAAAGAATTTGACATACTGCTTAGTGAGGCATATAGAACTCCAGCTAGGCATGATTTAAAAAGAAAAACAATGCTACTGTGATGCCTATCATAGTCAGGATTTCAGAAATTCAGCACAATAATAAAATATTGAAAGTTAAAAGAGAAAAGAAGAAAATTATTTATAAAGGAAAACCTGTCAGAATCACAACAGATTTTTATTTCTAATTTTTTTGATTTCTCTTTTTTAAAAATTAATTTTATTGAAAAACATAGCAATGAGACAGTTTCAAAAGCGATTAATAGGACAGTTTCAATAATAAATACATTGCGTATTGTTATCTTAATAGTGATTATTCATAGTACAAGATGCAGACATGATATCCTTTCCAAACACATTAGTACAAATCTTTCTTCTCATTGAATTAAGAGAAAGTAGCTGTATCCACATTATGTCTAAGATGTTTGATATTCAGACAGATGGTGAGGATAAGCTCAACTGCCTATGTTATAGGTAATAATATATTAAGCTTCTCTTCTGGAGGGTTAACAACTTAAGTTGGTAGACCAAAAATTAGAGAAAAAGAAGGGCTGCAAAGATAGCCAACATCTTGGCCCTAGCCTTTCAAGGTCAGGGAGGACTCAGGACATAGGAGAACCTGTACTGTGACATCATGTAACTCAGTTGTGTCCCAAATTTTCTGATCAAGGAGATTATGGGGCCACAGAGGAAAGTGATCGAAGATGTAGAGTGTGCCTAAGGAGAGTCACATGGAGAGAAAACATTCTCTCTCAGACTTTCACAGAGAGCAAATTGGTCAGGCAATGGCTGTGACTCATTCATATGGCTGATACTGACAAAGTATCTACAGACTGCGGTATAGGGTTTCAGCGTAAGTCCTGAGGGGATTTGAATGGCCTTGGCAGATACAAAAGTTACATTTGTACAACAGATTTTTAAACATAAACTCTCATGTCAAGGGGAGCTTGGAGGAAAGTATTTCAAACCTTCAAGGAAAATAACCTCCAACTTAGATGTAACCCCACAAAATTATCTTTCAAAGTTGATGGAGAAATAAGATACTTCTATGACAAAGAATATCTGAGGAAATTCATAAACATCCAACCAGTACTCCAAAATAGATCACATATTGTCAGGAAAACAGAGCGTATTTGAGGTTCACCATTAAGTTGGTTATTCGTGTGTCCTCTATTTTCCTCATGTGGCCATGCACCACTAGAAAATTCCCTCCTAGGGCCTCCTACAACATTCTATAAAGAGATAACAAAGATCACAAGTCCACTAAAAGCTTTCCCTCTAAAATCAAGAGCAAGACAAGGATGTCCACTGCTACCACCCCTATCAATATACATTTGGAAACATAAGCCAGAACAATTAGACAAGAGAAAGAAATAAAAGGAATAAGGACAGGAAAGGAGAAAATTAAATTAACATTATTTCCAGGTATATTCTATATAGAGGATTCCCAAAACTCTACCAAAGACTTTTAGATATAATAATCAAATTCAGTAACATAGATGGACACAAATTCAACACTCAACAATCAATAGCTTTCTTATACATGAACAACAAACTCACTGAGAGAGAAATAATAGATAAAGCATCCAAACAAATGAAACACCTAATTATCAATCTAATAAGTGTGTAAAGTAACTCTACATTGAAAACTACAGTACTCTGAAAAAAGAAATGGGAGAGAATATCAGAAAATGGAGAAATATCCTTTGCTCTTAGATAGGAAGTACTGATATAATGGCGATGTCCATATTTCCAAAAATGTTATATAGATTTAATGCAATCCCAATAAAAACTCTAACAGTATATCTATCTCACATAAATAGGAAAAAAAATCCTGAAATGCATTTGGAAATAGAAGAGACCTAGAATGGCTCAAGCAATTCTGGAAAACAAAGATAAGGCAGAAGACATCACTGTTTTTGACTTGAAATTATACTAGAAAGTTACTAAAAAATGAAAAAATAATTTAAAAAAGGGCTGGCCATATAGTCCAGCAGGTTCAATCCCCAGTGTGCCATGCTGGCCTGGCCCCCGAACTGCGCTGAGACAGTGACTGAGACGGGGCATGGTGGCGGGTGCCTGTAACCCCAGTGCTTGGGAGGCTGAAAACAGGAGGGTCACTATGAGTCTGATCTGTGTAATGAAACCCTATAGACCCTGTACTAAATATATTTAAAAAAATTGAATGTTACTGCACTGATAACAGTGTGGTACTGGCACAAAACAAAAACAATGCTCCATCAAACCAAAAAAAGAAAACAGAACATAAATTCAATAAAACAGATTAAAAGATGCAGAAACAACTCTAGAAATACTTAAATACACCTTATCTTTCACAAAAGTGCCAAAAATCTTCATTGGCAGAAAGATAACCTCTTTAATAAATGGTGCTAGAAAAACTGGCTTTTCACAAGCAAAGATTAAAATGAGACTAATATCTTTCACAAGGCCCTAAACTAAAATTGAAATAGACCAAAGATCTAAATATTAAAACAGAAACACTTAATCTTCTGGAGAACAGAACAGATAGAACTCTTGAAGACATGGGTTTAGGCAAGGACTTTATGAACTGAACCCCAGCTGGACAGAAACTATCACAAAGTTTCAACAACTGGGATCTCATCTTATTGAAAAGCTTGTGCATATCAAGAGAAACCACTAACAGAATGAGAAGACAACCAGCAGTGTAGGAAAATGTTTGCCAGCTGTTCCACAGACAAAGGCATACTATCTAGACTATATTAAGGACTCAAAAAATTAGACCCCCAAAATTTAAAGAACCAAATAAAAAATGGGCATCTGAAATGAATATATAGTTCTTAGATGAAGTAGAAATGGCAAAAAAAAAAAAAGAAAAAGAAAAAGAAAAAATGTTCAGCACCATTAATCATTGAAGAGATGCAAATTTAACAACACTGAGATTCCAACTTACCCCAGAAAGAATGGCTATTGTTAATAAATGAAACAACAACAAATGCTAGAGAGGCTGTGGGGGAAAAGGAATCCTTCTCCACTGTTGGTGGGAGTCTAGACTGATGCAATTACTGTAGAAATCACTGTATTCCTCAGAAAACTAGAACTAGAGGTTCCATTCAACCCAGCTATTCCTCTTCTTGATGTTCTTCCAAAAGAATTAAAAGCATCATATCATAGTGATATATGCATACCTATGCTTATATCAGCACAATTTGTAATAATGAAATCTTGAAAACATTCCAAATGTCCATTAAATGATGAATGCACAAAGAAGATGTGGTTTTAAGCTTGAGACATTTCTAGCTAAATGGATGCACCTGGCAGCCATACTCCTAAAGTGAAATAAATTGGACACACATGTAAATACCATGTTGCTTCTCTTGTAGAAGGAACCAAAAGTGTAAATAAGGACCAAAATGTACAATAGATATTGTGAAATAGGAAGAAAATATTTAAATGGGAAAGAGGAACTAAGGAGGAGGGAGGAAGAAAAGGAAAAGGAAAAAATGATAAAAGGAAGAAAAACGGAAACAAATCTTTTTGTAAATAGGGAGGGTAATAGGGGTTGAAGGAGGAGTATGGGAATAGGATAAATCATTTAATGTCATGTACAAGTACAAATTCCGTATAATGGGCCAGGGAGATTTTTCAGTGGCATAAACACCTGCCTGGAGGCACAAGTTCCTGAGTTCTATCTCCAGTACAAAAACAAAACCAAAAAATTCCTATAATGAATATGATCATTGTATACAACTAAAATGTACCAACAAACTTAACTAATAACAAAAGAGCAATCCAATAGTAATAGGAGATCTCAATATTCTGCTTTTTGACAATATTTCACCTAGACAGAAAATCAATAGAGATGGTGGCTTTGAAAAAGACATACAGACCAAGTGGGTTTAACATGCTAGTATAGAACATTGCATTGAACAGTAGCAGAATACACATTTTTCTCAGATACATACAGAATGTTGTCCAGAATAGGTCATATGTTAGACCATAAAATAAATCTTCATACATTTGAGGGGACTGAAATCATAACAAATTTCTTTTCTATCCATAATAGTTTGAAACTAGACATCAATGATAAGAAATTGGAAAATTCACGAATGTATGGAAATTAAACAAAACACCTCTGAAACAACCAATAGGTCAAAGAGGAAATCAAAAGTTATCTTGAAAGTAAAATTATGAAATTGTGTATATTAAACTTATAGGATCTAGCAAAGAGAGTTCTAAGAAGGAAGCTTATAGTGATAAATGTCTGTTTAAAAAGCATAAAAATACCAAACAAACTACTAACATTACAGGTCAAAGGGCTAGAAAAAAACAAAGACCAACATTAGAAGGAAGGAAATACTAATGATTAAAGGAGACATAAAGAAATAAATGCTGGAAAAACAACAAAAAAAATCCAAAGAATTTGTGTTTTGAATAAGGGTGGTGACAGTGGACATTCTTGTCTTGTTCTTGATTTTAAAGTAAAACCTCTCAGTTTTTATCTTTTGTGTTTTGGAAAGAAATGACAGGGACAAAATTTTAGCAAGACCAACCAAAGAGAGAAAAGAAGATATGAACAATTCCATGCAAAATAGGATAATCTAGAAGAAATGGATAAAGTCCTAGTCACATATGACCAATTAAGATTGAATTATGAAAAAATATCAAATTTGAATATAATAATGATGTTGCATCAGTAAGTAAAAATCTTACTCCAAAGAAAAGTCAGGCCTCAGATAGCTTCACTATCAAATTATGCCAAACACTTAAAGAAGAACTGATACCAATCCTTCTGAGATTCTTCCTAAATATTGAAAAGGGGGGATACCTTGAAATTGGAAGTGGCTAACATCCTCCTAACAGGATACTACTCTTCACATAGTGCAGAAATACCTCACAAAATACTATGAAATTGAATTAAACTGTACATTAGAAAGTTCACACATGATGATCAAATGAGATTTATTCCTGGTTTTCAAGGATGGTCCAACATATCCAAATTAATAAATGTGAAGTGCCATCTTAGCAGAATGAAAGACAAGCTCATATGATCATCCCTATATGCACATCTGACAGAATTTGACATCTCATCTTTTCTTGTGAAATCTTACATAAATTAGGTCTAAAAAGAAATTACCTCAAAATAACAAAACCCATATTTGACAAGCCAACAACTTACTTTAAATGACATGAAGGGGAAAGATTTTCTGTAACATCAGGAATAAGTTGAAGGCATTCACCGTCACCATTGTTTCAACACAGTACTAGTAGTCCTAGCTAGAGCAATCAGATAAGAGAAGAAATAAATGATATTTAATTTTAAAAGGAAGAAGTAAAATAGTCTTTTTAGATGACAGCATCCTCCATATAGAAAAGTTGTATTAGGACTTAATGAATTGAGTAAATTTGTAGGATATAAAAGCAGCATACCTCAGTTGTGTTTATTGTACACTAATAACAAACTATTCTAGAATGAAATTATGAAGCAACCCTATTTACAATAGCATCAAGAGTAAAATACATAAAAATAAATTTATCCAATTATAAGTTTTTGAAAGAGTTTGAAGGAGACATAAATATATGCTGAAAACACTGTGCTCATTAATTGATTGGAAGAAGTAACTGTTAAAATACCCATACTATGAAATCTATTAACATTGTTTCTACATAAAGTAATCAACACATTCAGTGCAATCACTATCAAAATTCTAATGGTATTTTTCACAGAAATAGAAAAATAATCATAAAATTCATGTGAAACCATGAAAGACTCTGCATAGCCAAAACAAAACTTCGACAAGAAGACCATCCTGGAAGCATAATATTTCCTAATTTAAAAATGAATTACAAAACTATGAAAATAGAAATAGTCTGGAATTGGCTTAACACAGACATATAAATAAATGCAACATAATAGAGTCCAGAAATAAACCCTTGCATATAAAATAAGATGATTTTTGAAACAGTGCCACAGTTACCTAATGGAGAAAGCATAGTCTCTTCTGAAAGCAATATTGAAAAAACTGGACATGAACATACAGAGAAATGCATTTGGACCCTTATCTCATACCATATATAAACAAGCAACTTACAGTAGGTTAAATACTTTAACAGTTGAAATTAGTTTTTTCAACTGCTATGAGAAAGCAGAGAAAAGCTCCATGACTTTGGGCTGGTCAATGATTTTTGTTTGTTTGTTTTGGATATGACCCAAAGAGCACAGGTAAAGTAAAGCTAGCAAATGGGATTGCATTTAACTAAAAAGTTTTTACCCAGAAAATAAAAGAAGCAGTAATACAAAGAGATAACCTACAGATTCAGTGGAAATGTTTTCCAACCAAACTCCTGAAAATGGGTTATTATTCAAACATGCAAGGAACTCAAACAATTCAGTAACAAACAACTCAGTTAAAAATGGGCAAAGAACTTGAGTAAACACTTTTCCAAAGAAGACATAAAAGTAGTGAAGAAGTCTATGAAAAATCATCCAGGAAATTCGGTTAAAACACACACAAGATGCTTCACAAATTTGCATGTGTCAAAAAACAAAACAAAACAAAACAAAAACCCACGTGAGCTATCACAGTACACCTGTTACACTCTTACAAAAAAGAAGATAACAGTTGATGAGGATTCAGGGAAGAGGAAACTTTTAGATGCTTTTGGAGGCATGAAAAACAATGTGAATATTTCTCAAAAATTTAAGCTACCATAAAATCCAGCAGCCTTGCTTTTGGCTATACATATGAAAAGGAAGTAAGTTTGAAACTTGAAAAGCTTGTGGAATAATATTCAGCCTTAACAAAGAAGGAAGTCTTCCTATGTTTTGAAAATATGGATGAACCTGAAAGACAGCATTTTAGGTAAAGTAAGCCAGACACAGAAAGGCAAATACTGTATAATCCATGTTTACAACATAAAAAACTTGGCTTCATAAAAGCAAAAAATAGAATGGTGTTTGCTAAGGGTGGGAGAGATGTCAGTTAAAGGGTACAATGTTTCACTTATTTAGCAGTGAATAAGTTCTTGAGATCTGGCGTAGGGCATGGTGTTTATAGCTAATACTATGTTGTATACTTGAAACTTGCTAAGAGAATAGTTTTTAAGTGTTCTTACCAGAAAAATAAAAAAAGGAAAAGTATGAAGTGGTAGATGTTAGTAACCTTCAGTGTATAACAAACTGTCTTGTCTGTATCTTAAAGATATCTAATTTTTATTTGTCAATATACTTTAATAAGGCTGGGGTAAAGAAATATTCCAGCTTTTTTTTTTTTATGGTCATGTCAACCTATCCTAGAGGCAGGACTGGTGCCTGTGGTACTGGGGATTGAACCACGGTCCCCGTGCGCTTGCCTAATTAGGCACTTTAGGCCATTGAGCTATCTTGTCAGCCCCTCCACAATGTTTATTTTTAAATTATTTACATGTAAAGGAGCAGGGACAAAGCTCAGTGGAATAAGTGCTTGCCTGGCAAGCACAAAGTCCTGAG
>NW_004524595.1:20910563-20913470 GCF_000260255.1 Octodon degus | reverse complement strand
TGCAGCCCTCGGAAGTGAATCCGCTGTGCCACTCTGGCAAGATGTTCTGCTCCTGGATCAGCTGGATGGGTGTTGCATCTAGCTTTTGAAGGGAGTTCAGTAGCATGGCTCCACACAGGGGCCTCTCTGGTGGAGGATGTTCCACCCGCATGCTGGGCCTGCGCGCTGGCTGGAGTGAGGATCCAGAGGGCCCTGGGAAGCTCCACTCACACACCTTGGCTGAATGCTGGCTGGAATGAGGTCTGGAGGGCTCCTGGGTGGTCCCACTCACACGCTGGGCCTTTGTGCTGGCTGGACTGATGATCACATGTGCCCGGGTGGTTCCACGCACACCTAATCATTTAATTCTTAATGTCAACAAATTTAGTTTAAATATTTAAGACAAATTAAGCCCAAATGAATGTAACAATTAAATAGATGAAGTCTTTTCTGTATTAGTCTGGTACTCAGTATTGCTAACAAAAATCTTATACCTGTTTCATTCTCATCCCTTTATACATGACCATTTTTCTCTCTGAAATTTTTATATTCTTTTTTTTTTTAGTCTTTCTTTCTTTAAGTTTATTTACTTGATATAGGGTCTTGCTTGGGGACAGCACAGTGTGGGCTGGCATGACATACAGTACCAGGGATTGAACTTGGGATCTTGTGCTTGCTGGGCAGGCATTTATGTCACCAAGCTATCTCCCCAATCCTACTTTTACATTCTTTAGTACAATCTTTAGTGCTCTAAAATTTTACATGCATTTCTCTAGCTGGCAGTCTTTTAAAAAATTTCATCATGTGTCTCACCCCCTTTGGTCCAAAGACTCGTGTTTTTATTGACTATAGGAGGTTCTTTTCTATTATTTTTTTAGATAATTCTTTATCACTTTATTTTCTGAATGCTTTCTGAAACTTGTATTAGTTAAACATTAAAAATTCTGACATAATCTTTATATCTTGTGTTTTCTTGTGTGTGAAGTCATGCCTGTATGCGTGCTTGTGTGCACACACGTATGTGTGTGTGTATTTCTTTCTCCTAAGTATTTTCTTTATCTTTTTTTACCTACTCTTCTCTTGAGGACTTTTAAGGTTAGCAATCATATTTTAAGCTTTGACTTCTATTGCTTCTCTGATTATGTCTTTTATAAATAGCCCCTTGTACTTGTTTTAAGGATATAGTCTCTTCTCAAACCAGAAAATATGTCAACTTTTATCAGACGATCTCTACCTCCTTTTTATCTTTCCCTTCCCTCCACTGCCCTTTTTCTCATTCTCCTTTTAGTCCTCTAATATCACAGGCTTTTCTCACATGTGTGGACAAAAGGACTATCTGGGAACTCCTTTTCTAGTAGTACAGATTTATGACCCATGCTTGGCTGAGTGAGTCCTTAGGGAGACAGCCAGTATAGGAGTGCAGGGAGGTGGCCAGATCCAGGAGGCTTTATTCTGGAATTCTACCACTTACACTAGTCATCTGAATTTTTCCCTTTTTTCAGTTTTCCTGAGGAAGATCTGTCTGAGATTTTCTGGGCTAGGTGCTATCTCTAGATCTTTATTTAGGAAGGGATAGGAAAATGAGAGGATGCATTTGTTCTATGTACAGCTCTTAGTTGTACCTGTTTTCAATAGGGTTCTTCCTTTCTAGCACCCTGACTCCTGTCACATTTGATTCTAGAGTCTCCTTGAAATTCTCATAGATAAATCCCTTTATAGCTGAAGCAATGGCTTATCAATCAGTGGCTTCTTTTTCCTCTTCATCAGTCTCAAGACATTCAATATGTTTCCCACCTGCCAGCAATTTACCAAAATCTCTTGGGTATGTATTATTTCATTGCTGATGTGAGTATAAATAGTTTTTAAAATTAAATTTATTTTATATATACATAATGATCACATTCATTAAAGGGACTTTGTACCTGTACATAATATATCTTGCTTCTTTCTTTCCCATTCCCCTCTCCTCCCTTCATCCCCATTTCTTTCCTTATTTCCATTTTTCCCTTCTTTGCTTGTTTTCTCCTCTCTTCCTTCCTATTCCCCACCCCTGATATCTAATTACTATTCCTATTTGAAATTTAAAGACCCAGTCCAAAAATGGGCATCTGAGATGAATACACACTTCTTGGATGAGGAAGCACAAATGGCCAATAAATATATGAAAATATATTCAACATCACTGGTCATCCAAGAGATGCAAGTTAAAACAATGCTGCAACTTCATCTTACTCCAGAAAGTATGACTATTATCAAAAAATTGAACAATAACAAATACTGGCAAGGCCATGGGCAAAAAGGAACCCTTCTCCACCATTGGTGGGAGTGTAGACTGGTGCAGTCACTGTGGAAATCATTGTGGAGATTCCTTAAAAAATTAAAACTAGGGGTTCCACTCAACACAACTATTCCTGGTATCTGCCCAAAAGAATTAAAGGTCTTACAATACAGAGTTATATGCCTAATCATATTTATGTATACCCTTACCCTGTTTATATCAGCACAGTTTGTAACAGTTAAAGCTTGGAAACAGCCCAAAATCTCATCAACCAGAGAATAAATAAAGAAGACGTGGGTTTCTTTTAATATAATGGAGTACTACTCATCTGTAAAGAAGGATAAATTTGAGTTTATGTCATTATATATATATTTTTTCTGTTATTTTACTAGAGTTTAGGACACAGGAAGAAATAGTCTCAGCCTATTAACTGCAACTGAAAACCTCTTCACTCTCTTTTGTAATTTACTTATTCATCAATACTTACAATATTACCAGGTTCTAGAGTATGCAATAGGCACATAAAATTGAGTCAAATATAATTTTAATTATCTAGAAAGAGACAAATGTTTAATAAATAGTTGGGTTGCAAGTTAGCAAGGATGTAATATGAACACCTATGATCATATGAAAAAAGTAGTAAATTCTTT
>NW_004524595.1:20909246-20910087 GCF_000260255.1 Octodon degus | reverse complement strand
TATTTTATTCATTCAATTCTTTTTTTTTGTTTTACAGCTTATTTTAGCATTTAATTGGGAAATTTCTTTTTTGAACTCATTAACTTTATTGAAAATCAATAATAATTATATAGCAAATTAAAAATTGTAAGCAAATATTGAAATGTGAAAGATATAAGATGTAGACAGAGTGAATTTTAGAAAAATATTTCTGAAATGAATATATAACATGAGATTAATAATAGATTACACATTGTAAAAATTATTTACAAACTTAAATGAATATAACAATAAAAATTGTCTAAACATGAAGAATTGCCTCATTACTTTTTCTCTCAATAAAATTGATATAAAAAATAAAATAAAATGAAAAAATAAACATGAAGAAGAAAGAGTTTACAGATCAGTCATAAAATTTCACTCTGCCAAAATTAAGAAACTTATATTTATATAATTAGAATTCTCAAAGTAGAATGAGGTAGACAATAAATATTTAAAGATTTAAAATTTCTGAATTTAGTTAAAATTATAGCATCACATTTCCAAGAAAAATGAACTATTTGCACAAGAAATACAAATAAAATCATACCAACATACACAAAAATGAAACTGTCCGAAACTAATTATAAAGAAAAAAAATCATTAAAGCATATACATAGAAAAAATATTAGCTATGGAAGAACAAAATTAAATAGCATCTTATTCCACATTAGGAAAAAAAAAAGGAAGTTGGTAAGTAACTACACTTACTTATTCAAAAGACTGAAAAAAAAAAAAAAGATCTGTCCTCATTGAATTTTATTATTAGCAAACATACCTTTGAAAACTAAAAGTAAAACATTTTCCAATTATACAAACTTGA
>NW_004524595.1:20899155-20909146 GCF_000260255.1 Octodon degus | reverse complement strand
CCTGATGGAGGGAAGCTCCACAACACATGTTGTTGGGGAAGCAAAAACAGGAGAAAAGCCCAAGATAAAGGGGCCAGACTCTAGTTCTATATATACAGTGGACTCTTGGCTTACAGACTTAATTCATTTGCAAGGGCTGGTTGTAACTCAAGTTAGTTGTTAAATCAAAACTATTTCCTTGTGTGAAATAATGAAAATATCTAT
Organism: Octodon degus; assembly: GCF_000260255.1. Taxonomy (NCBI): domain Eukaryota; kingdom Metazoa; phylum Chordata; class Mammalia; order Rodentia; family Octodontidae; genus Octodon; species Octodon degus. The sequence goes on along the minus strand of NW_004524595.1, from coordinate 20,908,942 downwards.
AATGCCTTCTGGACCTCCCAAAGCACCCCTTAACTAATCTTTTCAGAATAAAAACTGTTGTATAATGTGCATAATTTTTGAGAAGCACCACTAATTTTCCTAGTGTATTCAGCAAAAAGTGACAAAATATGTCTAGCTTCCCAGAAACAACAATATTGTACTGTGCTCACCATTCAAGTTGACATCATTGGCTTGCAGGAAGGGATGATGAAATGACAGGTGGTTATTGTTTGGAAGGAGAATCCTCTTCCATAAAAACATCAGAAATCTGGCTCAACATTTTCAGAACAAAAAACTGGTTAAGGTCATCTGTTTGTGTCTTTGTTTTTTGTAATGTATGGTGGGGAGGGGGCTGGGAAGTCTGTGCCTCAGGACATGCAGAGACAAAGACACTATTTACTAGCAAATTAGGGGAGGGGTAGGATGGTTTTCCTGGAAAAGCCTAGAGGCTGTGGTAGAATGGACAAGTTTAATAGCATCAAGGAAACCAGCCAACCTCCACCTCCACACATGGGTGCTCATCCTACTGGCCAGAGGAAGTTGATTTCCTCATTCCAAAATTGGCCTACAAGGTAGGCACGGCAAGAGAGCTTAGGACAGATACTATGTTAATTTACAACTCTTGGTCCCCGACAGTGGGGAAAGGAAGGAAACATCACGTACATTTCTCCTAGCCTCCCGCCAGGACTTGGCTAACAGAAAAGCAGTAGAGGGATAAAAGTAGAACCTAGCCTCGTTTCAGGACCCAAACCCAGTGTTACTCCTCTTCTCTATCATCTTAACTTTTTTTGACATTAGGCTTTATTGGTACATTTTAAATATACATAATGATCACATTCATCATAGAGAATTTATACCTGTACCTTATACAATTTGTTTTTCCCCCATTCCCTTACCCTCCCTTCAAACTCTCCCCATTTACAAACTTTTTTTCCCATGTTTTCTTTCCTTTATTGCTATTTTTGTACTTTTTCCTTTTTTTATTTTTTATTTTCCTTTTTTCTTGTCCCCTTCCCCTCTCTGTCGTTCCCCTTCTCATTTGAGTGTTTTCCTCCCATTTCAAAATACACGGTGGTTCTTCTTTACATTTTTCATTTCTTCTGCCAGAGAAACGATGCGGTATTGACATGTGTGTCTGACTTACTTCACTTTAGAGTATGTGATAGGTTCCAGCCTGAGTACAAACTGCTAAATTATCATGACCCTGATCCAACATGGCTGTCACCCAAAAGCAACAGCTTGTCTTCCCAATGGCCACTTCCTCCTTCTTCCCCTCCCCAGTCCTGGATGTCTTTCCTGTGCATACAAGGGAACCCCAATCAGCTCCTTACATGTCACTGAACCTGCCCCTCAAACTCTGTCTCAGCAACAGTCCATAAAATCTCAGCCTTTCTTTCTCAAATTAGAAGATCCTGCCATCTCCCTCAGATCTGCTTCATGTCTGCAGAGTCAGTAAAGACCTACCCCCTATTTTTCTTTTACTTCTGCTCTCTGCTGCACCAAAAAAAGTAACAGTATGGACCTAAGGTGCATCCACTATTTCCTAGAAGTGAGCATACCTTTTTAATGGCAGAGTAGTGCTCTGTTGTATAAAAACCTACATCTACTTTATCTAGTCACAAGTTGATGGACACTTGGGTTGTTTACAAGATTTGGCTATTACGAACTGTGCCACTATAAACATGGTTGTGCATATATCTCTGGTATGATGCTTTCAACTGTTTTAGGAAGATACCCAGGAGGAGAGTGCCTGGGTCAAATGGAACCCCAACTGCTAGTTTCTTAACAAATCTTCACAATGATTTCCACAGTGACTGCAGTAGTCTATACTCCCACCAACAGAGGAGAAGAGTTCTTTTTTCCCAATAGCCTCTCCAGAATCTGTTATATCTGTTATTGGCTTCTTTCTTTCTTTCTTTCTTTCTTTCTTTCTTTCTTTCTTTCTTTCTTTCTTTCTTTTTTCTCTCTCTCTCTCTCTCTCTCTCTCTCTCTCTCTCTCTCGGAATTGAACTCAGGATCTTGCGCTTGCCAGGCAAGCACTTATTCTACTGAGCTATCTCCCCAGCCCTTGGCTGATTTCTTGATAATAGCCATTCTTTCCTTGATAAAATGGAATCTCAAAGTTATTTTAATGTACATTTCTTGAATGACTAGTGATGTTGAACATTTTTTCACGTATTTATTTGCTCTTTGCATTTCTTTATCAGAGAAGTGTGCATTCATCTCAGATGCCCAGTTTTGGCTTGGGTCTCTAAATTTGGGAGGTCTGATTTTGTTAAATTCTTTATATGTTCTTGATAATAATTTTTTGTTTGAGGAACAGCTGGAAAATATTTTTTCCCACTTTGTGGGTTGCCTCTTCACTTTGTTGGTGGTTTCTCTTGCTGTGCAAAAGCTTTTTAATAAGAAGAGAGCCCAGTTGTTGATTCTCTGTGATAGTTCCTGTGTGATGTTTTATTCATAAAGTCTTTGTCTACACTAATGTCTTCAAGTGTTTTAGCTAGTCTACCTTCCATCAGATTTAACGTGTCTGTTTTATTATTTAGATCTTTGATTTAGTTTAGTACATGTGAAAGATATGGGTCTATCTTTTCTTTAACACTGTTCTTTAGTATGATATAACATTGCCATTAAGCAAGTGAATGCAATAATTTTTTTCTATTTGGTCGGTATTTTTTTCTTTTAATTAAAAAATCTTTTATTTGTTTATTTCAGATAGGGTCTCACTATGCAGCTCAGACTTGTAGTGATCCTACTGCTTCAGCCTCTGCAGCCCTGGGATTACAGGCATGTGCCACAATGCCCTGTTTCGGTGGCTGGCTCAACACGGGGCTGGCATGGCGTGCAGTACTGGGGATCAAGTTCTAGTCCTTGCACTTGCCAGGCAGGAGCTTAGACCACTGAACTATCTCCCGAGCTCTGCTGGTATTTTCCACAAATGTTTGTGATGCTGTCCATTTTTTCAGGATTTCCTTTATTTCCAAAGAACTTTCCTGCACTGATTATTAATATTATTAATATTCCCTCTCCTCTTTAGAACCCTCCTCAGCTGCCATTCTCTGTTGCTCAGCCAGAAGTTGCTGACATTCCTCTCCACCAGTTCCTAAACATCACAAATGTCTTTCTCCAAGCCTATGCACTCTGCTATAGAGACCATGTCATCAAGAGTAGGATCAATTGAAGGGTCAGATTCCTATACACAGCCTTCAAGGTCTCTTTCCTATATAATTTTAGGTCATACTTTCTTCCAGGGGTATCTTAGTGTCATTGAATAGACACTGGCCCAGTGTTTCTCAATTAATCCCACTTAGGAAAGGATGCTGTAATGTTCCTTCCAGAACTCTTTAAAAGTTGAATTTGTATTTGAGACCATCTGGAAAAATTTCAGGAACACTTCCTGGGTGTATAGCTTCTTAAAGTTAGCTATAACTTTCTGGTCCCTTGGCTGCAGTAGAGTAGTTGGATTAGGTGGGAGGAATTCAACTTACAGCCATGGGAATTCTTCAGCCAATTCATCTTCCAAATCTCATGAGTAAACAGGAGTACTGTCCATGATAAAGAGAGCCTTGAATGGTAAAACTTATTCCTCTAGCTATTTCTTAACTGTAGGACCAAAAGCCTTCCTGATCCACTCAAGAAATTTGCTCTTGTTACCTAGGATTTTGCATTAGAACTCCACCTGAGCTCTAACCTATTCTTCATGACTTTATGTTTTCTGAACACTCAAGGGCTCTTGGACTGATAAACCAAGAGAGGTTTTGTCTTAAGGTGGCCCCTTGCATTGGCACATAGCAGTAAGGTTACTTATCCTTCATAGGCTTGTGGACCGGTATTTTTTTTTCCTCTTCCTGGGTAATGCATATTATCCTGGACAGTTTCTTCCAGAAAAGACCAGTTTTATCATAGCTGCAAAACTTGATGAGATCAAAATCCATTTCTCTCTGTCATAGTTTTGCAGTGGTGCATGTAATTCTCTGCAGCCCTTTTATCAGCACTGGCTGCTTTAAAATGCCTAATTACACTGTGAACTTCAATTTTTGCTTTAAGATTGTGAAACTGCCCCTAATTGGCATGAAATGCTTCACCATTATCACTTATTGATGGATTATGCTTCATGAGATCTGCATTTATACTAGCTTTTTCACAAATGATAGGCTTATGGTATAACCTGCAAGTTTATCTGTATTATCTTTTCTATGTCTTCTGTTGATCATGATTGACTAATTTGAATGAAACCTTTAGCAACACTGGCTTCCTTGTACAAATATTTTCTCTCTAAGATTGTCAAGATGGTGGATTTTGACATGCTGTATATATTACCAAGATCAGTCACATGAATGCCACTTTTCTATTTCTCCACAACTTCCTTCTTTTCAGTTGTGAGTGTTTTCTTCAGCTTCCCTTCCTCCTTAGCTTCTTTTACAGTTTTTTTTGGGGGGTCATTTTGATAGCAGTAATTGTAGTGATTATATACAGCACTAACTGAAATCATGTCCACAAACATACACATCTGGGTTCAGATTGCTTACATGTACTTTTCAGGCATCATGAGTTTTGTCTACAAATGCACAAGTGGCTGGCATTGGCGTTGTAACCCAAGACTTTGGTTGTAAGTTAAACTTAAAATTTCAGTTGTAACCCAAGTTGTTTGTATGTAAAGCTGGTTATAACCTGAAGGCCCATTGTAACCCTTATCATCAGACCCAAGTGACCCACCCAGACATATTCAGAAGTGTGTTTTGTTTATCTCTCACCATCTCTCAAGCTAGTCTAGGAGACAATTAAGATTAACAACTGCACATGTTAACAAGAGTCTTGTCTAATTTCTCAAGATGATATAAAATCTTTGTTGTATATTTTCTAGGGTAGAGTCTGGAATACAGTCTGGGATGCAAGGAGGTTTGGGAAAATCATCTCAGGAGACACAGTGAGGGAATTGGGAAGTTGAAAGGGAAGAAAAAATTCAATAAGGATACATCATTGTACTGGTTGCCTCACTGAACAACTAGGGCTCCTTTCCAATGAAGGCATTTTGAAGGACTTTGCAGAAAGCACCAAAATGACAAGGTCTGCATCTGCATACCAGTGTGGACAGTAGTCAGGGCCCTTTGGACCATGGTTACAGCAGCTCTGAATGCCTGGATAACAACTTGGAGAGCTAATTCCTTTGACAGCCTTTTTCAAGTAGGTGTACCAGGGACTCTCTTATCAGTTGAAACACTTTACATTTTGCATTCTTGGGCCTGTGGTGGGTGGAATCTTGCTGATTTTTGAAATACCCTCATGGCATCTTTTTTTTTTTTTTTTTTCTTCTCATAGTACAGAAATACTCGGTTCCTTTTTAGTTGTGCTAATCTCTTCAGCAAGCATCCTTTTCGGGGCTTTAACTTTATACATGATTTCTCCTGGGCCAAAATTTAAACTCCTCACAATTTTTTTCTCTGATTTTTATCTCTTATTCTCATTAAAATTCTGGCTGAAAGCAGCCAGTAGCATTTATGCCACAGCATGAACATGCTTTAGAAAATGGAACCTCATTAGAAGTGGTACACTGGGGGATGAGACCTGGAAGTGTGTATTCTTATCTTATTCTTTACCAAAGAATAAATCCACATCTAAGTATAGTTTCTCCATGTTATAGTCACCTTCAAAGTATATGAAATTTTGGGAGAACATTTTCAGTCTAAGCCATAACAAGTAATGATGATAGCAATTCAGATATGCCAAAGAGAAGACATTGAGTGCTTCCCCCCACCGTCCCCCGGCTTTTTCTTTTTCTGGCCATGCTCATAGTGAGTTCTCTACCACTGAGCTACACCCAGCTCTCATAAAGTCCTTTCTTTGGGTGAAAAGATGAAAGTATCATGTATATATATATTTGTAGGGAAAAATGCAGTATATGTAGAGTTTGATAACACTCATAGTTGGCAATATCCACTAGGAGTCTTGGAATATGTTTCTTATAGATAACAGGGAGAGGCTATTATGTCTTGTTAGCAGTTTGAATTTAAATCTAGCACTACACTCAGAGTTGGTCACCAGAGCCATGCTGAAGTCAGACAGCATGATGGTCATGGGAAGATGTGCTAAAACTATTTGCTGCAGACCTTATCTTCCCTTTAGTGATTTCTGATAATGTGCAGTTGGACATCGTCAGATTGTGAATGTATAGCTCCATTGTGAATGGAGCTGTGTACAACAGTGTGTGCTGTCAAGCCTCTGAGGCCTCCTGAATGCTGCAGAACTCCTCACTACTTTGGTGTCATTTGGCCAGGGAGTTTCCTCAGGCTGATGGCCCATCTCTACATTCCTGCTCATGTCTGTCTTAGCCACACTATCCCACTATCAAACCATTGAGGTGGAGAGAATTCCCTTCATCTAATTTGCAACAGATGCTCTAGCTAATCCTAAAAGCATTAAAGCACTGAGAGTCTGTGAAACCTCTATGAAGCTTCAAATATCACCCAGGAGAAAAGCACCTTAATCTACAGAGAATGTCGCACTGTACCACCTGAATCAGTTGATGTGTTTTGTACCAGAAAGCACATAGTTGAGAAAATATGAAAGTAAATGGCAGATTTTGTTGTAGGAATCAGTAATCTAGACACACCTGGGACAACTTGCGTGTTTTCTCTTTTGAAATCTAAGCAGGAAAGAAAAGGGGTCAAAAGAAGAGAACTAACATGTTCAAGAGTATCTACATGCCAGGCATTTCACAATACTGCATTTCATTTAATCTTCATTACTTACCTCATATTACTATGAAGGAAATATTACTATTTCCAAAGTAGTCAAAGCAATAAAAATTCAAACGGTAAAAGTAGCTTTTACCAACGTCTCAGAGTCAGTTATAGGCAGAGGTGGGATTTGAACCTAGATCTACCCAGTTCTGAATTGTAACTGATTATAAACCAGCAGAATGGGGGTGGGGAGAATCTAAAGTTAATTAAAGTGGAGGCAAATACTTGAAGGGCAGGTAGAGCCAGAGATTTTGATTTCATTTTGTTCTCTCAACTGTCCGAGTGGCTCCCTCAAGTTAATCCCACCAGCATAAGCAACCATTCATGTGGACAGGATCCTGGAGATTCATCTAGTTCCAGGTTCAGTGAGCCTCCTGGTGGTATTTGCTGCTAGGAAGGGAAATGATACTTAGCCTGCATTACAAGAATTGCTGTGAGATCATTATTTTTGGTTCTATTTAGAATTTATCTGGATGTATCCTTTTTGGTCACCACATTTTAAGGGCTGCTACCAGAGTTTCAAATCAATGTATTTGATGGAAGGACCAACAGGAAATTCAGTGGCTTAGAAAACCTGATATATGGGACATGTTGCTGGCTGGATATACCAAGGCAGAGGAAGAGAATGCAGTGGGAGACATGGTGGCTAATTTCAGACATAACAGACAAACAGGATCTACCACCCATGACAGTAGAACTAAAATGAACAGGATAAAAAGGAAATCATTTATTTATCAAAACATCTTATGGGTCAGTTGTGTACCAAGAAGTGCAATCATACAATCATGAATCTTGCCGAAATCTGTACTCAAAGTAAGCAGTGAGATGCTTTACATTGACATAACGAACAAAAGCCTCCAAGGTCGCTAATTTCATGTGTGTGTCACACACTTCCGTTAGTCAGACACTCTCGTTGTGGTTGTAGGGTCATCAGGGAGCTGCTCCTACCCAGAAGAGAAAGCATGTAGTTTAAATTGATAAGATCATGGGATGTTAATAGGTCAACTGTTTTGTTTTCTTTAGAATTTATCTATCATATAGGGAACAAGAAACTCTCATGTGCTACTTGTGGGTGTGTGAGCTAATATAGCCATTCTTGGAGGGGAATCTGGTGTCTCTCAGGGAAGTGAAAGAGAAGCATATTCTTTTTGATCTGTGACCCCTTTTCTAGTCACATTCTCTGAAAATACTCTTGCACAGGCCAGTAAGAGGCCACATAGAACATGTTTCCCAGTTATCATTTGTGGTGGCAGTGAATTAGGAGGAACTTGCCCATCAAAATGAGAATGGCTGAGTAGACTGTGGTGGCTACTTAGAATAGAGCACTATACTGCTGTTGTAATTTTGTAAAGTATCACAGTTCAAAACAGATTCTTTATATACATACTTTTTTACATTTTTGGACTTTTATTAGTATATAGCTGCAGTGCATAATGATTGTACCCACTGAAGGAGATTGGTATGTGTACATAGCATGTTTCAATTCCCCCTTCCCCCTCCCTCTACTGACCTTTTATTTTCCAGCATCAGATTTATTTACTTATAAGTCCTTGTAAAGTTAACTAACATATATGCCGATTGAAAAACAGACTAATAGACCAAAGAACATATAAAACACAAGACAACTATACTAAGTCAAGGCACACTTTAAGATACATTGTCCATGCTGATTATCTATCTATCTATCTATCTATCTATCTATCTATCTATCTATCATTTATCATCTTTTCATAAAAGAGAAATCATATGGTACTCAAGCTTGTGCATCTCAGTTACTTTGCTTAACACTATGATCTCAAAGTGCATCCATCTGGGGGTTTGATCCTGGGCCTGCCATGCCAGCCCCTCCCCTGGGGCACACTTCGATGGCAACTGAGACTGGGCAGGGTGGTGTGCGCCTGTAATTCCAGCACTTGGGAGGCTGTAAACCGGAGAATCACTACTAGTCCGATCTAGTAGTGAGACCCTAAACACTGTAGACTCTTCCCTAAAAAAAAAAAAAAATCTAAGTGCATTCATTTTCCTACAAATGAGTCTAGTTTATCCTTCTTTGTGGTGGAGTAGTACTCCATCCACATTTTTAAAATCTGTTCATCTGTTAATGGATATAAAGGCTAGTTCCAAGATCAGCTATTATGAATTGTGCTGCTATAAACATGGGTATGCATACATCACTGTGGTATGTAGTTTACTCTTTTGGAAAGATACCTAGAAGGAAATAGCTGGGTCAAATGGAATGGAATTTCTTCTTTTTTTTTCTGTATCTTTTAGGGAAGGGTCTACAAGGTGTTCAGGGTCTCACTACTAGATTGGACTCCTAGTGATCCACCTGCTTACAGTCTCCCAAAAGTTGGGATTACAGGTGCGCGCCACCTTGCCCAGTCTCAATTGCTATCTCAGCGTGCCCCAGGAGTGGGGCCAGCATGGCAGGCCCAGGGATTTAACACCCAGCCCCTGTGCCTGCTTCAGGCACTGTAATCTGCTGAGCTATTTGGCCAGCCCACTTGGTGACTTTTTTTGTGTCACTGAATAACATCCCATTATCCGATTGTATCATAGTGTATTTATGCTGTCATCTATTTAAGAGCATGTTGACTGATTTCAACTTTTGGCAATTAAGAGTCAGGCTACTGTAAACTTTCAGGAGAACTTCTGGATCAAAGGACAAGCACATTTAAAATGCAAGTAGACAACTGTTCACATAATCTTCAAATTTTATATCAGGGCTAGGGAGATAGCTTGGTGGAATAAGTGTTTTTCTGGCAAGTGCAAGGTGCTGAGTTCAATCCCTGGTACTGAAAAAAAAAAAAAAAAAAGAGTTAGTGGTTTGGGACGATGAGATAGCTCAATGGACTAAGCACCTGCTTAGACAAGCACAGGGACTGAGGTTCGATCTCTGATACCACATGCCATGCCGGTCCTGCCCCTCGGGTGTGCTGAGCCAGCGATGGAGTCCGGATGTGGTGCATGCCTGTAATCCCAGATGCTGGGGAGGCTGAAAACAGGAGGATCCCTATGAGTCTGAACTGCATAGTGAGACTCTGTAC
>NW_004524595.1:20891763-20899055 GCF_000260255.1 Octodon degus | reverse complement strand
AAACAAGTTATATCAGTTAGTGCTTTTTACTGGGGGGCTCCTCTTTATTTTTCTATTGGAAATAAAGGGATTAGAAGAAATCAAGATGGGAAAAAATAGTGAGGAAAGATGGGATTGGAACCATACAATTTGTATGAGTTGAGACAACTCTGAGCTGGGTAGAAGGACGGAAGCCGACAAAATTCTGACCCAGATCGCAGGCAGTTACTCCCAGGCAGGCTCACCCAGGTTAGCGTTCTCTGACCTGGGCATTTCCCCCTCTTGGGTCATTTGGCTGTGGGCACTGATATCAGGCACCTGTCCACAGCACGGGGAGAGGAAAACTCATTTTGCGATTACCCATTGTTATCCCTTAGCAAGGATGAACAGCCAGTGTCCACGGGCTAGCACTCCTATTTAGTTTCTGATGAGCTTTCTATCCAACGGCCTGAGCTCTAGATGTAGTCGAGATGGCAAGCGGGGATCCACCCAGGGCTTTTGCGGAAACAGGATGTGATGTTTCCAAGCGGGGCGAGCCGCAGCTGCTTATCTGTAGTAGTCAGTAAGGCAGACAGGAACATTCTCTGTGACCTTCCTTCCTGGCTTGTTTGAAAACCCTGACCCTGCTCCCCTGTATGGAGTAGTAAACTGAAGAGATTTAACTGAGTGGAGTAGAATCATCCAATGTTTGCTCTTTCCAATTGTTCATTGCGACAGTGTTCGGTTGTGTTCCCTTCCCCCACTCTAAGGTTCTTGGCAGACTCCATAAGTTTGGTTCCTCTTTCATTTAGTAAAATCTCAGTGAATTTTGGTTTACAGCATCAATCTCAGAGTCAGTGTAAATCTAACCTGTTAAATCTACTCTCTTCTGTCCTCTAGGGTTGGTTGGAGCCACAACCTGGGAGTTCTGGGAGGTGAAGCTACCTTTTCATGCCTCCAGTCTGACACCTTGGGATAGGAAGGAGGACTCAAGGCAAGAGTGAGTTGGAGGTTGGAGGAGAAATAGTCTGCCTTGAGTTATATATCTCCTTCTCTCAGTTCTCCTTTTATGTTTCTTGGGAAGGGTGCTTGCCATTGTCATTTTAATTGAACAATTCTTAGGATGGAGCCATTCTGGAGATTTCACAATATTCAACACTTTACCTCCTCTGTCACCAGGACAAATCCCCACAGAAACTTTCAGTCTCTTTCAAACAACCTCCCACTTTTGCACACATTTCCATGGAAGGGACATTCTATTTTGATTGAAATCTATAGGAATCTTGTTGGTTTGGTTCAGAGAAAAGAGATATAGGAGCAAAAGCTTAGGTTTCTGAACGTTAGTCAGTGGTGGAAAGAATCTTTTGTTGTCCTTTGGCTGACTTTGGCTCCATCTCAGTTTCTCAGCTGCAGTGCTTGTGTCTGTATAGACTAGGTGGATAGAATTCCAGGCATGTCATTTCTCCTTTTCTGGACCTCTCTGTCCCTGAGGATCACACTAGAGAGGGTGGTGGTGTCTCCCTTTCTCTTTACCAGCAATCGTTGCCTCCAGCACTTATCTGTAGAAGGAAGGTCTATTGTGAGTGAGAGATTTACAGCTTTTTGCTTAAAGGCTCCTTAGACAGCTCCACAGTTCTGCCTACCTGGTAATTCCATGTTCCTCCTTGTGCAGCCATAAGAACTCCAGGAGTCCTTTTGTGCATTCTCTGCTAAGTTGTCGTGCCCATCGTCTTCTTGAGGCTGCCCACCAAAGGTTGTGCTTTCATAAATATCCATAAGAATAGCAGGTGCCAAGAACATTTATATTGTACTTCAAGAAAAGCAGGTAAAACCCTCCCAGCAGACACTACTCTTGTATGGCAGCCCCAGTATGGGGCTTCAGCTTATACAACTCAGTGAGCATCCTTTCCAGGTGAGAGACCAGTTTCCTATTGTTCTTTTTCTGATTCCCTGTGTCTCTTACAGTAATTATTCTGCAGTCCTGTCTACCTCTGGGTTTGTTACCTCTGGGTTTGTCATCTTGGAAATATCTCTCATCCAAATGACTCACAAAGTTGATACCTTTCAATTCCAGCTCTTTCCCTTCTCAAATTACATTGAGAAGTGTGTGTGTGTGTGTGTGTGTGTGTGTGTGTGTGTGTTTAGTGGTGGTGGTGGTGATAGTAGGACTGGTTTGCCCAATCTTTAGAAAGCCTATTAGACAGAAGGCACTTTTGTGGCTTCCCTTATAGTGTGGTGTATTTATGTCCTCTTTGTCCTTACTCAGAAATACCAGTTCCTGTTTCTGAGCACCAAAATAGTCTTGCTCTGCCTCCTCTGACACAGAAGCAGAGTATGGGTTGGTGGAGACCTCCTGGAGTCTTGGGGTCTTAGATGTAGACACTAGAATATAGGACCACGTCCTGAGCATTAAAGAGGCAAGGAAAGCTGCCCCTTCACGATCTAATAGCTTGTAGTTTTCCGCTTTGCTGTTGATCTCTTCCTCTAAATACCCCCTCAAAAGAAAGAGGAAAGAGGTTCATGGGTCAAAGGCACAATCTGAGGTAGAAGGTTTTCAGGGAGGAAGAAGTGGTCCCTTGGTCTGTGTCCATTAGAGGAATGTGAAATGGCTGTGAACTTCATGAAGTGGAAATGAGAGTTCATTGTTTAACATGGTCATGAGCAAGAGGAAAAAGATTTGCAACTAAAAGCTGTCTGCCTGTTCAACCATCCATTTATCCACCTGGTAATTCAACAGCTATTACTAAATATCTACTGAGAAGGCGTTGTGCAATGACAGTCACCTTTGAGCTATGCCTGATCACCCCTTTCCGATTCCTGGCTTACATGGTTTGCCCGCCAAGGTACATAATTTTTAGGACCATATATTTCTAGACATAGAATCTTACAAGGCAAAAATCCCCTGATAGAGCCAAGTAAGCCAGAGAAGATTGTATAACCTAGTTGGGAACTATAGCTTTGTACAAAGTAATTTTTAATTCACACCCACTATTTTCCATAAAGGCTGTACTAATGTAGCTTCTTGACAACATTATATAAGTCCCCCCTTTCTGTATCCTCAACAGCACTTGTTGGCTTTTGTGGTTTTGATAGTAGCTATTCTGTTTGGGGTAAGATGAAATTTTATTTTTGGTTTTGATTTGCATTTCTCTAATGATAAATAATGTGAACATTTTTAAATGTACTTCTTGGCCATCTATGTCTTGTTGTGAGAAATGTCTATTGTAAATTTTTTGCTCAATTTAAAGTGGATTATTATTTATCATTATCATCATCATCATTATTATTTTGCTGTTGAGTTGTTTGAATTCCTTGTGTATGCTGGGTATTAATTGTTTGTTGGATAAACAATTTGCAAATGTTTTCTCTCATTTTATAGATTGTCTTTTTACTCTGTTCACTGTTTTCTTTGCTGTATAAAAGCTTTTGGTTTGATATGACTAACTTCTTTGTTTATTTTGTTTTCTTTTTTGTTACTTGTAGTTTGTGATCTTATATATTAGTTTATACACATGTTTAGCAGTGTTTCTTCTGTTTTTCTTTATTTTAATCATTTATTTATTTATTTGGTACAGGGTCTCACTATGTGGCTTGGACACATAGTGATCCTCTTGTCTCAGCCTCCCAAGCACTGGGATTACAGGCATGCTCCACCATGTCCGGTTTTGGTGGTTAGCATGGTTCCACAGCAAATGGGACCTGGGATTGAACTCGGATCCTTGCACTTGCCAGGTAGATGCTTAGACCACTGAACTATCTCTCCATGCCCCTTCTTTTTTTCTTTAGCAGTTTCATTGCATCATGTTTAGATACTAGAGCTTTGAGGATGCTGATTTGCAGAAGTTCATAGCAAGAAATTTTATTTCTCCTTGGTTTCCTTCTTTATAAAATGAAATGCAGAGGTGCTTTTCTGTCAATTAGGCTCTGTAAACTTTTAAGAAAAAGGTTTTTATTGAATATATAATATTATATATTTCAAGGATATAGCTATCTATGTTGCAAATTGATACACATACCCATCTACTCAGCTAAACGGAGATGTTAGTGCCATTATGCAGATGAGGAGATAGAATGTCGGAGACATTGAATGTTAATTAAGGATTTATAGTACTGGTAGCCTCTGAATGGGAATTTGGAATTGTTTGACTACAAAAAGCACATATCCATCTTCCTGTTTATACCATAATCCTTCTGAAAATGAAGTATATAAAGGAAACAAGTAAAAAATAAAAAGACCAACTGTGACGAGACATATGCGGCCTTCAGAGACATATGAGGCCTTTCTTTATGAAAGTGCTTGAGGAAGATGTTGAAGAATTCATTATTCATGTGAAGTCGAAATTGTTTTACATTAGGTTTAAACTCCACAAGCACTTGAGTTTGCTTTTCTTGTCATTGTTTTCTAATCCTTGTTTCTGGTAATGTAATTTGCTTACTGTTTCTGGAAGAAATCTGCTCCTAGAGCCTTGTAAAACTTGCCAGACTCTCTTCTTTAGCTTTTTTTCTAGGGGCTCATATAAAGATGGTGTTCTGTAAACATGATGATGGTTGTTAGAAGCCCAAATCCACCCCACAGCTTCTGGGATCCAGGCCCTATGTAGTTTCCTCTTTTTGCATCTGATTGTGCCTGTGAGGCTCCGTGACAGTGAGCTTTTGTGAAAGTGATGTTGCAGGACCCTGTACTGGCGTCTTATGAAAGGTTGTCTCTCAGAATGCTGCCTTTTGGAAACCAGCTGTCATGGAGTGAGAAGCCCAAGACGCGTGTTGGTTGTCTGGTCCACAGCCCCACCTGAGTTGTGCACAGACAGCCAGAAGTTGTGTGGATGTGCCTTCTGGGACATCCAACCCAGTCCAGTCAAGGTCCAGAAAACTTTTGGCCTGGCCATCATCTAATATGACCACATGAGGTATCTGGAGCAAGAGCCACTTTGCTGAGTCCTCTTACCCCTCAGATCCATGAGAGAGAAGAACAAGTTAATTAGAGATCCAAGTCACTAAGTTTTGGCGTAGGAATAGATAAATAGAAGAATATGTCTCAGGCAAGAGGCTAGATTTCCTGGCTTACAGCTGAGCAAGGGGGCTCTGGAGTTAAGTGCCTGCAACTTACTAGGTTCTTGATCCTACCACATTTTCTTCATTTCTGTGTATGCAGTGCTCTCATCTGTAAGCTAAGCATAATCCTAGTTCATTCCTAATATTTAACTTAAGAGAATTAAATATGATCACCTACAGAAAAGGCTTAGTATGGGGCCCCGCATTTCCTAAGCACCGATTAAGTCTCAACTATGATGATAATGATTGAAATTAGTGGTTTTATAGAACCAAGCAAAATTTCTCCTAAAATACAATCAATTATTCACCTTTTCTTTTTTTTTTAAAGTTTATTTTCTGCCAACTGGAACCTACCAAGTCCCCTGAAGCCAAATCATGCAGTTTGTGGCAAACCTGACTTACTCTGTTGTGCTGTAGATTTCCACTCTAGGCCCATTTTCTGAGTTGATTACCTTTTGAATTGAGGAGACGTGAACCTTCTATTTGCCCATTTTCATTTCTTCTTAAAATGCCCTACCAGTTTTATTTCTTCAGTGTCCTCCAGGGACTTAGTTTTCCTTACTTGAAGGGCAGAGGGAACCAAGCAGGAAGTTGATGTCGTAACAACGATGACAAGAATGAGGATGAAGAGGAAAACTGACACTTAAATTGTCCTCTGTGGTTTCTTAATGACTTGTTGTGGCTTGGAGTATTATGCTGTTTTTCATAAAAGGAAACCAATCATACTCTGGGGTTTGTTGAAATGCCAGAATGGATGAACCTTTTCAGAATAGCAAACACTTTCCTATGGCTTTACTACTCCTGTGATTATGTTAATGCTGGGGAGAGTGATCAGGGACACGGGGCACACCAGGACCACCATGAATTCATCTCTTCCCATACTCATGTTTTAGATTCCAAGCTTCAGTAACAAGACTGTATTAAAAGCTTAGCAGTCTGAGCAGTGTTCTGGACACCTATCCAACTTCTCCATCCCTTTTGTGCTCTTTCTTTGCAAAGGTTAGAGCATGGTTTAGAACAGACGGTTAAGTGATTTAGGTCTGGAATTCTTACGCATACTAGAAACCTATACATGGGGTGAGGTAGTTGGGGAGAAAGATTGCATCATTTCGTTTGCTCTTTTGGGGGGAATTGATACAAAAAAATATCTAGTCTGGATCTTTGATTGATACCTCAAATAAATCCAAACCACAGAAATCTTGAATTAAAATTTAGCATCTGAAATGGAAGTTCTGAGTTATTTTATAGCAGAAAGAATTCCATTTTTACAAAGGAGTTTCAGTTATTAAGAAGAAGGCCTGAAAGTGGATGTTTTGGGATTTTTTTAACAGTCTAAATCAGTAATTTGGTCAGGCCTGATGTGCATCTACCAGTTGCTCAAACCACTTACGGCTTCTGTCCATCCTTCAGATGACAGAACGACATCCTTCAAGAGTTTTGTTTATATTTTTAAAAATTGGATCAACCTCTGTAATTTTGGCTCCTTTCTTTTTCTTTTCTACTCTGGAAGACAAAGCCCACTCTTTATCTTTTAAGTAACCTTCATATCTATGAAAATGAGTCTGATAAATTTCTTGGATTGAGGCCTGGAATAAAAATGAATCCTGACTTTTTGCTTATAAGCAATTATCTGCTGTATCATTATTTAAAGTGATTAATGCTTTTGAATTTTTGTTTATGATATTGGAAAATTACAAATTTTGAGAAAAATTTTAAAATATAGATTTTGATGTCTTTTGAACTGATAGCTGATTTAGTAAAAGATTTGCATTGGAGTAATAAGGCCCTCTTGATTAGGAAAAATTCTGATTCTGAGCAGTGAACATTAAGGAGAAAGAGCTCTTGCCATTAAGTGCATTTCTGATTAAACTGAATTTCTAGTTGGGAACAAACACCGATCAAGTGACAATTTTATCCTAAGATGTTAAAGATCAATGATAATGGGATTTGCCTTTATCTTTAAGGTTTCCCAAAAGCCTATAGACCACCCTGCTTTGGGCTGACCTTGTAAAATCTGGAACTCACCACCCATGAAGTAATGAAATAAGCCTGGCTTACCTAGGATCATCTTTCTTTCTGTTTTTAAATTAGTATAAGTTTGAGATACGTAGTGAATAGATTATCAGGGGAGCTGGTGCATATGTATAGTGACTCTTGATTCTTTCTACTCCCCCAGGACTGTCTTTCATATTCACATTCTGAGAGGTCAAGGGGAAAGTTTGTAGTTCTGTCTTTGGAAATTTCTACTATCATTTCCTGCTTTCAAGTGATTACAACATTTT
>NW_004524595.1:20881873-20884978 GCF_000260255.1 Octodon degus | reverse complement strand
AGCTTTATACTCATCAGTGGATTCCTTGCCTATTAAGTTCAGTAGCTAGACAGGCTGTTAGGAGGTGGACTCTGGCTGGAAGAGGTGGTCCCTGGGGTGTGACCTGGGAGGACATATCTTTATTTCCAGCTTCTTCCTTCTCTCTTTGCTTCCTGGCCACCATGATGAGATCAGCTTTCATCTGACCAGGTTCTTCCACCATGCTGTCCACCCCCTCAACCAGTCAACAGCACATGGCCTGAGGGCTTTGAAATTGTGACCCAAATCATTGTCTCTCTCTTTAAGCTGTGGGTGTGGGTACTGTGTCTCTATGATGAGAAAAGTGACTGCGACACGAAGTAGGGCTGTTGTGGTGAAGAGTGGTAGTTATGCGCGGTTGTTTCCAAGGTCATTTCACATCAAGGAATGATAACAATTGAAATGTTCTTGCTTCCTATGACATTAACATTGTAACTTAAATATATAATAAGTCTAATTTGAATTTCAAAATTGCAGTGATTGCTGTTCTCAAAGCAAGTCATCTTAATCAGTAATTGCTGAGGACTTGTGTCTCAGGTACTATAAAAATGCTCCTCTTGTGTTCTTTGATCTAGTAGTCATTTTAGTGCTCAGTGCATAGGGGTAAGATTATTGCATAGATGAAGAAACTAAGGTATCAGAGGTCATGTACCTCAAATAAAGAAGGGTATGTTGCCAAGCTAGAGATAACACTATGTGCGAGGTCTGCTATTCTCCATTCTAAAAGCAGATAAGCCTTGAGCAGTTATGCAAGAGTTTCCACATATTCTTATTGATGTATTCAGTCTTAAAAAAGATCCTCAGAGGAAAGGCATGGATATTCCCACTTCCTGGATAAGTTGAGTATCATCAAGGTTCTCACTCAAGAAAATGAGCGTGGAAAGTGACATCGTGTGAGCCTGAGGCTTGCAACTCCAAGTCAGAAAGGGGTCTCAAAATTGCTGAACGGACAATATGGCTAAAAATCATGGCCCGTTTGTGAACTGCATTTAGGAACATCATGCTCTTTCTAGAACACAAGGAAAGAATGGAATATTTAATCCCACCCTAGAACAACTTTAATAGCAAGAAAATAAATCTGTATATATGAAATAAAAAATCACTGTGTGGGCAGTGTAGGCAAATGTGCTGCTGCTCAGATCTTCTTGCAACAAGTACTGCGAGGAAAGGGAGCCACAGCCTCCCTTCCCCCAGTGTGGCCTGCTTCTCCCTAGCTTGCTTCTGGCTAATGATTGGGAGTGACAGGGAGAGGAGAGTGGGGTTTCAGTTTAATGAGAAGCTTCTCAATGGGTAGCTTTGCTCTGAGGCTGCTCCTCAGTCTGGGCAAGACTTTTGTAGCAGTCACAGCAGTCTGAGGCTCTTGCTTCTAAGAACTTTTTTCTTTTTTCTTTCTTTTCTTTTTTTTTGGTGGTACTGGGGATTGAACTCATGACCTTGAGCTTCCCAGGCAGGTGCTTATGCCATTGAGCTCTTCCACCATGTTGTTTATCCTGGCCCCATTTTTTTTTTTTTTCAAGAACCAAGAACTCTTCCCTCTCTATTTTCCCTGATTCCATTCTTCTTTATTCTGCCCTTACTAAGCACTTCCCTAATATATCTATTGTGTTTCCAATTCTGCTTCAGCATCTCTATCTTAGCAGACCCAAGTGGATAGACAATGTGAAACACTATTGTTGAGGGGAGGGAAATAAGCGTTGAGTGAAGTATGATTGGCTACTTTTTCAAAAGTTATTTTTATTTTTTAAAGAGAATAAAAATAGTTAAAAACCCATAAACTCATTAGAAATGCTACAGAATTTCACTAAACAAAATGATAGGAATTCAACAAATTAGTTGTTCAGATTACCAGATAATTGTCTTCAAATTAGTTGTTCAGATTACCAGATAAGCATGCAAAATTGGTTAAAAAAAAGGTTAAAAGAATAAAAAAATTAAGCATCAGCTGTTCCTTTCAATAGACCAGCAGGAATCAGCAGAATAGTATCCAAGCTATTGATTAGTTTTTATTTGCTAGTTTATATTCATTTTGTCACCTGCTAATATATGCTAGCAGGTAGGTGATGCTACCACTTTACAGAGTTATAAAAAGGTAAATTGAAGCTAATTTATCCACACACCTAATTTCCTTGGGAGAGGGAAGACTACTATTATTTTATGTAGCAATCTCACACCTTCACTAAACTCGAGGAATCATGATATCAGAACCATGAACACTGTATATGTTTAAAAATTGTTTTGCGTGTTTTAGAAGTCTGATTTTTTTTATCCATAAGTGAACTAACCAACTGAGACTGAGTCATGCCAACCATTTTCATACTGAAATGAACATATAAATCAAAATTCCAGTTTTTTTGATTTGTGATGACTTATGAAAGAGTAGTTTATTATTAATATCACTATAATTACTATTGTTATTATACCTTCTACTCATAACAAGTGGGGAAAGGGTGACTGTGATCAGAACATGTGTACTGTGAGCTGTGAAGAGACACTGACAAATCTTTCTGAGATAATCTGTCTGAAACCCAAGCTTTTATCATTTTCCCCTTTGTAAAAATAATGCATGCTACTGTAGAAAACTGAGAAAATAGAAAAGCCAATAGCAAAGTAAAATAACATAATAATAAAATTATTTATAATCTCTTCAGTCAGAGATTATTACTGCTAACATCTTGTTGTATATTTTTTGAGCATTATTTATTATGTACACATAAAATAGTTTAAATATAGTATACTATGCCTATGTTTTTATATTATGCCTTTTCACTCAGAATTATGCCTTGTACATTTTCCCATTGTTTTAAATATTCTTCTGTTACATTATTTCTTATCTTTTTTTGAGCCATGACATTGTAACAAAGTTATGGTCTTTCTCCCTTGAAAAATGGACATTTACACAAAATGTTTCATGCAGATTTTAGAAGTTTCACTGCTTGAAAATGGTCCATAAACAAACAAATAAACAAAAAAAAGTAAGCAAACATGTGACTTTAAGGGCCGGGGAGATGGCTCAGTAGAATAAGCGCTTTCCTGGCAATCACAAGGGCCTGAGTTCAATCCCTGGTTCCACACACAAAAAAATAAAAA
>NW_004524595.1:20879903-20880928 GCF_000260255.1 Octodon degus | reverse complement strand
TGTTACATTATTTCTTATCTTTTTTTGAGCCATGACATTGTAACAAAGTTATGGTCTTTCTCCCTTGAAAAATGGACATTTACACAAAATGTTTCATGCAGATTTTAGAAGTTTCACTGCTTGAAAATGGTCCATAAACAAACAAATAAACAAAAAAAAGTAAGCAAACATGTGACTTTAAGGGCCGGGGAGATGGCTCAGTAGAATAAGCGCTTTCCTGGCAATCACAAGGGCCTGAGTTCAATCCCTGGTTCCACACACAAAAAAATAAAAAATAAAAATAAAAAAAGTAAGAAAATGGTCCATAAATTTTCTAACCCTACTTATGATATTATGTGTCTGAGATCTTTTATATTTTTCAATGCAGTGTTCGTCACACCAAAATTGCCACTGCAACTTCATGACTATGACTTTGTCCTAAGGGTTAAAGTGAGCAGCTAGCACCTGAGGATTAGATGAAATTTGGACAGCTTTTAAGCATTTTGTCTTTGGGAATGTTAGATTAAATACTTGAAAAACTTTTAAAATATTTCCGTTGTAATGGTTTTTGGTGACATTTTTAAAGAATATCAATGTTGGTACATTTTCAAGTTTGAAAATGAGTAGACTTTTAAAAAAAGTCCTACGGGCCAGCCAAATAGCTCAGAGGATTACTGCGTCTGCAGCCGGGGTTCGATCCCCTGTGTGGCCTGCTGGCTTCATCCCGCAGGCACGCTGAGATAGCAATTGAGACAGAGCGTGGTGGCACACGCCTGCATCCCAGCTCTTGGGAAGCTGAACAGGTGGATCACTACGAGTCCAGTCTACATAGTGAAACCCTGCACTAAAATACAAAAAACCAAAAGTCCTGAAATTTTTATTGATGCAATTAAGTAAACTGAGTAATAGCATTTTGCTTTAAAAAAAAGTTGCTATAAGAGATTAACTTTTTTTCTTCACAGATTGCTCTACAGATGGTATAAAATAAGACTTTGCAAAGGTGGGCACAGTGGCACGTTCCTGTAATCCCAGCTGCTCAGGAGGCC
>NW_004524595.1:20868472-20879693 GCF_000260255.1 Octodon degus | reverse complement strand
AGACAGAGACAGAGACAGAGAGACAGAGAGGAAAACATCAAGTTAACTACTTGAAATTAGCAAATTCACTTAAATAAACATAGATATCTGTGTATTAGTTCATTTCTTATTACCGCAATGAAGGCTGGACAGCTTTCCAAAGAAAGGACTGGGGGCCGGGGAGATGGCTCAGTGGGGGCTGGGGAGATGGCTCAGTAGAATAAGCGCTTGCCTGCCAAGTGCAAGGGCCTGAGTTCAATCCCCAGTTCCACCAAAAAAAAAAAAAAGGAAAGAAAGAAAAGGAAGGCGGGTATTCATCATACAGCTCTAGAGGTTAGGAGCATGGCACTAGCATAGCTCTGGTGAGGGCCTCACGGTGGATGATATTGCAGGGCTGGGAATACATGTGAGAAGGAGAAATCAATCTCATGGTCAGACAGGGAGCCAGAGAATCTATCAGGAGTCAGCTTCAGGCTTTGATAGCAACTTAGTCTCACGAGAACTTAGGCAGGTGCTCCAAGAGAACCACCTCAATCCATCTGAGGACAGTGCCTCAACAACCTAAGGACCCACTTGTTAAAGATTTCACTACCTTTTAAGAACACCACACTGAGGGCTGGCCAGATAGCTCAGCAGATTAAAGCATCTGCTTAGGCAGACGCAGGGACCAGGGTTCAATCCCCGGCATGCCGTGACAGCCCTGCCCCTGGGATTCGCTGAGATGGTGATTGGGACTGGGCGTGGTGGCACTCATCTGTAATCACAGTGCTTGGGTGGCTAAAAATAGGAGGATCACTACAAGTCTGATCTGTGTAGTGAGACCCTATAAACCCTGTACTAAATACATAAAAAAAAGAACACTGCACCGAGCAATAAGCCTCCAAAATGTGCAAGCCTGGGAGGGGGTGCACTGCATATTCAAACCATAGTAGTTTGTTTAAAAGAAAGTCTATATCATTACTGGGATGCTTAATATTATGTGTCAGTTGACTAAGCTATGTTTTTTTTCCTAAAATTCACACATGCGTATGGTTCATACACCATCCAGACAGTTCATCTATCACTCCAATAGCATGCATATTGTTGCCTTCAGTAACACTCAGCACGTTCCCCATCAATACACTCTCCCAGGAATCCTAACAAGAATGTTTTAGGAAACAGATTTGGGTTGTTTTTCGGTCACTTTAGCCAAGACGCGGTCATCATGATTCACCACAGCTCTGAAGTGAGAGAGGAGACATTTGGAAGCAATTTCTGTCACAGCCGCTACCACCATGTGGATATCTAGGTCATAGTTATTGAATGATTAAATGATTATTTTGCCTTTGGCATGTGCAAATATTTTCAGATTTCTTTCAGTGCTACTGTAGTAATTCCCTCAAATTCTGAGTCTATGCAATTTTCATGGCTGGAAAGTCAGTCTAGCAGAGTGTGGTTGCAAAAGGGTGCTTGGTCATTGTTATTTGGAAGGCTTCTCAGTCACCTTTCCAAGGCAAGGGGATGTGATGGTGAAAAGCTGGGGCTTAGAGCCCTTACAGGCTAAGTTCTGGTTCCATTCTGACTGGAATGCAAGAGCCAGCTGTGACAGATGAAAGATTGTCACAGAAAATCATGTTAAATGATGTAAATACACCTTAAGAACTCTTTAGAGAGAAACACACACACACACACACACACACACACACACACACGTGTGCCATGCATACTCTCACAATAAATGAGCATACTCTTCAAAAGTAAATAAAATTTTGTGTCAGCAGTTTTCTTAGGGTACCAAAGCATCCATCTAGACTCTTTGAATTATACACATGTAATTAATATGTCCACAGATAGCTTACTATGAATGTCTAGATTAACAGATATTTCATCAGGTTAAAAATCTTGGCAAGTCAGTCAACATGATTTTAAGATGTATGATAAAGTATTTTGACATTTTGGAGAAAAAATATAACAGAAACATTTAAGTTTTCTAGTTATTCTTGGGTCAAAATGAGTAACTAACTGAATTTCTTAAAATAATCACTGCTTGCATCTTTGTCTTTAGATACTGTGATTTGTTTCTCTTTGTCCTTTGATATCACTATGCTGGCTTCCCCAGAGGACAGTGATGCTGATGGAGGAAGACCAAAGGGACCTTTGTGACTTCATCCAAATGTCATAACAAAAGTAAGGCTTAGCATGCTTCTGAGGGATTGACTTCCAAGCAGGAACTGAGTTGTTTTGGAAACTGAACTATTGACATTGTTATTATTTATCATGAGTGATTAGGCTGATAGATCAATCCCACTTGCATTTAGTGTAATCCCTACCGGCAGGAGTGAGGAGCTCATCAGAACAGAAGCTGTGTGGCTCTGAAGCTTGGCCAAAGCTTTCTCTCTACAAGAAGAATGTCATTTGCTGTGAACCTTCAAAATAATATTTTCTTACTAGGAAGGCTACAGAGTTTGAACTACCCTGGCACCTTTAATATATCTTGAAAAATTTAAAAGATGAATTTAGATAATTTAAAATGGATATCTACAAAAGGTCAGTCAAGACAAAAACATTACAGGTGTTAGAATTCTTTTGACTGATAGCTTTTAACTGTGTCTTATAACCAATAGGAGCTCAATAAATATTTTCTGAAAATTGAATAAATAAGCAGAGAGTAGTTGCTCATTGTAAATCATGGCAGAAGTACGTTTTTAATAGATATTATTGGGGCACAATCATACATTGTTGACCTACTTTTGCCTTTATTGGTGAGTTTTGACTGATCCTAGCAAGATGTTAGTTTTAATAGAGATGCTTATAATGTAAAAACATTATTTTTACCATCTTCTAACACTCCCCAAAGGTCAAGAGGGTAGATAAACAACTTTCTACAGCTTCTGCTACATCTGGCACACGCCTACAATAGAAAGTGTGTGCTGAAAAGATAAACACATCAGGTTGTATTTGCCTGCATGCCTATGCCTTTTGTGTCTGAACTTGACCTTTAGCAATTAATATTAAAACCAGGCTAGATGATAATGAGTAAAAATTCAACTGGAGTAGCATTGTATTGAACTTACCAGCATTCCCGAGAGGACAGATTTCTCTGGAACTTTTGACGTTCACTTTGATTCTATAATCCTGGTTCAAGGTCTTATCATAGTTATTTTCTTATGGGAACCATCTCATCTTGATTCCTGAAGTTTTAGGTCCTTTAATGAGTTTCTACTTGACTAATGTGGAGCATGAATTGTTCTGCCTAGGTTGATTTACTTCTATGTGGATATTTGCCAAATTTTACTTTACTTTTGAACTCTTGAGGATGCTCCCAGTTCTGAGATTGTGTGACACTCAGGATATATCTAAAATTAGCAGGTGATTTTTTTTTAAAGAGGCATGAGATGGAATTCTATACTAGCTGTCAAGTGAAATAATCTGTTGGTTGGTTATCTTTTATAGTTCTCATAAATATTACTGATGGCTCAGAGCCTAAAAAGAGCTAGATAATGGACTCTTTCATTGAAAATCTTAAAAAGGGAAGTGTAGGGAAGAGGTATGTCACTATAATGTTCACTCATTGTATTTGTGGTAAGAGAAGGCTCTCATTAAGTGATGAATCAAAGACCTCAATTGCAAGTTGATTTTTTGTGCACTGAACTGCAGCCACTTTCTAAAAGAAAGTGTTGTTCTTTTGAAGTACTCACCAAGAAATTTGGTAAAGACAAAGTGAAAGATTATACCTGCATTCACTGGTTAAGTTTTCATACTGAATGGTCCACTGTCAAGGATGTATTAGTTACTGCAAAGTAAAATGGTATATTCAAATATTTTTCTAGAAATTTCTTCTGTATTTAAATAATAACCCCAATAAAATGTCAAATACACTTAAATCAATGGTTGCCTGTGGCCAGCAAAGGGAAGGAAGGGGAGAATTGAAATTATGAGTTTCTAAATAAGTAAATAAATAAATAACTGGATGAATAAATCATGTTTCACTGGGCAACTGAACACAGTACTATTGATTATCTTATTTGCTAAATAACATCTAGATGCCATTATTGACATTATTTGGAAACTTTCAAATATTCCAATTATAATTATTTTTAATAAACTAGGTTTTGTTTCTGTATATTAGAAGTGTTTTATAAGCTTCATAATTTCAATTCTCCCCTTCCTTCCCTGTTTTGGCCACAAGCAATCATTGATTTAAGTGTATTTGCTTTATCATTGTTGTTATTATTTAAATACAGAAGAAATTTCTAGAACATTTGAATATACCTTTTTTTCTTTGCAGTAACTAACAGCCTTGGCAGTGGTCAGTTCTGTATGAAAATTTGACCAGTGACTGCAGATATAATCTTTCACTTTGTCCTTCCCAAATTTCTGGGTGAGCACTTTCCAAGATCACAGAATGTCTCCTATCTCCTGATTAGCATGTAGAGAATGTTGGCAAACCAGGCCGGAGCCACAGGAAGGAAGCAGGCTGCTGCTTAGAAGGAGGAAAGTTACTCCCAGGTTGGTAAGTAGGTGAAGGGACAAATCACAAACAACTCTTTAGCATTAGGAAGCTCCAGCACAACACTCTCCTGAACTCGGTCAGCATCTGATGAGCTTTTACTTTTCACAGTATCATCTAAAGGCAGTGACAGGGGTGAGGAGATTCCTGTGCGTGGTCTGTGTCAGACACCTGTCATTTGGTTTGCAGATAACCTACAGAGCACAGCATATTTTGCTGATGTGCTTAGGCCAGAACCACCGCAGCCAGAAGTGTTACATTCAGAGGCTTCTTGGACTAGGAGTCACTGGTCTTAGGTGTAATATACCCTCTTTCAGAAATACCAAAATACTATTTGATAAACATTGTAGATCTGTAGGAAGCCTTGTGAATGTGTACTGTTTTTAAATTCAGTAGCATCACACCTATCAACACAGAGAAGTAGTAGTAAAACTCAAGGCCACTTTGTTGCTAAGAGTTGGAGAGCCAGGTCAGTTCTTAGTTCTTCCCTAATGCTACAGATTCTGTACACGTGAACCTGCAGGGTCATGCTAGTGCATAGAGTGCCCCTAACCAAAAGCACAATGCCTTTGCCATCATAGCTGTTGCAAATATTTGTCAATGAGTGAAAGACTCGAAAGCAATGCCCTGCCCAGTGCCATCAGTTCTGGGGTAGGCTGCTGCGACTGAGCAGCAAGCACTCGGAATGATTCCAAAGCCCTGACGTGGTTGGTGGGATTGTTGATGGAATTAGGCTCTGCTTTGCACATGAAGGAGGTGCCTGTGTATTAAATGCCATCCTAAGGACAAGAAGGGATAAGAATGATGCATGGCCCCTGTTTTCAAAGAGCTTTTAATCTAGCAAGGAAGATAAGACTGAAACACCTTTTACAATAGTGCATTCACAGGAATCTACATGATATAGTATGCAGTTGCCTATTGACACTATTGGGGGCTATTGCTTTTGTTGTCTGGCTTCCTTTAACTTCAAACCATTCCTGGTGTTAGGTAGAGTGATAGAATGTTTGGGTGAAATGGCTCCTCTGAGGCATCTTTGATATTTTTAGTTCAACGCCTCATCTTCCCTGCATCTCCTGAGAGGCTAAGTTTTTAAGACCCCAGATCACACAGTCAGTGATAATGCTCCCTAAGTCCCCAGGCCTGGCTGCCAAAGTATGCTGGAGTCCCAGGCTCATGCCAGGAGCTTGCTTTGTTGCTAAATGGGGTTTCTTTGTTTTGTGATATTAAGCCCGCTGTTGCTTAGGTTTTAAGGCAGATGCATCTTGCACCGAATTCAGCAAACATATTGGTTTCTAAGGTGTGCCTGAATTCTCACTTAAACAAACAAACAAACAAACAATCCCCCAAACAAATAGCCCTTCACAATGTGCATGTTAGGAGGATGCTTACAATCTGCAAAATGTAAGACATGCCTGCACTGGCTAATATCATCCTATACCTAACATTTCTTGAGCCCAGTGTCACAGACCTGTGCTCCTCACACCCTCTACCTCAATGGTCACAACCTCACAGTAGACAGACAGTGAGGCTTAGAGAGGTGAAGAACTGGTCTGAGCTCTCAGAGATAGCAAGCTGTGGAGTAGCACTGCGAGCTCACGAAGTTGAGCTTCAGAGCCTCTGCTCCTAACCACAGCCCTGTACCACTTGTCAGTTTTATTTCTTACATTTACGTTTTGTGGTATTAAGGGTTGAACTCAGAATCTCTTCATGGTAAGCATGCATTCTGCCCCTTAAACCACACCACCATCCCTGATGTGTTTATTTTTAAACACCAGGCACTTTGAAGTTGGCGTGATGGGTGCTGCACTGAGCTACTGAAACAAAAATCCACACAGAGGCTTGGCTGTGTCCCCCAGCTAGGCTGCGTATGCACATTCCCTCTTCAAACCTGTGGCCTGCATGAGACCAATGCTAGGTCACCAGTGTGTTGGGTGCAAATTTAAACACAGAGGCCGTAGCTTTCCAGCTGTTACATTTGCCAGAACTCTTGCTTCTTCTCAAAGCTACCAGAGTTACCGACAAATTTGAAAAGACTAGATTGCTTTGAAAATATCACAAATTTATAGAACTTTTAGTATCTAGTGAAAGGGCAACTTTAAGTGTTTTTTTTTTTCTAGAGTTTCTTTTTTAAAGAGCAAGGGAAGTAAGAATGGAGAAAAGAAAAGCAACCTCTAGGGTTATAGTGTGGAAATCACTCTAGGGCAGTCAGTCTGCAAGGAGCCTCTCGCCTGCCGAGCATCAGGGTCTGTGACATCTAATCCACCCAGATGCGGCTTCAGATTTGATTAGGCCTTTGGAATTCAGCGTAGAAAATGGGCTGTTAAAAAGTCAGGAAAATAGAGAATGGGCCTCTGCCTCTTCGGGTGGGATGCTGAGCAGGAAGTGCTCTGATGTGCTGACAGTGAGGAAACAGGCAGTGTTTTTTGTTTATTTTCTCATAAAGTGCTGATGAACAAATGCAGGAGTTGCATTAAGGGGCTCTGAAGGCAAGCTGTGAAGAGAGATTGGGGTTTATCAGTCTTTTAGCCTGGTTTCCTCTGGAAAGAACGCTTTAGGCCGGGCCCTGCAGGTCTACATGTCTGCCCCTCTCCCCACTGCTCTTCGCGTCCTTGCGCCCCATGATAAGTCTGAATGTCTCAAAATTAAGTTAACTGCTTTTTTGGCAGAGAGGGAGACTGTGGGAGCCATGCGTTCCCCAGTGATTACAAAAATGGAGGATAAAGGCTTTTCCATAAAGCAAAAAAACCGTGTGTGGGTGTGTGCGCACGCGTGTGTGCTCGTGCACGCGCTTAGGTCTGATACTTTAATTTGATTTCTGGGCTGCTTTAAACTTATCCCTAAGAAAGTGGTGGGGTGAGAAGAAAGGTAGGGTTCCACTGGGAGCAAAAACTATATTTTTAGATTTAAGACCTTATCTGAAGAGAAGTTCAGAAATAGGAGAAACACATTGCCTATAGCCTTGAATAAATCTGTCACTTGGAAGATAAAAGTTCTTAGGCAGCATACCTTAAAATAGAGTGAGCTGTGAATCCACTGTGAGCCAAGACATGCAATAAAATAAAGACATCAATGACCAAATACATTGAAAATAAAAATCCAAGTCATCCAGAATTTAGTAATTAGAGGGCAGTCATTATCACTATTCCTTGGTTACCTTCACATCAGCTTTGAAGTTGGTTCCATCTTCTAGGCAGAAATGAGACTGTCTCCTCCTAGCTAGAGCTGACATCAGAGGAGTAAGGCAATTGCTGGTAAAATAACTCACTGAACATCAACTTCAACCACTGCGCTCTGCATCAAGGGATTTCAAATGCTTCACAGATGATAGCAATTTTAACCTATGTGATCTAGAGTGATTCCGAGGAGCAAAACATAGCAATAAATAGTTCAAAATGGACTCCATCCAATATACTCAGGGCTTTTCAAGTATTTCTTATAATGTATAATACATAATAAAAATAGTAATAGATTTTTGGAAGAGACTAGGTTATGATTTATGATGTGAAATTTATGAGATGAAGTTTATGATGTGAAACTCAGTCTGCTCAGAGATAAAGACTAGCATAAACTTTGTTCTTTCTTACTTTATACCTTCATAAAATGTAAGGATCAGGTGCCTGACAGCTGAAGCATTTGCCACTGGATTAATGTGGTCTGTTGACGTCTATAGCACTGTACTCACCGAATGAAGAAGAATGCACTGGTGGAGCCACTTAACACTGTTGACAGAGGGTTTATTTCCCCTTCTAGTGCTTGAGCTCATGAAATGTTACCATAGGCAGTGAGTGTGTGGGGATCATTTACAAATGTTTGAGTTGCTAAATTTCTCTGATCTCAGCTTCCCTACATGAGGGTAGCGGCAATAGCTATGGGCTCTGGCTCCTGGAACTGTATACCAACTCTGCAAGACACATTCGGCCCTTGGACTAGGTTACTCCTCTCTGTAGGCCTTGGGGCCACATGTGGAAAACTAAGATGTCCCAACTTACCTGTAGGGTAGTGAGGCTCCCATGAGCTCATACTTTGAGGACACTTAGAATAATGCCTGAAACATAGCAAACATCTAACAAGTGCTTGCTACTATTGTGGATACACATCATACTTAGCCAAATGGGATTTTTCTTTAGATTCTGTCTTGATTCAGTCTCTTATCTATAAAATACACAGTGTGATGAAACATCCTTTCAGTCTAAGAAGCTCAACATTTCCTGGATGTTCGGTACAACTGAAGTGAAAAGCTCAGTTTATTTTATTTATTTATTTATTTATTTATTTATTTATGGCCATAATTTTATTGATGAATAATTTATTTATTTTATTTTATTTTTGGTGGAACCGGGGATTGAACTCAAGCCCTTGCGCTTGCCAGGGAAGCACTTATTCCACTGAGCCATCTCTCCGGCCCCTCAGTTTATTATTAAATATCATGTGCTACTTTGAAGAGCTCCCATAGTATCAGTAGTCTAGACATCCTAGTACTTTAATGTGGCTTACTAAAACATAATAACATACATAACTTGTAAAAATACCATGCAGGAAGGTCTCAGATCAAAGATACTATTTCAAAATGATACCGTTTAAAATTATTTTTATTTTTGGTATTTTTCCTAAGTAAAAAGAAAAAAATATAATTTTAGTAAAAAAGTCCCCACTTTGCTTTATCAGCTCACTACAGAAGTAAAGGAATAAGGTCAGCATTGTGAAAACTCCAATTATAATGCTATATCTTACAGATTTGTTTGAAAATTTTCAAGTTATTATCTTTAATCTTTTATTGCACATCAAATTCCTTAACAAAGATGAGAATGATATTAGACTAGAATGGCATTAAACATCATAAAACTTTGGAGCTGAAAATATTTTTAGAATCACGTCCTTTGTTACACCGATAGGGAAACTGAGGCCTGCAGGGAAACAGTGCCTTGCCCAGTGATGGCGGAGACTACTTAGAACCCTGCCAGGCCTCCAATGTCAAGCTGTTCTCCTCAGTGTGCATAATCAACCATTCATATCCATAGACACCACATTTGTGGATTCAAAATATTTAAAAATTGGATGAGAAATATTCAGAAATATTCAGAAAAATTACATCTGTATTGAATATATACCTTCATTCTCTAAACACTAGAGCCTAACAGTGATTTGAAGAGCACTGCCTTTGTAATTGGTGTTATGAGTAATCGAGATATGATTTAAAGTAGGTGCGAGGTGGTGTGCCAGTGATAGGTAAATACAATGCCATGTTCTAAAATGGATTTGAGCACCTGAGGATTTTGATATACTGGGCCGGGGGGGTGGTTCTGGAGCCAATGACTCCAGGATACTAGCAGACAGCTGTATTTCATTCTGCCCTTGGGAGGGTGAGAATTTGCAGGAAGTCTTGCCTCCTCCATTCTTTTCCTCAATATCGCTTTTATCTCCTACTTTAATTTGAAGTCAGTCTGAAATCCTCAGTTAGGAGTTCTCTGAGCCTCAGCCTCCTCATCTCTAAGCAGAATTATTTAGCCTCACATGCAGAGCTGTTGTACAGTTGGTGCAAACATCTGGGTAGGACCCGACAGGTGGAATGCTCTCAATAAATTTGGTCATTAAAAATGCAACAGTTCTTGTAAATGATTGTTATGGAAGGATATATTTTGGTACAGAAAGTATTGTTACCTGTGAACTAAGCAACTGCACTAAAGATAGCAATATGTAATGGAAGGGTCATGCGTGGAATGCCTGTCATTCTGGTCTTCTAAATACATACTGCTTGTCATGACATATTAATTATTACCATACTGTCTCTCAAGTAAATGTTTGTTTAAAAAAAAGTAATAAATGAAAAAAAGAACAAAAAAAGTCACTGGATTGTCCTGCTACAATGCTGCATATGGTTAGATTTCTAAATTTCTGTGTAAAAATATATAATTGTTTATACATATTTTTAAAATACTTTTTATTTTTTCATTTTTTTCCTCTATATTCTGTTGAAACTTAAAGTTTAACACATCACAGTACTAGCCCAGGTCCAGTGAGTGTGTGGGAGAAATTCTGGCTACCCAGCGCAGGTGGGACCTACTACTGGTCCCATCCCAGGTGCAGCGTGGGTGCGACCCTTTTCCACCCCCTTGGGACCACCTCCACCACTCAGCAGCACCTCCCCCACCCCACCCACTAAGAATTTCTGCCACGTTCCGGGAACCCCCAGACCCAGTCCTAGCCCAGACCCAATGACTGTGTGGGAGAGCTGCCTCTCCCCCCTACTCCAACTTGTCCCCTCCAGGCTCAGCTCAGGCCTGGCATACAGGTCTGGGGTGTAACCCTGCAGCTGCAATTCCTGCAGAGAGTGTAGAGGATAGAACCATCTAGCTAGTCCAGGAGCAGAACATCTCACCAAAGGGCCACAACAGGTTCACCCTCAAGGGCAGCAGCAGGAAGGAGCTGAGCACAGCAGCCAGACACAAGCCAGGCACAGCTGGATAAATCCAAACTTTGTAGTTCTGCACCTGAACTTCAGTATGTGCTAAGGTTATAACCACAACAAAGATCTACAACAAAGGTCAGAAGACAGTGCTACACAAAATGATAAGAAGGAACAAAATGCAACCTCAGAACCCAACCCCACCCATAACAAGTGCAGGGGACACTAACACAGAACAAATTGGGAATCACACAGCTGAAAGCAATGAATCAATGGCTTCTGAAATAAAGAAACAGCTGCAGAAAGGTATAGAGGAACTCAGATTGGAAATAAAAAAGAAATCCCTGAAT
>NW_004524595.1:20863387-20864477 GCF_000260255.1 Octodon degus | reverse complement strand
TGAAAACACCATATCATAGTGATATATGTGTACCTATGTTTATAGCAGCACAATTTGTGATAGCCAAATCTTGGAAACAACCAGGATGCCCATCAACTGACGAATGGTTGAAAAAGATGTGGTATTTTTACACAATGGAGTATTATTCAGCTATTAAGAATGATAAACTCGAAGCCTTTATATTGAAGTGGATGCCACTTGAACATATACTCATCAGTGAAATAAACCAGACACACATGTGTAAATATCGTATAGTCTCCCTAGTATAAGAACTCAAAGGAAGAAATACAAATAGAAAAGTATAATACAAGTAAAATGAAAGCAGGTTCTCAGGGACTAACTAATCAAGAGAAGGAAAGGACAAGAGCTAGGAAACGTGAATAAGTCAAGCCATACAGTTATATGTAGGAGATGGGCAAGGCAATGATCCTGAGATTGTTCGGTTAATTAATCTAGCAGTTAATTGGAAAGATTCTCACCCCAACTAACTATATATACTGATACCTATGAACTAAGCTAGTGCACTACAGATGGTAATTTGTAATAGTAGTTTCATGCTTGGAGTGCCTGTCATTCTGGTATTCTGAATATGGGCTGCTTGTCATGACATGCCAGTTGCTGCTATGATGTCTCTCAGGTAGATGGTTGTTCAAGAAGAAAGGGGTGGTGAATGGAAGCAAGAGACAGGAAAAGCAATATTGTGGTACTGTCCTGCTTCAAGGTTGTATATGGTGAGATTTTTGGACTTATGTGTAAACATAAGAATTATGTAATTCTTTATGCCTATTTTTAAAATATATGCTAATTTTAAATGTTTTTATCATATTTTGTAGGGATTTAAAGTTCAATATATCAATACTTAATGAAAAATACCTGTTCCATATTATGCCTAAGATGTTTGATATGCAGACACATAGTGAGGTTAAGCTTAACAGCCTAAATTGTATGGTAATAACAATAAGCTTCTCTTCTGGAGGGTTAACAACTTACATTTGCAGACCAAAATTAGAGAAAAAGGAGGGCTGCAAGGAAAGCCAACATTTTGGCCCTAGCCTTCTAAGGTCAATTAAGACTCAGGACATATGAGAAC
>NW_004524595.1:20831081-20863047 GCF_000260255.1 Octodon degus | reverse complement strand
GAAATATAAGAAGTAAAGCCATGCTGTTATGTTGAGCTGTAGAAGACTCAGGTCAACAATTTCTGACATTGCCAATCAAGCAGAAGACCCAATACTATTATGGGCTACTGGACTCTTTTAGAATATTTTGCTGAGTTTACATACCTATAATATTCAAATAATGGAACTTAACAAAAAAAGGTTATACAGATGAATGTCCATTTTGTATCTGTGTATTCAAAGTGGTTAGTATAGATATATAGTTACATCCTCTTAATGAATAGAGTGATTTGTTCCAGTGGTGTTTGTAAGTAGGATATCATGTCCTCATCTTGTACAGCAATTAACCACTAAGAAGAATGTATGCAATTTGTTAATTACTAAAATTGTCCTACCAATTTGATTTGAAACTGTCTCATTGCTATTTGTTTATCAGTAAAATTATGGGAAAAAGTTTAACATATCAATACTAGATGGAAAATACCTGTTCCATGTTATGCCTAGGTTGTTTTATATTCAGACACATAGTGAGGTTAAACCGAACTGCATATGTTGTAGTGTAATAATAAGCTTCTCTTCTGGAGGGTTAACAACCTAAGTTTGCAGACCATAACTTAGAGAAAAAGAAGGGCTGCAAGGACAGTCAACATTTTGGCCCTAACCTTTCAAGTTCAGTGAATACTCAGGACATAGGAGAACCTTTACTGGAAAATCATGTAACTCAGCTATGTCCCACATTTTCTGATCGAGGAGATAATGGGACCACAAAGCAATGTGATTGATGACGCAGAGTGTGCCTAAGGAGAGTCACATGGAGAGAAAATATTCTCTCAGGCTTTCACAGAGAGCAAATCAGTCAAGCGAAGGCCATGACTCAACCACATGGCTGACACTCACAAAGGATCTGCAAATTGCGGTACAGGGTAACAGGATAAATCCTGAGGGTACTTGGCTGACCTTACCAGATACAAAAGATACATTTCTTGTTACATAGGTCTTGTTTTATCTTGGTTTTAGCAATCCAGCAGAAAAGTATAAAAACGAGGTATAAAAAGTAAAGCCATATTAATATGCTGAGCTGTAAAAGGCTCAAGTCAACAACTTCTGACATTGCCAGTCCTGTGGATAACCCACTACTATTATTGAGTACTGGACTATATTGGATTATTTTGCTGAATTCAAGCACCTACAATATTTAAATGGCAATGGAATACTCTTCTCTAACAAAACTAAACAAGAAAAGGGGATACAAGTGAAGTACCATTTTGTATCTATATATACAAAGTAGGATAGATAGATATACAACTACTTTCTCTTAGTTCAATGAGAAGAAAGATTTGTACTAATAGTGTTTGGACAGAGTGTTATGTCTGCATCTTGTACTATGAATAACCACTCAGAAGATAGCAATATGCAATGCATTAATTATTGAAACTGTCCTATTAATCGGTTTTGAAACTGTCTCATTGCTATCTGTTTCTCAATAAAATTAATAATAATAAAAAAGAAAGTATTGTTTTAAAGTATAGGGGGCCGGAGAGATGGTTCAGTAGAATAAGCACTTTTAAAAAAAAGTATACATGAGGGTGGGTCAAGGTTCACAGTGAATATAGCAAAATTGTCTGACTTACAGAACTGATGATATTTAGTGCTTTTGTTTGTAGACTGCTCTTGCTATGTAATAGATGAAGAGTAGAATCTGCATGCATATCTGAATAAAAACTAAGAAGAACTATCATCAGAAGGGGAAGCATTTCTGAAGCTGGGTAGTAGTAGTTGCAATGGTAAGTGATGGTAATGGTAAGCTTTCTGTGGGGCAGGAACTTTCTGGAATCCTTGGAGATTTCTGCCTCCTAACTCTCATGGTTGTGCTGTCTGATAAATCTCCATTTGAAGAGCTGAGGTTTAGAGTAAGCTGCCCAGGTTACATGACAGAGCTATGATTCAATCTAGACTTTTTGAGTCAAAGCCTCAATTGCTACATAGTTCAAATTGTTCCCAAATTATTCATCAAATTCACCAAGTAATTACTAGGTTTTCTGTTTTGCTTATGAGGGTGTAGCTCATGTTACATGGGGAGTGTAGATGTAGGTGTGGGACTTCAAACATAGCATTTATTCTCTCACCATCTTGAAATTGAAGTATTCCCAGGGCCATGTCCATCTGAACATTCTAAGGAATAACCTTTCTTACCGTTCCCTAGCTTCTTATGGGTATCATCATTTCTTGGCTTGTAGCTGCATCTCTCCAGTCCCCATGTCCATCTTTCATCTTTATATGGTCTTCTTCTCTGTGTGGCTCTCTACTGAACCTCCCTCTCCTTTCCCTGTAGAGACTGGTCCCTAGATCTAGGACCTATCCTAATCTGATGTAATCTCATTTTAGTCACCTACATCTGTACAGCTTCATTTCCAAATAAAGTAATATTCTGAAATCTGAGATGGATGTGAATTTTGAGGCGATGTATATTCATCGTTATCTCTAGGAAGGAGTTTCCTTGAGTGAGAAGTCACTCCAGAAAGGGCACGTGTTAGGCTTTTCCAGGGTATTGTGGTTAGACAGGCAAAACAGAAGGCGATACCTTTTTAATTTGTTTTTTTTTTTGTTTGTTTGTTTGTTTAAATCCCTATTATGTCTCTGTTCAGATATTTTCTATTGCAAATTGCAGTGGCACATACATAGTTTGGAATTCATTTCTCAAGCTCTGCAAATTTTAGTGGGCTTCAAGAAAAATCTAATTTTTCAAATGAAATAACAGAGTGGCTCCTCCAGAAGCAGCTCTAAAGAGTTCACCATCATGAGTTCCCCAAGGAACTCATTTCAGAAATGTTCCAGGCCTCGTGTCTCCTTCCTTCAGAGCTCGGGACCCTGGAAAGTGGGGCCATTTGTCAGGAAGTCATTTATTTGTCTTCATTGCTGATGGGAGTGAAAAGTGACAAAACAATGTTATCAGGGGCCAAGTGCACACTTGTGATAGGCGTCACAGAGGCCCTGCACTTATTCTCAAGAGCTGCCAGTAAGATTTGTGCCCAGGCAAATACACACATATATATCATATTCGTGTCAAAACTTTGCTTGAACTGGGAGGGAAAAGCCACACATTCCTTAACCTAGCTTTTTGAATGCACTTGCATGTTTAAAGCAAATATTGACTTGCTGACGATGGCTTGTCCTTGGGCCCTACTCTTTCTGGCCTTTGTGTGGTCACTGGGATAGCCAAGCTCATTTCTGCTGCAGGATCTTTCTGTTGCCCCATCTAAGTCAAAACCTTCTTTTTCTGATTTGTTTTGTCATTCACTTCTGAAGGCTTCTTTGTTGTTCATTTCTTCCCACCTAGAAGTTCCTGGTTACCCTAGAATCTGTTATGCTGTTCTGTTTTCAATATAGCACAATCCTAATGTGCTTTGTAATTATTATTATTCCCCCCCTCCTTTTTTTTTGAGACAAGTTCTCACTATCTAGTCCATGCTGGCCTTGAACTCGTGGTGGTCCTTTGCCTCAGCTGCCTGAGTGCTGGGATTACAGGCATGCACCACAATGTCTGGCATTCTGCCTGCTTTTATACATTTGTCCTTCTCAGTCTTTACCCAGAATATCAGCAGCAGGACACCTGGGGCCTTGTTTTATTCACTGCTATGTCCTTAGCACCAACAGTAGAGTGTAACACGTAGTAGATACTTAATTATTTTCTGTCAAAGGAATGATTAAAAGGATAAATGATGTTTTTCTTTTTTATAGCACTGGAGATTGAAACAAGGGTGCTTGGGCATTGACCTATTGTCTTAGCTACTTTGTCATCACTGAAATGTAATACTTAGCAACCATAGTATAAAGAGCATTTATTTGACAGTTTTAGAGGTGTTAGTTCAAAGACTCATTCAAGTAAACTCCTTCCTAGGGCTAACAACGGATAAGAGATAGAGTTTCTTTAAATTATCCTCGACAGCCTCAGACTTGCAGTCCTCCTGCCTCAGCCTCTTGTGCAGCTAGGTGTGTGTCACCTTACTTGGAAAGGAAGAGTGAACTCTTGGTCTTCATTTAGGTCATTCAGTTTTATTTCCTGAGGCAGGACTTGCCTGACCTC
Source organism: Octodon degus (assembly GCF_000260255.1). Taxonomy (NCBI): domain Eukaryota; kingdom Metazoa; phylum Chordata; class Mammalia; order Rodentia; family Octodontidae; genus Octodon; species Octodon degus. The sequence continues at coordinate 20,858,984 of NW_004524595.1, read as the reverse complement.
TCTGACTAGGCTATACATCCCTGTTAAGATTATCACATGCTTTCCTGCTGTTGCCTCCAGTTATAATTTTATATTTATTTATATGAATCTTTGATTAATATCTGTTTCCCACTAGACTGAAACATCCATGATGGTGGGAACCATTTAGCAATGTGATCTTAACCTCCAATTCAGTGGCTCAGTAATTATTTGTAGGATCAGTGAGTAAAGCCAGGTGTGGACTTAGTGTCCAAGAAGCATGTGTGTAGCTAGCAAGTACGCAACGTCAAGCATGGAATTTCTGTTCTAGGGTAGTGAAGGATGAGTTGGAAAAAACAGGGCAATACAGAGTTTCAACACTGGGAAGAAGACTAATATTCAACCCCAGGACCTGGTTACATGGAAGGGGCAGGCTACAGGAATGAGACCCTGGTTTAGTAATTAGGATCAGAGCCCAAGATCAGAACTGCCCCCCAAACAAGCCTGACTTGATGCTAGTGAGTCTAAATCACTGCCCTAATAGCTTCCTTTCCACCTGTGCACTTGGTTAAAGAGCTGTAAGCAGCTGTGTCTACAATTCCACAGCCCAGGGACTTCCTCCAGGTCCCACCTCCAATTCTTCAACTTGAACCCTATTGTTTTGGTCTGGTTTCCCTGGTTCCTTCCTGTTTCCTTGAATCCGGATTTTCCCTCTGCCTATTCCCTTTGGGTTGATAGCTGCTGCTTGTTATGCCTTTAACAATATGCCATACATCCCTTGGCTGGTCCTTCTGTTGCTGTCCCTGAGCCTAGCCCTGGGTAACTTTAGCTGGGCTGGGAACAGTCCGTGTTTACAGCCTAATGCTCTGAGTGCCTGAGGAGGTCCTGGACACTGAGTTCTTCGGAGGATGCGCTTGGAATCCTTTTAGAAGATGGCTAGGATTGAATCTAGAATGGACCTGGGAATATAGAAGTTATATCACATTCTCCTCTTGTGCTCATGGCAGGAATCATCAACTAATAGCTCCTTTGCCACTGAGTCCAGCTCCACAGTTCCCAGCACAACCTCAAAGCAATCAGTCCCAGACACTGGAGCAGGCCTGCGATGAGTGTGAGTGTGTGTGTGTCTTTGTGTGTGCACATGTGCATGTGTGTAAGACTGAGAAGAAAAAGAGCACCAGGTCCTAGTCGTGGAGGGATGAGGTCAGCAGAAGATGGAACTAGGTTCAGAGTGACAGATGTTCTACCAGGAGTCTATTTGGCAAGCTTGGTTCCTCAGTAATATGTGTGAGCTCTGAAATATTAAATTACTCATGAAAAATAATTAATACAGAAGATCTTAGTTAAAACAGGCCTTGGGGATAAATGGGGAACATGTGCTGCTAATTAGCTAGTTATTCCTACAGATAGTCGCCGTTTCATCTTGGGCCAGAACAAAAATGAGGTGTTTATGAACTGATCTAATAAAGTTTTCAGTGGGCCCAATTCATAGGGAAACCTTAATAGTCTGAAGAACACATTGTTGGCTAGAGTCACACAAAGAGAGTCCTCAAGATGCAGCAGAAGTGCTGGGAGCTTCTGGTCTAGGCTTCGCCTTGCTGCTGAGTGGTGGCAGGATTCTGGGTCCACCACAGGGGCTCTTTAGGTCCCCCTGCCTTCATCTGCCAACAGAGCAGATGTCCACCACATCTGTAGTAGGTATGAGGTCAGAGTGTATCTATCTCTATCTCTATCTCTATCTCTATCTCTATCTCTATCTCTATCTCTATCTCTATCTCTATCTCTAGCTCTATCTCTATCTGTTTATCTACCATCTATCTATCTATCTATCTATCTATCTATCTATCTATCTATCTATCTATCTATCATCTATCTATCTATCATCTATCTATCTATCTGCAGTTAAGTTAATGTAAGTTTGTCTGGTGATGCTCACATCACTTGTTTTGATTAAAGATAGTGCAGATATACTGTCTTTTTTCCCTTTTGGATTGGTTTCAGGACTCCAACTTACTCCTCTTCCCCTTGACTTTCTGATTCAGCTAGATGGCCTGAAGGGGTGTCTGGTGTTTTACAGGCTCAGAGTGTGCTCACTCTTATTTGGTAACAGCCCATGACTGTGTTTGGAGGCAAATCTCTCCCTCACCCTCACTCAGTCCAGGTCAGCGGAGGCAACACAGTGCTAGATTGCAAGTTAGAGCATCTTGGTCCTCAGGCCATGACAGTGGTTGGGGCTTGGTACATGATTCAGAACCAACAGGCTTTAACTCTTACTTTTAACAGTTGGAAAGAAAGTATCTGCATTTCTGATGGGGCAAGGATGGTGTACGTGAGTCTGGAGTTGTTGGTGGTCATCTTGGCATTGACGGGGAGGGGGGGCTGACAGAAGTGAAACAAAAAGTAGGCTGAAGCTTTGTGCGACATCGGGTTCTGAAAATTCCAAATGACCTGGCTGTATGTGAAGTCAGTTCGTTACTCACTGGCTTTGGCCCCCGAAACTCCTAAAGTGTCTAGTTTCTGAAGCCAGTTTGAATTCTATATTGTCGTTGGCGATTAAAGAAGTTCCCATTCATTCAATTGCTACTCAGAGTAAGCACAGTTGAACTTAGTGTATGTAGAGTTTCTAATCATATTTCACATATATTTAAAATGATATTATATTTCATACAGTATTATTTTGCTCATTGACTTTTTCAATTAATATATAATGAACCAATTTTAAAATTACTAGTGTTTGTCATAATTTTAAAGTCAGTTCATCATATATTTATTTAAAAAGTAATTCCTTTAAGAGGATACATATTACTAAATTTCATTATATGGGTGAATGAAAAATATTTAAGAAATACTCAATTATGGAATTTTTGAGTTGTTTCTAATTTTTAATGATATAAAAATCCCTCTCAATCAGTGATTAGTTCTTCAGCATCATTTCCTAGAAATGGAAATATTGGGCCAAAAAATAAGCAGTTTTACAACTTTTGGTCCACATTGCCACATGGTTTTATGCCCTTACTAACTGGAGCAAAAGTTCAGAAAATATCTACAAAATAAATAGAAAAACAATTTTATCTTTTTATTTTTCTTCTTTGTTAAAGAGGTTGAAGATTTCAAAATAAAAGTGATATGGCTCACTGGCACTTCTCCTTTTGAGAATTTCACAATAGCTCTTTATTTAAGGATTCATTTCTGTATTTTGTCTTTGCACATGCTACTCCACACCTGTGTGGAATCACTGCTTTTTTTTTAATCTTTTGTTTATTTATTTATTTTTTTATTTTTGGTACAGGGTTTCACTATGCAGCTCAGACTCAAAGTGATCCTCTTGCCTCAGCCTCCACAGTGCTGGGATTACCGTGCGCCACCATTCACCACCATTCACCACCATGCCACCACGCCACCATGCCTGGTTTTGGTGGTTGGTGCAGCATGTCCCAGGGTTCTGGGACTGGCATGGCACAGGATTGGCAGGGCATGCTATACTGGGAATTATGCCCAGGTCTTGTGCTTGCCAGGCAGGTGCTTAGATCACTGAGCTATCTCCCCAACACAGCTTCTTTGATAGGAAGTGGACTCTTGGTCCTTCCAGCAAGAGCTGTGTCAGCTTTGTAGAAGACCAGTTGTAGAACACTTTGCCTTTAGTTCCCTAAATTCCAGAACTATTTGAAGTCCAACCCACATAACTGTTTGGGATGCTCGTAGGGCAGTATTTATTGCTTGATTGGCTTCTCCAGACATCAAGGGCAGCAGCAACATAATCTGAGGTTTTTATTTCACTATTTTGAACCATCATTTTCTTCCAGCAGATTCTTGCAAAAGTCTCCCCAATGGTCTTTCTTCCTCATTTTTCACCTGGCCTAACTTATCCCTTATCTCCTCACCTGGAAAACAGTCAACCAAGAGAAAAACCACAGCTTGGATCTTATTCCTGCCTATAATGATCCATGGCTCCATATCATTTTCTGAACAAGTCTGAACATTTTGGCTTCTGTGCTCATGGCTTCTCATGGGCTAGATCTTGGGTGTCCCTCAAGAGCCTCATGTTTGGAAGGTGGGTGGGAGATAGAAGTGTAGAGGTGCTCTATTCCTCAGTGGATTAGGGCCCCCCATTAGAGGTGAGTGCTGGGGGCGTGACCTCGAGGATGAAGCTCCCTGTCGGGTTCCTGCTTGCTCTCTGCTTTCTGGAGGTTAGCAGCTTTTCTCTGTAGGAGGTCCTTCCACCCTGCTGTTTCTGCCTTCCGGGGACTGCCAAACACAAACTGAAACTGTGACCCAAAATAAGCTTCTCTTCCTTTAAATTGTGAGTACTGGGCAGTGCATCCCAGCAATGAGAAAGTGACAAATACAAGGCCTTTCATGATTTGCTCCACGATCACCCTCTCATTCTAGTTTTTCATGACTTTCATCCTTCATGAATCTAACCCATCAACCAAACTAAACTGCCTTGGTGCCTTGTGCCATTGCTCTCTGCTTTGAATGTCCTCTTCTGTCATCTCAGCTTGTCAAGACTCTTGAAGACACCATCCGCATGCCTCTGCCTGGGTGAAGTCATCCCTACCTCTCCAGCCAGGGATGTCACGCCCTCTCTCACGCATCAAACACGGATCGCACATAAATCTATAGAACTTATCTACCCCTTGCCTCCCATGGTTATTTTTACAGACAACTTTTCTTTGTTAATGAATAGGAGAATGAATGCTCATCTAAATACACAATATAAGATGAGAGATCCTGGAGGGAAATACTTGAGAGGCCTGTGTTTTTTATTTCTCCCTGTCCAGAACATTTCCTGTTCTTGTGCGTTGGCCTCCATCTTAACCTTCACCATAACTTCATTGTTTCTGTAGTTCTGATTGTCTCTGATTTTAGTTTTGACATTGGCAAGAAGTTTTCTGAAATGCACTGCAGCATTCCATTTTGTTTTTCTTCTATGTTTAGGAGGAAAAGAGACATAGAATTGATAAACACAGCCTGAAGAGCTTCCCCAAACAGGCAGCCAGAGGCTTTGATCACCAGTTATGGGAAAGGGTCTTCCTTTCTGCTTCCTCATGAGGATCTATTTTCCAGGCCTGTTTTGAGGAAGCAGGAGTGGCCAGTCTCCCTATAACTAGAGAATGAGGAATGTATTTTATAGGGTGTTTACTTCTTGTAAATTTCGTTACAGTCAGAGTTCTGCAATTTAGAATCAGAGTGATACTTTTCTTTTTGTATTTAGTTTAGGTTCTGGGCAGAGGGTCTAAGCTTTCAACTCATGCTGCTACAAGGTTGAGAATACTGTGCTACTCAGCTCTTCAGACAATCATGATTTTATTTGACATTTTGTTTTGGAAAATCTTCTTTTATATCATACTAATTGAGTGTATGCTAAAATTAATGGTTTTGAAAGCATCACAATATGTTGACACATTAAGGGAGACAAAGGCATCCCATGTCTTTAATATTTCCCTTGTTTTCCTTGCTGTTCAGTGGGATTCTCACCAGCAAAGTGTGGCGGTTGATTAAAAATGAGCTTCCTTTCCCTCCTGACTTTGAATGCATTCAGCTCTGTGAGGGATGGGTTAGCTCATGCTGGGCTCCAAGCCCTCTGGCTCACCAGGAATCACCAGGGGTCCTAAAGAGTGTTCTTGGGAGCCAAGCACAGGGTCAACCTCCACATGGAAGATCCCTCAGCCCATCCACCCTCATGGAGGAATGTCTGTCGATCTTTACTCCTTACGACCTACCCACCCTGATCTCTTCAGGGCTTTGATCACCTTCCCTGCCCAGCCCTGGCAGACACACCAACATTTCTCCTGGGTATGTTATGTTGGTACCTGGCAATGAGACCTGACCTATTCCAAAAGATTCACAGCTGCCCTGACTTTTGGCCCAGGCAGGGGCTGAAGCAAGTGTTTATTACATATCTTTCATTTGCTTAACACTGAACAAATTAGGCTGAGGGTTATTAGTACAGGTGAAGCTGAAAGGAAGGGAAGGAAGCCTCTTTTTCATTAACTCTATATGGGGCCCAGTGATGGGTTCTTCCCCCTGAGATGCCTTTCCCTTATTGTAAGCAAACAGTGAATTGCTAGTGAAGATCGTAGACTTGCTTTCTCTGCTCTGGGGCAGTGAAGGCAGGTTTCCCCAACTCATAAACTTCAAAGTATCTGCTGTTGACTCAGAATCTGTTAATGACTCAGTGAGTACCTTACACCATGCATTATTTATTTATTGACCTTGCACTCAACCTGAGTAGACATACATAGAAAGTAGGTACTTGTTAGCAGTGCAAAAGGAGTCATTAATTCTACTTGAGAATCTCTGAGATGATAGTTTAGGTTGTCAAATTTAATGTCCAGAGTATGAGCTGTTTTTTTGGTAGCTGAACAATAGGATAATTGAGTTTGAAGAAATGAAATGAACAGAATACTGAGGCCTGAAGGTGCCTGACATAATACTGTGAGAAATCAGCCGAGGGCACACTGTAGGTGGCTAAGTAGATTTGAGGTGTTGACCTAGAAAAGATTGACTGGTGTTGGACTTGAATACTCTCCAGGGACATTATACCTTAATTTTTCAGGCAAGAGAGTCTCAGAGGAGGGCTGTGACCTGAGCAGAGTTGGGTTTCCCACACGTCATTCTGGCAGCAGGTGAAGGACAGGTGAAGAGGGGAAGTTGAAGGTAGAGAAACTAGGTAAGGAGCATATTTGGACAAAATAAGGGGAGAAAATGAGAGCAGCAAAGGGGGCTCATGACTATTTCTGTTTATCATCTAACTTTAATTTGCTCCTTAATTTTTATTTTGGTTTTCTCATATACAGCAAAGTGTATGATATTTAACCTTTTGTGTCAGATTTATGTCACTTAGCAGGGAGGTAGATTTTGTGAAATTGGGAAGGAGACCTAGGGATGGGAAGAGACAGAATGGAGGGGAAAAGAAAGGGCAGCAAAAATGATTAAGGTGTGGTAAGTACAGGTACCCGTTCCACAAGGTGGATGTCATTAACATGTGTCACAAACATAACAATTAAAAAGATATGTCGTCAAATCCCGAGCCATCAATAATTATTTTTTCCACTAAATTTGGGGAGAATCCAATTGCAGTATAACTCTTGTCTACTCATCAAAACATGTGCTCACGCAGATTCACTCTCTGTGTGGACAAGAGTAAGGGTAATGGACATGTTATAGAAAAGAATAAGAGAGATACCTTTTATCGACCTACTCTATCCAATTCTCTTTTTTAATTTAAAAAAAGTCAAAAAATTTTTGAAAACCCTCATTTCTAGCTTGGCATGTTGGGACACCCCTGTAATCCCAGTACTCTGGGGGGGTGAGGTAGAAATACTTCAAATTCAAGCTCAAATTTTGAAATTTAGTAAGATCTGTCTCCAAGTAACAAAATCAAAACCAAAACCCTGGTATGCAGTTGAGTTCAGTGCAAAGGCACAGGGTTCCATTCCCAGTAATGCCCCACCATTCATTTTTTCCAAAAAACACTTGAAGAGCCTATGGTATTTACTTTTTATTTTTTACAGTTACAATTAATACATTGCTTATTGTCATCTTTGTAGTAGTTATTCATAGTACAAGATGCAGACATGATATCTTGTCTAAACACTATTAGTTGAAAACTTTCTTCTCACTGAACTAAGAGAAAGTAGCTGTATGTCTATGTTATTTTGTATACACAGATATATATGTATTTTTTCCCCACTACAAAATGGTCCTTCATTTATATCTCCCTTTTTGTCTACTTTTGTCAGAGATGGGTATTCTATCGCCATTCATATATTGTAGGTGCATGAATTCAGAAGAGTGATCCAATACAGTCCAGTAGTCTATAATAGTAGTGGGTCATCCACAGGACTGGCAGTGTCAGAAGTTGTTGACTTGATCTTAAAAATATGGATGCTTCATGAATTTGCATGTCACCCTTGCGCAGGGGCCATGCTAATCTTTCTCTGTATGGTTCCAATTTTAGTATATGTGCTGCTGAAATGAGCACTCATATTTACTTTTTAAAGCAAAAATGAAGAAAGGATTTCTGAAGCCTAAATTTGAGCAGTAGCATTTGCGAAACGTAGACATTGCAAATGCTGCCCATAGATGCATGGAAGGAAAAGGCCTCACAAACCAGTTAAGTTGAAAGACTCAGATGTGGTCTCATAAGAAAATAACCAGGATACCAAGTACTTCGCACGACAAAGGTTTTAGATAATAAAATTCTCCCAGAGGGCTGTTTTCTTCCATCTGTTTTTTGGTAAGAATTCTATTACCTCTATTAATCCTCCTGATAAGAAGCCAAAGCAAGAGAGGAGACTGGATATTTTCAGAAGCACTGGGTTGGAATGGAAAAGGAGCATTCTTCAGGGATGCATAACTTCTACAATGAGATTCAAGCGCTCCTCAGGTGTTATCTGCCATGCTTAAGCCACTGTTCTAAGCACAGAGACGATCTTTGCGTTTCTGCGAGGGGGATGCCAAAACCCTTACTCCCACATCTGTACCTGATTAGAAGTCTTCGCATTGTCATCCCAAGGATGAGATCAAGATCATAAGGGTCAAGTGAAATAATGGCAGTGAGTTTTTAAAATCAAAATTCCTTTTTCTTATATCGTCAGAGACTTGGCTGAATGTTGGTCTCATCACTGGATCAAGTCTATTTTCTTCACCTGAAGGGCAGAGGGAATAATTACAGGGACGAAACACTCCGGGTGCCTGACACTCAGTAAATTAGTCGACATTTCTCTCCCTGCTGGATTTGATTCACAAGCATTGAGACCTTGCTTCTATCTCAGATGAGATTATTATTTTTCTTGACATCCCTTTCATACTGTTTCTTCCCCCATCCCTCTTTTTTCTTCCTACTGATTTCTTTTTCCCTCTTCCCTTTTTCATCTGGCTTCTTGTTTATCTTTGTCTCTGCTTCTTGCTATTAAGTATCTGTCTCTTTTAAATCTGGTAGAGAATTGCAGTTTCCATTTTAACATTCCGCTGTGTTTATTATATAAACAATTATGTTCTGATTCTAAACTGAAAACAGGTGATTTAATGTTTCATATTCATTTGGAGAAACAATGTGATGTTTTTATTTACTTAGTCTTGTCATCTCCCATTCTTCCTGGAGAGGCAACCTAGGGTTTAAAGTCCATTCCAGCACCTGCTACAGATACAGACAGCTTAGTACATTTTATAAATGGATTAATCTGTGTTTGGTTATTATCACAGATTATTGCTGCTGATAACTGGCTAGGCCAGCTTTGGTCGAGGTACCTTACTGTCCTATCTGCATTTTATACCTACACTCACAGGGAGCAAGATTTCAGATCAGGTGTCCCAAGGAGCTGACCTCTGGAATCCCTTGTAGAAAGGAATTTCTGGGAAGGTTTTTTCCCTCTGGCTTCCAAGAGCATAGTGTTCTCTGGTTTGATGGGGTAGGCAGAACTCAGTGGGATGTAAAGTGAATCTCCAAACATCTATGTCTGTTTCTGTAGTTTTATATGGAGGACAATAGCATTCATTTATTCATCCATAACACATGTTGGGGTTTAAGTGTGCCCCTCCAGGAAATGTGTTGGAAATGTCATTCCTGGTGCAACAGAATTGGGAGGTGGGGCCTCATGGGAGGTGACTAGGTCATGGATGCTTTGCTCCCACACATGGATTGATGTACCTTGGGGTGAGTTAATTATTGTGAGAGTATGTTTGTTATAAAAGTGAGTATGGGCCCCTCTTGCTCGAGCTCTCTTTCTACTTTCTACCATTAGATTTTAGCAGCAAGAATGCCCTCACCACAAAAAACTAATAGAAATTCTATCCAACCCAGCTATTCCCCTTCTAGTTATCTTCCTGAAAAAGCTGAAGACATCATAGTACAGTGATGCATGTATATCCATGTATATAGGAGCATAACTCATAACAGCTAAGTCTCTGAATTATCCTGTACTATTTCCATAAGCAAATGAATGGATGAAGACAATGTGGTATTGATACACAATAGAGTAGTACTTGACTCATTTGTAGGAAAATGGATGCCTGTTGAGACCATAATGTTAAGTGAAACAAATCAGACACACAAGCTTAAATGTAGCATAGCTTCTCTCATCTGAGAAACTCAGAAATATAGATAAAGAGCAAAATAAACTGTAGCTAAGGGGAGAGAATGACAGAACTTCTGCAAATGGGAAGTGGATGAAGAGATGAAGGGAGGGGTGAGGGAGAAAAACAAAAGGGGGTAAAAAAGAATTGAGATGCATTATGTGCATGCATCCACTCCCAAGGAATGCAGTCATTATGAGAAGCCAGATGAATGGATTCACAGAAGACATGAAAGTCATAAGGAAACATCAAGTACTAGGAAACACGGATGTGACATGAGAAGAGGGGAGATCCATGGCAACCAAGGGCCTCACGCAGGGAGAAATCCTGGGATGCAAGTCAAAGATGCCTTTATAGCTCTATAGCAGTTGCAAAAGGCTGGTGAAGGCTCATACTGATTAGGATTTAATGCTAATCTGAAGTCACCCTCATTGATTTGAATGTCATGAAGTTTACTTTTAATTATCTCTGAAAATAAAAGGCTGCCAATAATATAGGAGTCCAAACAGGATACTATAAATACAGTCAACATGCTTGGGAGCACAAATCACATCTTCACATATTTCAGAGCAATACCTTACATATAATTTGTATACTACTTACAAATAATTTTTATTGTCTGATAAAGTCACTTCCTAAGGGAATGGCTTAAGTTCCATTTTATTAGTTGGCTTTTGGCATACATTTGGTAGTGAATATATGTGTATGAAACCTTTCAAATATTTTAAATTATTACAAAGTAGAGTAGGTTTTGAGTCTTCAAATATATATAATATACTTTTAGGATAGTATACCAAAAAGTTATGTAGCTTTCAAAAAGATGAAAGAGATAATCATGTTCATTTGAATAAAGAGGGAGAATCATTACTTGATTTTATACCTGTAGTCTTCTTAATTTATTTGCAATTAATATCTGATGACTAGAATAAGAAATCTTTTACTAGCAATGTCCAGAATGTTTTGCAGGATAAGGATTGGAATAATTTCTTTAAGGTCATTAAACAAAATTATGTATTATATATGAAAATAGTTATTTTTATTATTTATTATCTATTATTTTTATTTTCAGACTTTATTCATTTTATTTTTCTTGTGTAAAAATGCTTTGCATTGTATCCACTGCTGGGGCTTGAGTCCTCTGGACAGAGACTCTGGTGTGGGTTTTCACAAGCTGGTCAGTGAATTCCTGATAGGGAGATTTGGTAAACACAGTCTCTTTTCAGAGCTCAGGGGTCAGGAAGCTCTTGGCATCAAAGGTGGCCTTAGCAGAGTTGCCCAAAGTAGCAGTGCAGCCCCTAGCAGAGGTGTAGCAGTCATCAATACCAGCAATCAGCAGCACTTCTTGGGCACAGGGGTTGAGATAATGCCAGTGCCTCTGGGGGCATGGATCAGATGCACCAACACAGAGCCACAGCAGCCTGTCACCTTGCAAGGAACTGTGTGGGGCTTGCAACTCTTGTTTCCTCAGTAGTCTCTCCACACTGGGGCAATGGAGAACTTGACCAGGATGATACCCCATGAATGGCGGTGGCTACTTCCTTGGAACACTTCACACCCAGGCCAGCATGACCGTTGTTGTCCCCAGTGACAACAAATGCCTTGAACTTGGTCCGTTGGCCAGCACGAGTTTACTTCTGCATGGACATGATCTTCAGAACTTCATCCTTGAGAGATGTGTCCAGGAAAAAAATCAGTAATCTCAGACTCCTTGATGGGTAAGGAAAAAGACAAATTTCCTCCAGGGACTTGACTTTCATGTCTTTGACCACTGGCCCAGTTTGGTGACAGTAATCCACTCTTTGTCCTTGGCCTTACTGCTGCAATCCCCAGGGCCTTGGCCCCATCCTGTGCTGAGCCTGGGACTTTGAAGGCACGGCCAAAGCCTCTGCTGAAGCTCCCATACCTGGGCCCCCAGGACCTCCGGCCCCTCCCGCTGCATCTGCATCACCCACCATTTGGTGTTTCCCAGAAAAAGAAGCGAAAATAGTTATTTTTTAAATTTGACATTAAGAACCAGAAGATTGTGCAACCCATCCTAAAAACATCATAAAACAATAGTGTAATACATACAACTGACTTTAATGTTCAATTTTTCTCTATAAATCTTTTTCTCTCTGCATATAGAGTGGAAAATGGATCTGATGTCATCATTTTAAATAAATAAAAGCCTGCTAGTGTGCATTACCTACAATCAGTAGGTACAAACCTATTTCTTTCAACTAGAAGCAGTCTTATTTCTAACCTATAATGCTCAGATATTTATGTAAATTATTAATTCATGTTCCACGGGTGATTACTGCCTTTCGCTTTGCAGCTGTTCTTGGATAGCTCTGGCATTCTCGAGGGCAAGGACACATGCTGCACATGCTTTGTGGCTCCCTAAGGGCCTGGTACAGTGCTCTTCACACACTGAAACTTTATAAAGGTTTTTTACAAGGTAGCATTAGGACCGATGGTGATAAGGATGGTCATGAGACAGTGGTAGACATGGCTGTACACTGGCCACACCGAGGTTTTAGAATACTGCAAACATAAGAAAACACCATTTCAGGAGGAAGCCAGACCATAGGTTATTTTAAATAGTTACAGTTTAAACATATTTGCAAAGCTTACTGTAGTATTGTCAGAGTGGGCCGTACAGTGTGAGAACGAGAGACTGTGGAGCAGGCCTGCCTGAACTCAGCATCCTGCTCTTCCATGTTTTAGCTCTGCGACTTCATGCCAGTGTCCCACTTGCTGCTGTTTCTGCTTTCTCATCTGTAAAATAAGATAGTACCTACGTTTTAGGGTTGTGACAAGAATTAAATGGCTGAGTAGTATAGAAAGGACATGGGAGAGTTCTTGCTATGTGGTAAACACTCAAGGGACAGTGATTAATACTATTACATAAAATAAAAAGACATATGCTTATTATGGGAAAGGTGACACAAGAACAGTACCACTCAGTGTTCCATCTGCCTGAGCAACCACTTGTTAATACTTTGTTTTACAGATTTTTAATGTTTTCATATGTTTAAGCAAATAGTCTCTTACATATGCTAATTACATTTCATGAGAGCACATCATAGTGAACCATGTCAGCGTTTACTAGCTCCAATTCTTCCACATCCCTATAAACATTTTCCAATGCATTTTTGCCAAGGTTCAATGCAGCACACAACCCTGCTTGTAACTTTGGAGTTCCAGTGCTGAGTGCTCCCCCAGCACCTCTGAGATCTGCAAGCACTTCATTTCTTGTCGTCAGACATGTTGTGGATGTATAGGGCGCACCAGCTGCAATACTCATCCTGGTCGTAGACACCCATCCTGGCCTGGAAGAAGCCAGGTCTTTAAAAATGTATGCATATGTTACAGCTGATGTTCTAGTTCCTTAAGCCATAACGTCTTCATTTTTTTAAAGTGTAGGATATAGGGTTTAATAACTTGGCGAGGGCTGGGACTATTTTCTCATTTTTGTTAGCTTGATAATTGTATATATTAAATTGTGCAAGTTAGCAGTGTCATCTTAGAATTGATAAGCTATCCAGTTGACATAATGATGACAAAATTAGGTGAATTTTTAGATAAAACTTGGGTAGTCATTTCCAGTTAAGACTGGAAACATGGAAAAAATACTTAGGATAATGTTAAATGAAGCAATCCAAATGCAAAACTAATTTACCTATGCTATGTATACAATTCTGTAAATTAAATGTGTAAAGTCAAGTTAGTATAGTGTGATTATGTGGAATTTACTATAATTGGCATTAGTAAATTTATTATGTGTTGTTACTGTTACTGCACACTTTTGGGGGGCTTAAGTTTATTTTTAAAAGTATGATGCCTGGTTGGATTGCAGTCATTTTGTGGTTGAATCCTGGAATGGCAGTGTGAATTCTTTTATCCCCTTGTGCGATGGGTCTTTAAGGACCATGTGAAAAATAGCAGAGGTGAATTCACCAGACATAATCTGGTCCTCACACTCTTGTTGTGGAGTTGGCCTGAGCAGTTGCTGTCTGGTTGTATATATCTTGGGGTTGTTCAGATTAGCAACATCAGCTAGGTGTGATGTCATGATATTGGGACCAGTGTTCCATATACAGGAGGGGATGGGTGTGTGTTAGGGAAAAAGAAGGAAAGGAAAAGAGAGAGTTATCCCCAAAGGAAGAGATAGAGAGGAGCGAAATCTAAGACAAAGAGGTTAGGAAGTGACCCTATTAGGGGAAGGAAACGGGAGAAATGTAAGGAAGACGGACTAAGAGGGACAGTGGATACGACCAAGTACATTATATGCATGCATAAAAATTTTACAAAGAAACCTATTATTTTGTATGATTGATAAGCACTACTGAATTATAATTAAAAGAAGGAGTTCTTTGTGGCAAAATTCAATTATGAATTACATATTTTGTTTTAAAAAAGAATTCATGTATCGTCTTTGCAAATATCTACATTTCCTTTCCCAACCTTTCTTGATGCAGTATTTAAATAAAAAGGAGTGTTCTAGTTGGAGATTACATGCCATCTCGTGGCTATCGGGATTCCTGAGGGGGTGAGTGGCACAACAGTGACTTGATGAAGAGACTGGGCAGGACACTTGTAAAACCTGTCAAAATGCCCCAGGGTATTTTCTGTCTTCAAATTGTTCAAGATTTTGCTAATAAGGTGGGTAGACTATTATGCAGCGCATCCTACCATGTCAGCAGCAACCTGATCCTAGTTCTATTTGCCAGGCTTTGGTGAATTGTAGTAGGAGTCATTTCACTGTGATATTTGGAGGGGAAAATGGGCCTGGGAGGAAGCCAGGGTGATCGTCAATACCCAGTGGGCCCCTTTGCCTGCATCTACCTTCCTGCTGTCAAATCAGACCTCTCCTATGCATGTGGAGCTTTTCTTAATTAAAAAAAGTTTAAATCAGAAGGACACTTTAATTTTATTTCTTGGAGTAGAAGAAAATAATAGCACTATATGTTTTCTACTTTCCACAGTTTTATACAACTTTATCTCAGGGAGTTTTATTTTATTATGAGCCCAAGGAGGGCTATAGTTTTGGGGTTATAGAGGTTTCTCTTGGATGTGGTTGTTGAAATTCTCTGGAATCTATATTTTATTAAAAGGTACATCAAAAAGCAGAAATATCCCCTGCAAAAGGGAACAGAAAGCAGCTCATGACATGACATTTACAGAAATACAAGAATAGTGAAAAATTTAATACTAAGATGCAAAAACAGGAAGGACAGAAAATTCACTTTCAGGGAGAACTGGCTGCCTTTGGAGGACTTCCTCTGTAATCCTATCTGCTCCCCCTGTGTTTGTGTAGCTAATCCCCTCCATCTGCACAAACAGATCAAGGGACAGGCATCTTTGAGGTGTTCTTGGGGAGGCGTTTTTATCTACACGTTGAGGTGGATGACTTTGGCACTAATTGATTCCACCTTAGAAGGCAGCATGGCTGCTTAATGAGCACAGTTTCCTCAGCTCATTTCTCAGTGAATCTGGACCAAGTTACGGGAGAGAAACAAAGCAGGACTCAGAGGCTTTCTAGTTTCTTAAATTTTCCAGCAATTTAATGATAACCAAATACATGACAGCAAGTTTAAAACATAGTAAGACCAGGCAGAGTTGCAGCTGGGCTTTGGGGATAATGTGGTGGGGATGGGACACTGTAGTGAATGGATTTGAATATTCCACCTCCCTTTGGATCACTGAGGTGTTGGCAGGGTGAGGATCAATTGTGTCATCCCTGGACTGGGTCCAGGAGAGTATGAATAGATTTTCCTTTGATTATACATAACAATTTTAGCCACCTCCACATCACACACTATGAATGCATTTAATCATTTACTTGTGTGCAAAATAGTTAATTTTAATGATCTGTCTATCTATCTAAATATATATGTGGGTGAGATAACATAAGATACTATCTAATGAGCTCAGTGTGGTTGGGGAATGGACATAAATCTAAGAATAAGTAGCATATGTATTGGAATTCTTTATAGATTTAGGAAGTGGCATAAGCACTTTGGAAAACAGTCTAGCAACTGCATGCTAGCATAAAACATCTACCTGTCATATAGCCCAGCAGTTCTAAGTCCAGCAAAAGTCAACAGAAATGTGTGTAAATGTCCAAAAAATGATTTGCATGGGAAAGTTCATCACAACTTTACTCATAAGAGCTCTCAAGTGGAAACAAGTCAGGTGTTTATTCACAGGAAGGCAAATGAATTACAGTATATTTACGAAGTGTAATGCAACTGCTCATATACAATATGATTCCACTTGAATTTAAAAGCAGGTAAATGAATCTATTGTGATGGAAGCTGTAATAATAGTGACTACATTTGGGTGGCAAAACATTGACTAGGAGGGTGCACAAGAGAGCCTGCTGAGGACAGGAAATGTTTGGTATCTATATCTTGGTGTGGCTACAGTTGTTCAGAAAGTAATGGAGCTGTATTCTTGAGACTTGTGCCTTTTACAATATGTAGGTTATATCTCAATAAAAGAATTGCACACATTGATTTCATAACAAATAAAATAAAATTGATATGGTAACATTGATGAGGGAATCATTGATATTTTTCCTATTGGAATGACAGACACATCGTTCTAAAATGGAATGTTTGACCTAGAATACTGAACTAATTCCAGCCTTCTGGCCAAGACCTGGAGAGGTGAGGTATAAATCAAGAGGTAGTGCTTGTAGTCAAGAGAATGAGTTGACTGGGGGCAAGAGTAAGACAGGGAATGAAGGAGGCAGACACACGGGCATTTCAGAGGTCATATGAGTAAGAGTGTCAACTGACGGATAGTGTGTGTGTGTGTGTGTGTGTGTGTGTGTGTGTCGGGAGGAGGGTGTGGTAGTTAGGGTTCTCCAGAGAAACAGAACCAATAAAATGTAGAGGGTTTACTAGAGGGGATTTATTAGATTGACCCTACATAGTCAGAGGCTGCATATTCCTACAATGGATGTCTGCAGGCTAGGATGGCTGAGACATCAATAGTTCTCAGCCCAACAAGATGGAGATCTCAGAACAAGAGGGACCAGTGATGCAGCCCTGGTCCAAGCCTGAAGGCCCAGAAGCTTCCTGGAGAGTCACTGGAGTCCATGTTCAAGGACTGAAGAAGCTGGAGTCTGATGTCCATACGTAATGGTAGCAATAAAAGGTCCACTCACTCGATAAGAGTTGAGCTTGCAATATGAGTAAAATTCCTCTCTCTTCCACATTTTCTTCTGTCTGGGACCCCACCTTATCATACGGTGCCACCCACATTCAGGGTAGAGCTTTCCCCTCAATGGATCATTTGTTTCTGGAAACATACTCGAGACACACCCAGAAGCATTCCTTACCACTTTTCTTGGCATCTCTCAATCCAATCAAATTGACAACTAACATTAGCAATCACAGAGGGAGAGAAGGAAAAATTGAGGATAAAGACAAAAGGGATTGAAGGTTTTCTCTTTTGGGTGACTAGGTTGGTGGTGTCACTGCTCAGAGACAAGGTTGGAGGATTTTGTAGTTCAGGGTTTTGCAAGGAGGAACAATTTAACACAGGACACATAGTTTATAGAATTATTTTCTAAGTCACCGAAAGAATCATATACAAAGACAGTGCAGGAAATGAAATAATCCAGCTGAGAGCCTGGATCCCACAATAATGTCCTGCTGTCAGCTGAAAACCTAGAGCCCATAACAGTGCCTCCCAGGAGTCCAACTCAAGGCTGGAGCCCATGACAATGTCTCCTGTAGGCCTGTTTCGCAGATCTGCACTGGGAAGGCCCTCTACATTCTATTGGTTCTATTTCTCTGGAGAACCCTAACTACCACACCCTCCCACTGACACACACACACAATGTCTATCTGTTGACACTGTTACTTATTATATCTAGGAAGGTCAGTGGTGCAAGCTAGAAAATCTGTGTCAGCAGGATGAAGGATCTGTGCTAGCAGCTGAGAGATCTGCACTGGAGCCAGGAAGTAATACTCAAATAAGAACCAGAGCTCCCCACAACCCCCTCCCTAAAAAGCACCACAGCGTCCTCAGTGACAGCAGGGTCCTGAGCTCTTTGACAATGAGTAAAGTTGAATTCCCACCAGGTAAGCCAATGCAAGAAGCTTCTCTAGGAGACTAAGCAGTGCACCATCTTCCCCTGTAGAGCCAGGAAGTGATGCTCAAATTGAGGATCAGAGCTCCCATATAGTGAACCATATCCATTCTCAGGCTGAGGTTCTGAAATCCTCCTTCAATGAGAACAGACAAGCTCATCAGGAAAGTCAGCATAACAAGATCCTCTAGCAGAACAGCCAAAGAGAACCAGCAACTTCTAACAGCTCTCCAACAGCTTTTCAGAACAGCTTCCCTAATGACCTTCCAACAGCTTTTCCTGTTCTGCCTTTCCTGCTGCCAGGAACAGTCCTCAGGTGGGCTTCCCACACCCAGCACCACTAGTTCAGATCAGCTAAATATAACAAGTTGACCACAGAGAAGAACACCTTTGGAACCATCTTTAATCATGTGATAGTTGGCTGGACTCAACAACAGTCAGAACCACAGTGCAAACATCCCCTCATATGAAACTTAAATTCTGATTCATTTCATTCTAAAAATATAGTTTCTAGCATTGATCCCTTATACTATATCTGATTAATATTGTTCCTATGCTGAATCCTTCCAGTGTCCAGAAGCCTTCTAGAATGTTTAATCATGATGATATTTAGCATTGATGTTGGCACATTCCACACTTCACTTTCTTCTTTTGTGAACTCAGGTTTATTCTTCAGTATTGTCAATTTTGTAAGGAAATGCTAATACACATTTCCAAGCTTTGAGTATACTCCAAGTTCAAGAGGCTGAGTACTAAACGACCAGTGGCTTGGGTTAGCTTTTCTTATTATTGTTATATTTGCTAGGGGGTGCTGTAATTCATCTTATCCTTGGGTTCATTTTGTAATTGAGTATGATGGTTCCTAAGGGTAATGTTTTTCCAGAGAAGTTTTGGAGATAAAAGCTAGGTTGTCGTCTGTTTGTTTACTGTTGTCTGACAAAACTGTTATCTCTCTTTTGTTTAAAATCTAATTAATGTGTTTTGATTACACATTCCTTTTCACTTCCTCAGCGTCCAGTATTAAAACTGAATGGATGTTATCTGGTTGCAGGGAGAGAGATAGTTACCCTGACATGGTGTACAGACTGAATAACCCATCTTATTTTCTAAGCTGGGTCAAACTAACTGATACGACTCCTCCTACTGCTTTTCCTGAAGGGTAAGAATGGCTAACAGAGAGCTTCCTGTTTCCTGTTTGCCTCTAGGAGAGCACAATTCTAAATGGTTCATTTTCTCTGCCTCCTGAAAGGGAATTGCCCTCTACCCTAAATCAACCTTTCCTGGGAAGTCACCTGCAATTCTCTTCTATGGACTGCCCAGCCTTCCAGCGATAACATAAGAATTCCTTCCATTCTGTTTATAAGAAGAAAAAATGAAAATGGTAAAATTACTGATGAATTACAGAATGCTATTATAGTTACTTTGAAGATGTTCTGAACTTAAAATATTACTAATTGATCACTTGACTATTTCCATTTTTGAGTATGATCATTTAGAAATCCTTACAATAAATTTTTGATTTACAGAATTAAATAAGAAATTATTTTATCTAAGTCAATCTATTAATTTGTGAATTTGCACAGCTTAATGTATGCCTGTGAAATCAAGAAAATTTTCAGTTAAGTAGCTGATTTTGTGAAATATGTAAGAACATCACCTCCCTGGGCATGCTGTGCTGGCTCCACCACCGGGGTGAGCTGAGATGGCAATTGAGACTGGGTGTGGTGGCGCACGCCTATAATCCCAGCTCTTGGGAGGCTGTAAGCAGGTGGGTCACTACCAGTCCAATCTAGTAGTGAGATCCTGAACACCCTGTAGACCCTTCCCCCGCCCGCAAAAAAAAGAAAAAAAGAATATCAATTCACACTGGGTGCCAGGCATTTAGGGTGTGGCTTTTAGCTTAAGATTCTAGGCACTGGTGATAGATCTCCTCCATGTGGCCTCAGTGTTCTGTACTTTGAGGATCCTCTGTCCTTGTGAAATCCATTGGCCAGCATTAACTTTTTCCAAACTGCAAGACAGTGGTTCTCAAGCTTTAGAGCAATTGTGGTGAACCTATGGCACTGGTGTCTCAGGGGAGTATTTGTATCATTGAAAGCTTCAAGAGGTTCCCTGTCACTGCTTTCAGAGTCACCCAGAGGGCTTGTTGCAACATAGATTTCAGGGCTTTGCCTGAATTTCTGATTTAGTAGGTCTGGAGTAAGACCAGAGAATTTGCATTTCTGAAATATTACCTGGTGATGGCGATACCATGGATACCTCTGGTCCAGAGGCCATATTTGAGGATCACTGGGTGAGACTTTTGCCTGAAACATCTGTAGTAGATAGAATAAAGGCCTTCCAAATAGGTCCACATTCCAACCCCCCCAAATCTGTGAATACATTAATTTACATGGCAGAAGGGCTTTAGCAGATGATTATGTTACAGATCTTGGGATGAAGAGATTGTCCTGAGTACTGTAAGTAGGCCAAGTCTAATCAAAAGGGTCCTACTAGGAGAGCAAAGCAAATGTGTCAAAGGCAGGAAAAGGAGACAGGGTGACAGAGTAAAGGTTGGAGTGACGTGCTCTGAAGGAGGCTGTGATAGACCAAGGAATTCAGGAATTCAGGCAGCCAAGAAATACAAAGGCAAACAATTAGCTTCTCCCCTGGACCTTCCAGAAAGAGCACAACTCTAACAACACATTGATTTTATTTATTTATTTCACACATTTATTTTTGAGTGATTTCAGGTTTCTGACCTGCAGAAGACAGCATCTGTAACATAGTGAATCTCTACTGTTTTAAGGCACTCTTTGTAGTAACCCATAATAGCCACTATAGGAAACTAACATGACATCCTACTCCATATCATGGTCTACCTAACTCCTATTTACCCTGGGGGTGGTGGTGCACACTTGTAATCTCAGCACTCAGGAGGCTGAGGCAGGAAGATTGTTGAGAGTTCAAGACCAACCTGGGTTACAAAGTGAGTTCAAGACCAGCCTGAACTACATAGTGAGATCCTGATTCAAAAAAAAAAAAAAAAAAAAAAAAAAAAAAAAAAAGATCAATCAGTAAACAAATCCTATTTACTTCAGCTCAAATTTTAATAGAGTCTACCTCAATTTGCATATACATGATGTTTCTTCAGCTCAAAAGTTCTGTCCTATTAGTTTCTAAAGAATTTGTTACTGTCACTGCTACATAGACATGAAAGATCTCATTCATTTAATAGTGTGTATATTGCAGATTTCTATCTGAGGCTAAGGATGGAAAGCTATAATTCTTGCTCACAAGGTGCTCCTAATTTCTCAGAGGAAGAAGATGTAACAGTATCACCTTGATCACATATATATGTATATATATTCATGTGTGTGAATATATTACATAATTACATTGGATTCGTGTGTGCCATATATTACATTTCTAATGCAATTTATGTAACATTACCTCAGAGCATGAATGTTTAAATGCTTTTCTAAAGGGAGATGTAGAATTCTAGTGAGGAAGGACAGTTTCTAGTATCACTAATTTCCCAAAGGCAGTAATGTCTTTTTAGCTATGTTAACTATTTCTAAAAGCCTAGTAGAAAAATTATACTTTTATTATGTTAGGATCTCAAGAACTATCACTTCATAAATACATTTTATTTACTAAGGCTTTTCAAAAGTTTGGATTTCCCCATGGTTCCAAGAGAGGAGAGTGATAAAGAGGAACTTTGTTGGGGGGGGGGGCTGACACTAGCACTTCATGACAAGAACACTGAACAGGATTTAAGAAGTTATAGTTCTTGATTTGGAGCAAATAAATCTACTGTAAAACAAGAAAGTCTAATTAGATTATGTCTTCTATGTTTTTTGATGTATAAGACCATCTTTCTGTAATCTTTGTATCTTGCAACACGTAAGGCACAATGCCCAACATTTGAAAGGGATTCAATAAATGAAGTAATCTGAGTGTTATTTTGAAAAGTATCTGGTTACTTTAAAGCCACACTTTGTTAAAATGGTCTCTGTGTTTCAAATAAAACGGACTTCTCAGACACAAAGTAAAAGTCTAGACTTGGGATAATATTACTTATTAAAAATGAATTTAGATGGGTTAATATACTGCAGCAACTTAGCATATATACAACACCTTTTATTCTCTCTTTAACTAGAAAGAATAGTCTGCACATCCTGAGCATCTCCACTGTCTAAGTTGCTCTAAGTAAAGTGGAGATCCTCAAGTCAGTAGGTCGATTTAACAAATGGACATTAGGAGGGATCACAATACACTCCAGGGAAATTCTTCAATAATCATCAGTAGGACACTTCTGGTCAGCCTGAGTTGCGCATCAGTTTCTTAACTATTGAAAACCATTGCACATTGTTCTTCAGCAATGTCTAGAAATGACAGTTCTTTAGATTATGACTCAGAAATATGCACCTATGAAGGCATCCGAGGCTTAGTAAGGCAGAGAGAGCCCGACAGGTCACCCGCCTGGAGACAAAAGCAACACAAAGACAAATGCAAGTTTTGTTGCCATGTTCTCTCCCAAGGCTCTGTGTTACTCACAAGTAGAAGATCAAACATTAAGAAGCTGAACTGAAGATAGCCGAGAGGCTGAGGATGGAAGTATCACTTCTTCCAATGTTGTAGAGCTGAAGAAGCAGAATTTAGAGGCCACCAGAAAGGAGGGGAGCTGACAAACAGCCCAGTTTGCATCTGGGAGCATACTAGTGTTAGTGATGAGATGTACACAAACCTTACAGAAAGCAATTTTTTTCTCATGCCAGTGCACGTCTGATTAGATGTTTTGCTTATGTGTTTGCTTTGAATACTTGCCAGAAAAAAAGTAAATCATTTCTAAATCATAACATCATACCTCAAGGTATCACTATAGCTTTTTATCCTCAATGTCTGACATACAATAAAAATGTACCAGATATTACTAGTAGACAAAACCAATGATAAAAAGGCAATAGCAAAATAACAACAATCAAAAACACATGCAAGGGGCCGGTGAGATAGCTCAGTAGACTAAAGCGCCTGCTTAGGCAAGCTTAGACAAGTGCAGGGACCAGGGTTCGATCCTGGCACCACATGCTGCACCAGCCCCGCCCCCAGCATGGGCTGAGCCAGCCAGAGTACTGGTGCACACCTGTGATCCCAGCACTGGGGGGCTGAAAGCAGGAGGATCACTGTGAGTCTCAGCTTCATTGTGAGACCCTGAAACAACCAAATACATTAAACACACACACACACACACACACACACGCACATGCACACGCACACACACACGCACAGAAAACCAAATTCAAAATAATAAAACCCCCACCAAAACAAAGAAAAACCAGACAATAGATACAGATCAACAAAATATCTTGGTATCTTATATACCAAACACAGGGCTTAAAATAGTATGCTCAAGAGATTAGATGACAAGCTGGAGAATTTCACTGATCTGTAAAATACGAAAGAAAGCTAAATAATATTTTATAATTGAAAATTTTAGTAATTGCAATTAAGAATTCAATAGATGATTTTAGGACACAGTGTAAAAGAAGATTAAGAAAAAAGAAAATACATCAGAAGAAAATAACCAGACTAAAGCATCTAGAGAAGTGTATTTTAAAATTTATCTTTGATTTTTTTTTTTTTTTTTTTTTTGGCCTGCTCAGCCTACCCTGAGGGCGGGGCCAGAGAGGCATGTGGTGCCAGGGATGGAACTTCAGTCCCCTGCACCTGCATAAGCTTGCCTAAGCAGGTGCTTTAGACCTCTGAGCTATCTTGCTGGCCCCTATTGTTGATTTTTTAATCAGTGTTGTACAGTTTGTATCACACAAGTTTTGTACATTTTTTATTAAACATATACCTAAGCATTTCATTTTAATTAAGTGATTATAAATTGTACTACATTATTTTCATCACTGATCGTAAATGGGATTATTGCTGAGTTTAGTTACTACTTTTGTATTTTCTGAACTCATTGAACTCACCTATTAGTTTTAGGAATTTTTTTGTAGACTCAGATTTTTCTATGTTGAAAATTGTATCCTTTGCAATGAAGGTCAAATTTGTCTTCCTTTGTCATCTTTATGCCTTTGATTTCCTTTCTCCCCTCTTTTCTGCAATGGCCAGAACTACTAACACTCTGTTGAAGATGAGTGGCAAGGGTGGATACCCTATCTTGTTCCTGTGCTCAGGGGAAAATAATTTTTTTTCTTTAAGTAAATGTTAGTTTCAGGTCCTTGATAGATATTCATGATTAAGCTTAGGAACTTATGATTATTTATTATGAAAGTTTAATGTGAACATGTTGAATTTTGTAAATTTTTTCTCCATTAATTCATACACCTGTTTCTTTCTTTCTTAGACAGTTGATATTGTAGACTACATTGAATTTCCAAATATAGAACCAGATTTCAATATGGAATGAATTCTATTTGGAGAATTTTTTAATATATTGATGAGCTGTATTCCTTGATACTTTATTGAGAATTTTTGCATTTATTCTTGAAGGACATTGTACTATAGTTTTTTAATATTCTGTATTTTTTATTTTGATTTCATTAATGCCAGCTATATAAAATGAATTCAGAAGTGTTCTTTTCCTTTGCAGGACTATTTTCTTATCTCTGTAGTGATATCATTTCTGATTTTTATATTGACTGTGTGTATCTTCTCTCTTTGTCTATCGGAACTTTGTCAATTCTATTGGTCTTTTCAAAGTAGCTCTAAGTTTTGTTGAGTTTTCTCTATTGTTTCTCTATTTTCAACTATATTGATCTTTACTCTATTATTTCCTTTCTTCTTGATGTGGATTAATTCTTTAGTTTTTTTAGGCTTTTTTTTTTTTTTTTTTACATTTAAGCTTACATGCTTAAAGTGAGATTTTTCCTTTTTTTATATGTGTATTTAGTCCCCCTCAGCCTTGCTTTACTTTCTCTCAATAATTTTAACACATTGCTTTAATTTTCTTTCTGTTAAACTTTTATTTCTCCTGAAACTTTCTTTCTAACTCATGGATTATTTAGAAGTGTGATGCTTGGTTTCTAAGTGCCTGGATGTTTTCCCATTATCTTTATTTTGCTGATTTTTAGTTTGATTTTAAGGTGATAGAACATACACTGTATGACTGAATTTCTTTTAACTTGTTGAATTAAAAAAGAATGATGCAGGATATGATCTGTCATGGCAGTGCCTTGGGGGCACTTATAAACAGTATGCATTCTGGTATGCCATGTGGAACATCCTGTGAGCGTCAGGGGGCTCCTGTTGGTGGATGGTGTTGGCTTCTTCTATATTTGTGGTGATTTGCTATGTTGTCCTTGTAATTATTGAAAGGCAACAGTAAATTCTCCAGCAGTAACTGTGGACTCATCTATTCTCCTTTCATTTCTGTCAGGCTTTGTATCATATATTTTATAGCTGTAGTTTTTCATACAAAATTAGAAGTGTTATGTGTTAGTGGATCGACCCTTTGAAATCTGATTTATTGTAATATTAACATAACACTTGTAATTAAGTTTATTTTAAGAGCCCCTACATGATATATCTTTTCTTATCCTTTTACTTTCAAGCTGCCCATATCATTATATTTTAAGTTAGTTTTTGGTTAGCAGCCCATAGTTAGATTATATGTTTAGTTTTCTTTGCCAGTCTCTTTTAATTGGTATATTCAGACTGTTGACATTGAAAATATTTAGTGATCTGATAAGGCTCAGTCTTCTATTTTAGCTTTTGTTCTTTGTATTTTTTTCTCTTTTCTTTTTCATTTTTCTGTGTATTAAAAAGTTCAATGTCAGGATGGATGTGGTGGCCCACATCTGTAATCCCAGCATTTGGGAGGCTGATGCAGGATCTTTGAGAGTCTGAGGCCAGCAGAGGCTACGTTGTGAGCTCAAGGCCAGCCTGAGCTGCACAGTGAGACCTTGTCTCAAAAAGACAAAAAAAAAACCTTGGGAAAAAGTTTTTAATTCATCTTTAACATATTTCAGTAGATCTGTTTGCTTAGTTTCTCATGCAGCTGTGTTGGGTACAATATCATATATGCATGACTCACCAAAGTCTATTAGTATTACTTTTTTTTTTAACCATTTCAGGTATAAAACTTATCACTGACTATATTCCTTTATGTTCCCTCAATTTATAATATAATTGTCTTAAATATTTCTTGTACATATATTTAGAATTACAACAGGAGTTTTACAGCATTTGCTTCAACAAATATAACCTAGAAAACTCAAGAGGAAAAGAAAAGTGTGTTGTGCTTACCCATCTTTTTCTCTTATCATGCTCTTTGTTTATTTCTGGTGCTCCAAGGTCTCAGTTAATTTATTTTTTCCTCTCTGTTTAGAAGGACTTCCTCCGGCTCATTTTTTGGGATTGGCCTACTGCTGACAGATTTGCTTAGATTTCTGCCGTCTGCATGTGTCCTTTCTTCTTCATTCCTTTTTCTGAGTATACAATTCTGAGTTGACAGTTCTTTCAGCACATGAAAAATATTGTGCCAATTTCTCCAGGCCTCAATAGTTTCTGATGAGAGATGCACCATCACTCTAATTATTTTCTTACTCTGTCTGTGGTTTTTGTCTGGCTGTGTTCAGAATTTTTCTTTGTCTTTAGTTTTCAGAAGTTTAATTATAACGTGAATTAGAATGACATTCTTAGACATTTTGTATTATGAAACTCTGGATCTTGTTTAAACCTTCTGCTTTAGTTAGGTTTTTGCCTGGTGTAGTTCCAGCAGCACAGAAGTGCTGCTTACTACTGCCAGGTGGTGGTGGAAGTCTCTGTTTCCCTTTTACACTGAAGTGGGGCTCCTCGAAACTCCTGCATAGGGTAGAAGTTTTGCTGTCCTACGTGGTCTCTGTCATTCACGCAGTAGGGTTTGCTTATTACTGCTAGGTGATGGTTGAAGTCATGACTGTTCCCTAGGTGTGCTCTGACACCACCTGGCAAGGAGGGTGAGCATTTTCTCCGTGATCTTGGGTTGGGATAAAAATCTACACTCTTACATAATCTCCCCTGACTCCCTGGGAATGGGTGCTTGTTACCAGCTGGCAGGGAAAAAGGTCCTGGCTTTCTATTCACTTTCTGTGAAATTACTCTGGTAGCGTGTTGTGTTAGTCTGAGTGTGGTTGTGCTGCTGTAACAAAATATCACAAACTAGTTTACTTAAAGCAAAACTTCACTCGTCACAGCTGTGGAAGGCTGGAAGTCCCAGAGCAAGGTGCTGGCAGCTTTTATGTCTGGTAAAGGCCCAGTCTGCTCCTCTCTTTGGAAGGTATTTGTGCCCCTTTCAGAGATCAGTGCTGTGTCCTTAGGTAGTCACAAAGGAAAGTGACATCGTGGTCCAGTCCTCAGCTAAAGTCCCTCCTTTTAATACTGTTGTATTGATTATTAGGTTTCAATACAAAGATTCTGAGGGGACACAAACATTCAAACTATAGTAGCCATCTTGTTATAGTCATTTACAGGTGAGGTCTTAGTTTTCTACTCGGTCTTTCTGGTCAGGCAAGGAGGGATACAGGTCTCTCTCCTTTCTCCCCTCTCCCCTCTTCCTTCTACTTTCTCCCCTCTCACTCTCCCTTATCCTTTCTCTCCTTTCCCCTTCTCCCCTCTCATTCTTCCCTCCCCTCCCCTCCTCTTCTCCCATCTCACTCTTCCCTCCCCTCCCCTCCTCTTCTCCCATCTCACTCTTCCCTCCCCTCCCCTTTTCCTTCCCCTCCCCTCTCCTCCTCTCCTCTCCTGTCCTCTCCTGTCCTCTCCTGTCCTCTCCTGTCCTCTCCTGTCCTCTCCTGTCCTCTCCT
>NW_004524595.1:20824282-20830981 GCF_000260255.1 Octodon degus | reverse complement strand
CCCTCTCCTCCTCTCCTCTCCTGTCCTCTCCTGTCCTCTCCTGTCCTCTCCTGTCCTCTCCTGTCCTCTCCTGTCCTCTCCTCTCCTGTCCTCTCCTGTCCTCTCCTGTCCTCTCCTGTCCTCTCCTGTCCTCTCCTGTCCTCTCCTCTCCTCTCCTCTCCTCTCCTCTCCTCTCCTCTCCTCTCTTCTCTCTCCATATGGTATTCAGATGGAATAAAAGTAGCTATTGTCCAAAGATTTTCTGTCCTGTTAGGTTGTTTCTTTCTTGCCCTTTGGCTAAAAAGAGTAGGTTTTTCTTGCCACTCCAGCTTTAAAAACTTAAAAGAAATCAGTAGCTATTAACGTTTCTGTCTGGGATATATAAGGCAACTCATGTATTATCTTGCATCCTGAAGTCTCTAACCAGTCATCCTTCTATCTGCTTTTCAGAGTCTTTTGATGTTTGTTTTATGCATAATGTGTGGAGATTTAGTTGAGGTGGGAAGGACTGAGAAGAGTATGTCTACTCATCTTCTTAGACTAGATATTTAAGGTCAGCTCCTCTAAATATGGGGTATGGGCTGGTGAGATGGCTTAGTGGTCTAAAGCACCTCCTTAGAACAAGCTCAGCAAAGCACAGGGACTGCGGTTCAATCCCCCAGCACCACATGCCAGCCAACCCTGCCCCCTGGTGGGCTGAGCTGGCCACACACAAAAAATAAATGAACAAATTAAAAAAATGTTTAATAAAAAAATAAAAAAATATGGGGTATGAAAGAAGAAAAATACTTGAACATTTGTTGTTGAGAAATAAACTTTTTGTAATGACTTTCATCCTTGCCATATTGGATTTAGTAAGCCATAACTGGCAGTGGACACATTATGAAATTCATAGGACAGGCCTCATTTGGTTACTACACAGAAGATCTAAGTCTTGACACATACTTCTGGAGATAAACGCCTCTGCCAAGATGGCCCCCACCATCAAGGTGGCCCCTAATCAACAGCCTGCTTGTGGAGAGGGAGTAGTAAGATCAGAGACCTCACTTCTACTTCCCTTCTCTCTCCTTTATCTTTTTCTTCCTCTCTTGCTTCAAAAAGCCTCATTTGGAAAAAAGGAAAATATATATATATATATATATATATATATATATATATATATATATATCTTTTCCTGATACCAATGACATAAATCATGTTTGGTTTTAAGAATCTGTATTTGTGTTTCAACAAACAACACAATTGTGCTCATTTAAGCCTGCACATTAATTGTGGGTTAGTTTCATACTTCTTAGTTTTTAGTTGCCCTTTATCATTCTGACATGAAAATCATGTTGAAAGGTAAGTTGTTTGTTAGTATAATGATTATAGCTTGCATCCTGGGGGCCTTGAAATGCAGTTTACTAGAAGACAACAAAAGACAGCAGTCTAAACATAGATTTTACCATAGTCAAGCTCTTCCTGTAAAGATTAAAAAAAAAAAACCTAGGGAATTGTCACACTTCCCATTGTTATTCACACGCATGTTTGGGATTTTATGGTGGCAGCTGCCAGGGGCCTGACATTTTAGCAGAGAAGGGAAGCAGGACGAAAATTGGAAGACTCTGGATTTGAAGAGTTCTTTCAAAGTCATTGCAGCTTGAAAATGTGATGTAGAATTTAGATAGATGATTGCTCTAGTAAAAAAAAAAAAACAATTAAATGACGACAAGCATGAATACTACAGAATACAGAATTAAACTGCTATCGAATTTTACAAAGTACCTTAAACTTTCCTTCTTAAATGCCTTTCCCATTCAAGTCAACAAATATTCATTGAAAAATGATCAAGTGTTTGATACCATAGTAGGGACTGTTGGGGCTATTAAGATGAACAAGCCCTAATCTTGCCTGTATGAAACCAATAGTTGAGAGGGAAAACCAAAATACATAAAAATAATTGCCATACAGTGGGTCTGAATGGGCTCCATGAAGGTGTTGCCATTAATCCTGAGGACTTTTTAGTGCTACAAGGTGAAGTAGATTCTGGACACAGAGGTGGGAGAGTGAAATCTAGGGTGAGGGCGAGGGCGAGGGCGAGGGCGAGGGCGAGAGAGAGAGAGAGAGAGAGAGAGAGAGAGAGAGAGAGAGAGAGAGATTTAAAAGTAAAAACTAATATGGTTTCTAAAGATGGTCAGCTCCAGCACTGTTGGGCTACATCACACTCTCAAAACTGCACAGTTTTAAAAAAGGATTATGCTTTATTAGTGCATGCTAAGAGTACATGGCAGTAGGTTTTTTTTTTTTTTTTCTAAGTTGGTGCACGCGTTAACACATCCAAATCAATTTCAACCCCATTCACTCTCTTCCCTTTCTTTCTCCCTCCTACTTATTTCCCGTCCTTTAAATCTGAAGATTTCAAGGTGAGTGGGTTTGAGAGGGCTGCCATGGGTCATGCACCCACCTCCAGGTCATGCAGTGCCACAGAACTCATGCTTAATCAAAGCACAGACCAACAGCACTGGCACTGGGCAGCACAAACCACAGGCAGCTGGATGGCAAAGAAAGAGTTGAATGTCTCAGCATAGAAAAGAATCTGGCCTGGCAGGGCACAAGGTGAAGGGGAAGGCTTAGGTAGGGGGAGATGAGGAAGAAGAGGCATGTAGATGTGGGAGCTTGGAACTGGGGATGGAGTGAAGATCGAAGCTTGGATCTTCACTATACTGTAAGAACGGTTCTCTAGGTCTGAGGAGATAGCTCTGTAGTCTAAGCACTTGCCTGGCAAGCACAAGGACCTGGGTTCAATCCCCATTACTGCATGTCATGCTGGCCCCAGATCCCCAGGCCCTCCGTGCCAGCTACCAAAACCAGGCATAGTGGTGCAAGCCTCTAATCTCAGCACTGGGGAGGCTGAGTCAGGAGGATCACTATGAGTCTGAGCTGTGCAATGAGACCCTGTACCAAATAGATAAATAAATAAATAATAGAACAGTTCTCTGAAAAGAGTTGGATTGTAAAAGGAGAGATGGGGCAGGATAAAGAGGAGATTGCTTAGAGAAAGGGAGAGAAAGCACATATGTATCGCTACTGTGCACTATTAACAATTAGGTGGCACCAACAGTGAACACTTTTGCAAATTTTTTTTACTCAGAGTAAACAAGAGGACAATCATTGCTCCCTATTTTACCACATACAGAGGCAGAGACTCAAGGTACTAAGGACATCACCGCCAGAGTCAGCTGGCATTGCTTCACTACGCCACAGGCTGTGACCCAGTTCCTCACTACTGGGTTGATGTTTATCGCAAGCACTATCCTTGGGGACATAGCTCCAGAACATTTGAATCTTGGTTTGTGCCTGACATACTTATCTGACCTAAAGGGAGTGTTTTTCTCTCACTCCCCTTTGGGAGATTTCCAAAAGGAGTTTCAAAAATAATCTGCAGGGGATGTTGAACATGTGCTCAGCTGCTAAGTGTAAGGCCAGTGATAGCGTAGGAGGGAGAGGAACAGCAGGACATTAAGAATGTGGGCCTGTGGAGTCAGGTTGCCTGGGTTAAAAGCTATGCTGTGTCTCTTACTGGTAGAGTGACCTTGGTCAGGACACTTGGCCCTGAATCTCAGTTTATTTGTAAAATGGAGATGGTAATAATGGACTCACCCCATAGAGTTGTGGTGAGGATTTAGCGAGATAATCCATACAGAGACCTTGGGAAAGCACTTGACACCTAGTAAGTGCTTAATAGTGCTTCTATACAACTTGTTATTGATACTATTATCCAACACATGGTGGGAGGGAGAAGTGTTCCCAATAGTTCTGTGACATTTGAGTTTCGGTGACATCTAGTGGCAAGGACATTTCACAAGGTGCTGTAAGCCCTTAGTCTGGCTTTCTGGGGTGATGAAAGGGTCTCTTTTTCGCTGAGCAAATTGCAGCTTCCTGATTTCAGACATGAGGCTTAGGTATGGGTAGGACCAAGAACAGGTGTGATTTCATTACTGATCCATGTTGCATAAAGAGAATAACTTTGTCTCTACAGACAGAAACGGAAGCCAGACCAAGTGGTCTCTGGAGCCTTCCCTCTTTGGCTTGGCCACACAGGGAGCTCTGTGTTTCCACTACAGGTTTACATGCAAAATGACTTCTGAAGGCAGTGGTGAGGAACGAGATCACGACAGGCCTGTGCTCTGGGAGTCATCAACTGAATGACTTCAGCAAGTTGCTTAACCTCTCTGAGAGGAGGAAAGATACCTCAGGGTTTTCATGGGAATGCATGTATTCCCTCAACATAGGCCTGAAGCTTAAGTGCTCCGTCAACAGCCAGGCTTACTTTTGACCTTTGAGGTAGGTTCTTGGGGTTGAAGAGATTTCATTCATTCATTCATTCATTCATTCATTCATTCATTCATTCATTCATCATCTATAGAAAACACACTGTGCCAGGAGCTGAGCTAGACAAAATCATGGTAAAATAATCGGAGGTCGTTATTGTTCTGGTGATGGATCCTAAAAGAGATTCCAAGGGGAGCCATGTCTCATGAGGCAAGTTGGAGAGTGAACTAGGGACCTTCTATGAAGCATAATTCACACAGAAATACCATCAACTTGTACAGATTTATATGGCACTGTAAAAACAGATTTTTTTCTACAGATTTTTTTCTTGTACAGGGTCTACAGGGTCTCACTACACAGATTGGACTCGTAGTGATCCTCTTGTTTTTAGCCTCCAAGCACCAGGATTACAGGTGTGCCACCATGCCCAGTATCAGGCTCTGTCTCAGCATGCCCTCGGGGTGGGGCCAGAACGACAGACAAGGGATTGAACTCCTGGCTCCTGCATTTGCCTAAGCAGGCACTTAAATCCACTGAGCTATCTGGCCAGCCTTGTTAAAACAGATTGGAGTTAAATTTCTCGTTCCTAAGAAATATCAGTATATTCTGATGATTTTTAGATAAAAGTAAAGTGCCTTACAGAAGAAGTGTCCTTGTCTACTCTGTTGAAAAGCTCAGTGTGCCCTAGCGGTGGTGGACCAGGAGTTTACAAAAAGCATATCAGGATTCATCAATGTTAGACCATTGGTGGTTCAGGGGACCACTTTTCCTTGTCGGTAGAGAGCACAGTACCTGTTTTTACCTAACTGCCTGATCAATTATCATCCACCTATTAACTTTTCTTCACATTATCTTTACATCCCTAAGTATAGTCTTGCTTCCTTTTGTAGAAATTCCGTAGGCTTCCAAAGTCCTACTTCAGCAAATCATCTTGCAATGTGTAAACTTAGTCCTGAAGTAGCGATTTTTACGAAAGGCTCAATGAGAGGGTCTGGAAGAGGAGAAAGAAGCAGTGTATACCTGGGAAAATATATTCAATGGGATAATATTTTAGCAATAATGAATAGTATAAAGCAACATGTACTGTGTGTACATATACATATACATATATATTCTGTATGACAATAATAGAAAATAAGCGCTCTTTTTTATAACATCAACAACAAAAAGAGCGAAGCTCAACAAATTCTTCCTGGCTGGTGAACCTACACCAGGGATTCTTGGGCATATTCACAAGGAAAGGAACATAGTGAAGTCCAGATGAAATGGTGGAGAAACATTTTTCCATAAATCAAAGTGGAACATGAATTTAAAACCAGAAGTCAAGCAACCTGAAGGTTGGAAAATGCCTACTTAAGTGAGCTCAACCCCAAGTGAGCACTGCTTGGGAATTATCAGATCACAGAGATAATGATGATGGAGATGGCATTTGTTTTGTGCCCACCTCTGTGCCTCACAATATCTCATTTACTCTCTTCACCCTGCCCCTGGGGAGGAGGTAGCTAAAGGACAGTTTTGGGGTGAACCTGCTGTCCTGGCTGCTTAACAAAGCTCCGAGGCTCTTTGGGGTCAGCTGCCCCCCGCTCTCTGTGCCTTTCTGGTTTACTGCTTTTTTTTTTTTTTTTTTTAGCTTCCTGAATAGCAAACACCTTCCTTCATCCTACTTGGCAGCCTGGTTTATAAATGAGTTTTCCTTCACTTAGGTTGTTCAGACCCTAGGGGATAATTAAATAGTTAATTTTGTAATGGTGAATATTAAAATAAATCCACAAGGTCAGGATCTTTTACCAAAATCACGCTTATTTTACATTTCCTTTCCCACCTCCTTTGCCGAGCTGTTCTGCTAAAGAGATTTCAGTTCCTACCTTCTGGCAGAAAAAGAACAGAGCGTTTCCTCTATAGCTAGTTTCTGACTTTAAAAAATGTGGCTTAAAGATGTGCTTGCCTTTTTAAAAGCAGAGTCTTCGTTTTCATTTTGTTCTATAGATTTGGTCATTGCTACTGTTCACATTTTCTTAAAACTTGGAATAGTAGAATAGTAACAGTTACTATTATTGAGTACATATCTAGTTGTCCCAGGCTAAGATAACATAACTTTTTAAATTTCTTTTTTTGGGATACAAGGGAAGAAATATACATAATTCTAATACAATTTTTTAAGTGTTGGCTCTTAG
Organism: Octodon degus; assembly: GCF_000260255.1. NCBI lineage: Eukaryota > Metazoa > Chordata > Mammalia > Rodentia > Octodontidae > Octodon > Octodon degus. The sequence goes on along the minus strand of NW_004524595.1, from coordinate 20,824,517 downwards.
CTGTGTTCTTCAAATCATAGCAGTGTCAAAATCTCACTCTGTTTTAAATAAGCATTTTCATGGGTGCCATGATTAAATCTATCCTGAGTTTGTGATTCTTGCATTTGATTCTGGGATATATTATTTCCCTATGAAGCCTGGAGGTGTCAAGGGCTAGTTTTGCATCTAGTTGTGTGTGTGTATGTAAAGAGAGAGAGAGAGAGACAGAGAGATAGAGACAGAGACTCACACATAC
>NW_004524595.1:20787271-20824182 GCF_000260255.1 Octodon degus | reverse complement strand
AGAGAGAGAGAGAGAGAGAGAGAGAGAGAGAGAGAGAGAGAGAGAGAGAGAGACTGTTTCTACTTCTGATGGCTCACACAGGAAGCATAAGGTGTAATCAGACTGTAAAACCCTAACCAGAGGGGAGGCTGTCATTTCAACTGCAGACCATGTAGATAACAGACGGCTATTTGCTAGTCAGAAAGATAAGGGAATGAATTGGAGTCCTCATTAAAAGCTCCATAGTTTAAGTCTTCAAGGAAAAAAAGCTCTGGGTCTTCGCTTATTAAGTTACATAAACAGGGTGAAGTGCCATGGGGGAGAATGGAAACTCTCGGTGTGACCTATAATTAGAAAATTTCCACACGGAGAATAAAAACAGAGGCTGTATGCCACTTCCTGACCCCACTCACCATGGAGGCCGAGCCATCGCGGGGAGACAGATAAGAAAACAGCAAGGAGAGGAAACTTGAGCCAGGCCACTCGTTTGCTCTGACGGCCACTGGACCTGTATGAAACACGTCCTTGTGGCCTAAATGATCTCGAGAGGCCCTCAGGGAAGAAATGCATTTCCATCAGCCACAGTTAACCAAGTGGCATGATAATATTCCATGCTGCTCTCTATGACTTACTATACTGCAGTTGCTGGTGACCAAGTTGCAGAGAGAGCCAATGAATTCTAGCAGGAAAAGAGGCCTGGTGTCTAGGCTGGCTCGTATGCTGGGTCTGACATTTGGGCAAGTTGCTTTGCCCTCAGTCTTGGTGATTTATCTGAAAGGGACCGTGAAGTCACATGCCCACCTCCTTGGGTTGTGGTAAAGCCCCAAAAGAATGATACGTGAGACAGCACACACACAGAAGGCCAGAGTTCCTATATAGCTGCTAGAGGTCTTGATATTATCATTTTCTTGTTCCTGAAACATGATACCCAACAAACAAAACTTAAAGGAAGCCAGGTTTATTCTTGGTGCCCAGTTTCAGAAGTGCAATCTGTGGTCAGCAGGCTCAAAGGCAGGCATGGCAGGGTAGGCAGGCTGGCTGAAGAGGAAAGGGGCTCACACTACGGTGGCCAGGAAATGAAGGGAGAAGTCAAGGAGGAGATAGAACCTTCTAGGTTTAAGTTTTTATTCCAGCAGCTCCTTTTCTTCCTTAGATAAATTTGCAATGAATTAATTAAATGACCTTAAGTAAATTCATTTTCCTCTCCAAGTCTTGTTATTCATCTGTAAAAGCAGTTAGAATAGTTGGTCTCCCATATTTCTTCTCTCTGATAAAAGTTGGCTTTTAAAATATCCAATCTATTTGTAGTAAAGTCAGCCATAGTGCCTTCATGATCAATAGCTTTCCTGCTTCTGAGCAGATGAGAGTTTTGGAGGTCGTTCTTTATGTAAGCCATAGTACTTGTATGTTTAATGTGCCTTTGCTTTGTGTGTCATACTCTTCCCTACTTGTAATTGCATCAGGAATCTGAAGTATGCAGAGTTCCTTAAAAATAGTCTATGGTTCTTCTCACTAGCAGAGCATTACTGTGTCAGGGGCGTAACCACTGGGGGCAAAAGTATTGTAGCTGTTGCAGCCTCCTCTGTGGAGGCCCGCAGACAGCACGCACTCATCCAGGTGCCATGCTGACGCCTCCGTGGGTAACCCAAGGCCAGCCTCCCTGCTGGGGCTGAGCAGGAAGCAGACAAGAAGTCGGGGTCCTGCTCGACCACTTGTTTGTATGTAACTTTGGGGAACTAAGTTCACTTCTTAAAGTTGACTTTTTTTCTATGTATGTAATTTCTTCACAGATCCTTATACATCCTAAATGGAATGTGAGTACTGAGATCTGTGGTTGAACGATAGGTCCCATGAAGAACGAAGTTGGAACATTACTTGAGCACAGGACTGCCTCTCAATCGTGTGACACAGTGTCTGCCAGATAATAGATGTTCAATTAATATTAACTCAAGAAGTATGCACTTAAAAATCTTGGCATGTGGCTAACACAGAATAGGTGTGAGTTTAAATTTTTATTCCAACAGCTCTTTTTCTTCCTTGATAAATTTGTAACTAATTAATTAAATGACCTTAAGCAAATTCATTTTCCTCTCTAAGTCTTGTAATTCATCTGTAAAAGAAGTTAGAGTAGTTGGTCTCCCATATTTCTTCTCTATGATAAAAGTTGGCTTTCAAAATATCCAATCTATGTGTAGTAGAGGCCATGTTGCCTGTACTGAATATTCTGTAGGCTTAGTCTTTTTTTTTTTTTTTTTTAGAAAGCTTTAAATTTTTAACTCAGCCTAACTTTTGGAAGAAAAAACTTCATTTTGCCCTGGTTGGTCCTAGGTCTCCATCTCCTATCTACTTGGTGTGCTTTCTACTCTCATGTGTCTAGGTATAAAAGAGGAATGTTCTGGTCATCCAACTGTGAGCTCCTGGGCCAGTAAGCAGTGTCTTCGGTTCCTCCGCCTGCAGCATAAAGTGAAGCTCAGTCTCCATGTGTTGTAGCAGCCCCAGTAACTACCCCGAGCATGCTGGGCATTGTGGGCACCCAGGGAAGGCCCAGTACATTTGCATAATCCAGAATCATGTCCTGTGAGGAATCCTAGAAATGGGGTGGTGAGGCTTGAGAAAGTTCAGCAGTGTCATGATAGCTGAGTTTATTTTATTTCCATTTTAATAAACATTTAAAATATTTATTTTATTAATATGTGTTTGCAGATCATTACTGTGAATTGGTACACATACATACTATATGTTAGATATGATATCTGATTTTAAATGTGTTTAATGCTATTCGGACTCTTCCACGTGGTACCAGAAGGCCAAGCCAGGGGTGATGCGGGACCCACCGATGGGGTTCAAGTTGCATTAATCAGGGCCTGTCCATGCACACTGAGCATTCACGTGGTGGGAAGTGAGACGATGCCCAAGATACAACATTAAATCAAAAAAGAAGAGCAGTCTTCAGCAGCATGTGAAGAAGTATAGAGTCACCTGATCTCATTTAGGAAAAATGCATGTATACATACTTTGTGTACATGCAGAAAATGCTTGAGGACCTGGAATGAAGAAACTACTCTTCAGAGTGATTACCTCGGGGAGCAGGATTTGTTAGGTGTGGTGAGGGAACCTTACCTCATTTTCTTTATAAAGTGTAATATTTTACTAACTGCTATGATTGACTCGTTCTGAAAAATTAAAGAATGAATGAGAAGTGGTTATAAGGAGAGAAAGAAATATGCAGTGGAAGAAGAGACTTAGAGCCAGCAGAACTCGAAAGAGTTGCCTGAGGAAGAGGTGAGCTCCTTTGCTCCGGGGAGATCCAAGCTGAGGCTGGAGGTCAGCCGTCACTACTGCCAGGGCACCCTGCTATTGGACAGGTCTTTGGGTTAGGGATCTGCAGGGCTCTGTCACAATGCTTTGAGATTCTGTGAGATAAAATCACTGAATGCTAATACTTAATAATAATAATAATAATAATAATAATAATAGACCATAGAGCAAAAAACCCATAGGCTACTACCATTAACATTAATGTGTGTTAAAACTCTCCATATGGTCGATATTAGTAAGTAATGGAGCAATGCTATTATGGATAGCTCCTGAAGTAACGGAGGAAAAGCGAGATGGAGCACTCACCCAATACTGTACAGTGAGTAGTGTGGTGGATATTCCGTATACCAACTCTTTAACATTCCCTGGACACCACCATGACGTGAAAAACTGGGACCTTGCTCATTACTTCCTCTCTAGAGACAGTTTTTTGATTAGTCTCAGCTAGCAATTGTAGTGAAAGTTTTAAGTGAACATTTCTCTTCATACTTTAACAGGTGTGATGACTTGGAATCTGTTCTTGTGCTTTTTTCTGATTCACCTTTCTAGGGAAAGGAGCTTTGCCCTATTGGGCAACGGCATTTCTTTGTCTGTGTGGGAAGAGTGGGAAAATCTGAGGGGTGGGAGTGGTGATCAGAGATCATACATACAGAATGTGAAGACAAAGGTGTGAGTGGTAAGCTTGTCTAAGATGAAAATGAAACTGCTCTTCAGGGAAACAAGGGCCTTGCAAAGCAGCCATTGTTTTCAAGCAGGATTTTCTAAATTCCTGAATTTCCCCTTAAAATATACACAGGAAAGGCCTTGCTTTCTCAGAAGAGGGATGAGAAGGCTTGGTGACCAGTTTTACTGTTCTGCCTTTTAACATTGGGTGGTAAATAAACGCTGTACAGAGCCCTTTCCAGCACCAAGGAACTCTGTGGACAAGAAAAATGGACAGGAGAGGAAAAGGAAGCAGGAGAGAGGAGAGCCGCCCGGCTGTTTCCCTCTGTGCTGTGCCTTGTGAGGGAAGACAGGTGTCACAACTGCCAGAGAGGGGTCAGTGAAGCTGAGGTGGGGGCAGGGTGGTGGACCTGTCCCTGCTGTTAGGGCCACTGTGAGAGAGCTGTAGTCTCTTCAGAGAGGCCCTCCCTTTAGAACACCTTGCTTATCGGCAGGCTTGAAGAGCTGGCTGTGGGAGGCTTCTGGTGACACGGAGCTCGATCCTCGTGTCAGGCAGTGCTCACGCTGGAGTGGCAGGGGGCCTGGAGAATCCCAGGGCCCACAGGGTAGAGTAGGTCATGGACGGTGGGCGGATGAGCAAGGCTGGTTTCCCTCCCCATTCCCCAGGACTTCCTGTGTCCCTGGGGGACAGTGTCAGTCCGGAGAAGTAGAGATTGGGCCTCTCTAGGACCCCCAAGTCAGGAAGTTGAGGGAGAGTAGTTTGGCTACCCAAAAACCACTGAAGTTGCCCAAGTTGAGGTGGCCTGGGCTCGGCGAAGACCGGCACTAGTCCACAGGACACCTGGCACTGAACCCAGAATGAGGACAGCCGCACTCCTCTCCACACGTGGCCAGGCCTCAGCAGGCTGCTCCAAAGCTAGCCACCTTGGAGGTCATGGACAGAGGTCTCAGCCCTCTCTCAGGGGCTGAGAGAGCTGAGCTGGAGCGCTATTGGAGCAGCTCCACTCCGTGGGGTGGTCTGTGATGACACGTGGCTCCTAAGCATCCAGTATGGACACCGCCAGCTAAGGCGGTGACTAAACCCTTGAAATGCAACATCGGTACTGAGTCACTGACTTTTTCTCAGTTTTAATTGCTATTTATTTTTTATTTTTGTTTTGACGCATAATTGTAAAAATTTATAGGACTCACTACACGTATACAAGCGCAGTGATAAAATCAGTGTAATTATTGTGTCTATTACTTCAAACATACATTATTTCTTTGTTTTGAGAACATTTGAAACAATCTTCTTCCACCTATTTTGATGTATACAATAAGTTATTGTTAACTATATTCATGCCATTGTACTATAGAACATTAGCACTAATTTCTTCCACCTAACCTTAGTTTTGTAGAGTTAACTTACCCTAAGCCAGTATTTTTTATTGTTAAAAATTTAAGACAATTGAAAATATGAAACAATCTCATTTATAATCCTTACACCCTAATGAAATTATTTGTGTATTATGTTTGAATCTTTAGTTTCTTGTATATCTTGTTTTACATTTTTTAAGTTACAAATCATATACAAGATCAAAATTAACTTTTAATTATTTTACTTGTAAAGATGTCCAGAGAATGGGTTAAAATATTTCTGAGTAAAAGGTGGTGAAAATAAATTTTTCTTTTAAATATCATAAAAATAATTTTTAAGGGACCAAAAAATAATTCTAATAAGATAGGTGTGTGGAAAATTAAATTGTAAGTATTAATTAATGTGTAAAATGGGGAGGTACCAGCACAGACCCTTTGGCCTCCTGCTGGGAACTTGACCTCCAGGGCTTCGAATGGCTCCTTCAGATCGCCAGCACATAGACAGCCCTTTTCTGTACCCTTCCATACCTAACTCTGGGCAGCCACTGTCAGCCAATCTTGGAAGTATTTTTTAAGATTTATTTATTTATTTGGTACAGGGTCTCACTATGCAGCTCAGACTCAGAGTGATCCTCCTGTCTCAGCCTCCCCAGCACTGGGGTTATAGGTGTGAGCCACCATACCTGGTTTCAGTGTCTGGCATGGCGCAGGGCCAGCTCAGCATGTAGTAGCAGGGATTGAACCTGGGTCCTTGTGCTTTCCAGGCAGGAATTTAAACTGCTGAGCTATCCCTACCCCTATAAATTCTTTTATATTGTATATTTTGCATTAACTCTGTTTTTCTAGAAAAACTGAAATAGAACAAAATAAAATAAAGAGGCATTTGTGGCTACAGGGGTACTGTTCAGTGTACTGGATTGAACACTGTTTAAAAACAGGTAGAATAAAATGCTAACATTTTCCCTCTCACAGGATGGGACAATGAAGGAAATTGAATTAGTAATAGGTCAATTAGGAAAGTAGTTCCAATTGTCCAGAGATAGATTTGTGGTTGGCTCATTTTACATTTTTGTTAATGATTATATGCACCTCAATGAAAAAGCTGAAAAATATAAATGAACTAAGAGAACGAAATTAATGAATATTTTTAATTCTATCACTTCTGTCTCAGTTACTTTTCTCTCATTGCTGGGACAAAATACCCAACACCCAAAATGAAGAAAGGAAAGGTTTATTTAGCTCACAGTTATTGGAGGTTTTCAGTCCATACTCGGCTGGCTCCAAGGTAGAGTGGCACATGGCAGAGGGCAGCCGTACATGGCGGCAGCAAAGAGCAAGAGCAAACGGGCAGGAGCAGTGGCACCAATGGCAACAAAGAGCAAGTCTGTCTCTCTCTCTTATGTTACATTCAGGCTATCTGCCCCAGGCTGGGTGTAGCACTCACACCCATAATCCCAGAAATACACAGACCCACAATCCTAGCTTTGGATCATGAATTAATCACAAAATGTAGAACTGTGTCTCAAGGACTGCACGAGGCTTTGGGGGAACAAATACACACAAACCATAACAACTTCCTTTTCTGTTTTGATACACATTTATTCATTTTCCTTACACACACACACACACACTCACACTGGTTAATATAAGATTCAAAGAGTGAGATTACAGTGTTCTATTGTTTTAAAATTTGCTTTTCCTCTTGAGTTATGTCACAAATAAGCCCCAAGTGAGAACAAAAGCTGGCTTTGGTGTTTGTGGGTCAGGGGTTTGGTAAATGTCCTGGTTGCTAGTCTTTGTTCAGAGCCGCTCTTGTTGTGATACCGCATCTCCTCCACCCCATATGCCACTAGTTTCAGTGAAATCTTCCCTCTCATCCCTGCAACGCTTTTTCTTCTTCAGCCTCCCAATCAGTTGTGTTCTTTCTCCACATAAGAATCTCACTTTGTCTCCCAAGTAAAGGAATTAGAGGAAGATCATTTACCTCGTGTGAACATTGCCAGGGTTAAGCTGAGGGGAGAACACAGGTCTCTTCTGGCTGGGAGTGGAGTCCTTTCTTATTTCCACTTCAGACTGAAGAGGAAGAAAGAACATAGGTTGCTTCCTGTTGTCTAAGCCTCATCTTTCCTCACCTGTCCTTCCTGTTTCCTTCTTCCTGTCCTTGCCTGTCATGTGCCCCCCCCCCACTTCCTGTTCTTCATCTTGCCATGGAGGGGTCTTAGAGTGCTCAGTGGGACTATTTGAAAGGATCATCACCAGTCACTTATTTATTTATAATCCAACTATTCAGCTATAAATTAGTTACAAGATTCCATTCTCATCTGACAAATTTCCAGTTTGTGCTTGTCCAGTCTGGACTTTGTTTTTTTGATGGCAAACGATTGCTCTAAGGTCACTTGTTCTTAGAAAAAAAATTCCTTAAAGTACTAAAGAATGACAAAGGTAAAAGAAATAGGAATGAGTTCTTCACTGCTGATAATCATCTTCACGTTGTATGAATCATCTGTTCCTACTTGTAAACTAGGGTGAATAAGCACTTACAGTAAAGAATTGGTGTCAAAATTGTGTTATTCAAAGAACAGAGCAAGGTACAGAGTGAAAAGTAATCATCTCACCCTTAATCCTTGAGAGATTTTTCTTTCCAGAGAGGATTATTACTAGGGTTTTTTTTTTTTTTTTGAGGCTAACCATGGCTTTCATGTCATGAAGGTATCAGCCAGCTACCCCTGTGTGCACAGCACATTGAACTCTTGAAATGTGGTTGATATGAACTGAGAGACGAACTCAAAAATATAAAACACATGCCTTATTTTAAAGACTTATAAAATACAGAGTGCAAAACATCTCGTAAACATTTTTATATTGATTGCATGTTTGATGTGATAGTGTTTTAGATATCACTAAATGTATTTAATGTGTTTTACAATTTTTTGTGGCTACTAGACAATTTTAGATTACATATGTGACTCACATTTGTTGCTTGTGTTGTATTTCTATTGGATGCTGTTGATCTGTATAAAAAGGGTGAATATGTTTATGCACTGGGGTGTGCACTGGTGGGCATGGAAAGATGTAAACACTTCTTCTGCTTAGCAATGGGCCTTGGGGATAATTTCATCACTACATGAAGAGTTCTGGAAATATTGATTTATATATTCTTTTGTATAAAACTCCATTTATTTTTATCTTATTTTATTTATTAATTTTTTATTTTAGGGGTGGGTCTACAGGATGTTCAGGGTCTCGCTACTAGATTGGACTCGTAGTGATCCGCCTGCTTACAGCCTCCCAAGAGTTGGGATTACAGGTGTGTGCCATGACGCCCAGTCTCAACTGCCATCTCAGTGTGCTTCAGAGTGGGGGACTGGCATGTCAGGCCTGGGTATCGAACCCCCTGGCCCCTGAGCCTGCTTGCAGGTGTTTTAATCTGCTGAGTTATTTGGCCGGCCCTAAAACTCCATTTATAATCAACACTTTTGACAAACCTTAGTATCCTGTGCTCCCAATTTGTACAGCTGAGGCTCTAATATTTCTATTTTATTGTTAACATTTTTGGTGTCTGTTTGCAGTACATAATTATATCCATTTTGGAAAAGTGGTAGATCCACACATTTCATGCACAATTAGAAAAGCTAGGTCAAAGAATATTTACTTATATGTTTAATTTTGGCTGATTTCAAGTGTATCATCTTAGAGGATGTGATAATGTCCATGCCCATAGGCGATGTAGGAGTATGCTCACTTCCTACAAACTCCCTAGTGCATGTGTTATCCAACATTTTTATCTTTGCAATCTGAAAATAGGTGAAATATGTGAGCAGTTTAGATGATCTAGTCATGTATACTTAAAATATGTCTGAGGATAAGAAAGATTAACTTTACATAGCAAATTATGGTTCTCAAAGCAGTTTCATGTTTCCTTACCCAGCTCTTATGGTAACTCAGTGATGGTAAGCATTTTACCTATTAGCAAATCAAAACGGAGGTGAAGGAGAGTGAATCTTTGGGTGTGGGAAGTGTGTGCATATTCTTTTACTTCTCAATACAGTGCTAAAGCACATTCTATACATTTCATTTTTCTCATTTTAACAGATGAGGACACTAAAGTTCAAATAGTTAAGTGATGCACCAACAATCACACAGCGAGCAGACAGAAGTTAATTGTACAAGTAAGTTTGTTGCCACACAAACCATGAGTGAACATCCGATTTACTAGAAGTGTCAACTTAGAAAAGTCCAGTAACATTTAACATGTACATGTTAATGTGTAAAATGTGGAAGTAGAGTTGCAGCTCAGCAATAATTTCTTCCATAATATCCACATGATCTCAAGTTTGATACCAAATGCCACAGACAGTATGAAGAATAAAAGTATCTAACCCACTTGATATTGCCAAAATGAATCAATACAGGATCTATTAATAATTAAAGTCAGGCACAGAACGAGCCCTTACATGTATAGTGAGTGTGTATATGTGAGCCTTGGTGGGTTAATGTATGTGAGTGTGTGTACACATGTGTGCATGTGTGTAAATATGCATGTGTGCACCAAGATTCAAACCCAGGGTCTTGGTTTTGTGAGCATTCCGCTGGTCATTTCTCCCTAGCTGTGACTCAGCCCCTTCTGGGCAATAAGACTGCATCTGACCCAGTTCTTATCTTGGTTGAGCCGGTGGAGAGAATGGGAGCATGAGGAGACATTTCCAGGTATTTATGTGCCTGCACTTCCTCCCAAGTTTGGGAAGATGTTCACCTTCCCTAGGCCTGGCATCTTCCTCATCCAGTGGGTCACCAATGCAGTTCCACAGCTTAGAGATTCTTGCAAGTTTCAAAGTCTCTGAGCAGAGTGAGGCTAGGTTGCATGGCTTTGTGTGTGATGATGGGGTGGTGCTCCTCCTGGGCACTCCAGTGGAAACTGGCTTTGACTCAAGGATGCTATGGATCAAGTTGGGCTAGTCACCCTGTGATTAGATAGCCCCCCCCCAGGCAGCTATATAATTGTACTATAATAACTACAATTGTGAAATAAAGCAGAGCCCACTGTGATTTTAGAATAGTCTTTCTTCTTTCCTTTTTGAAAAAATGGCAGGAAGTAAGTGATCAGGAAGTGTCAGAACAATAGGGTTTTCCTGGAAGAGTGGCTCTGGGGCATTGACTAACCGCCCAGACATGCTGAGCTGAAAGGCAGAGTGCAGAGCACAGACCTCAGGGACAAAGTAGCCCAGGTCACCTAAAAGAGATGCTTGAAGCCTAAGGTCCAGTGCCCTGTCTGGGGAGAATGAAAAGGAGATTACCGCTAGGTCACAGTGGACCTGGAGACCATTGAGTTGTTGATCAGCAAATACTGCTACCTGACTGAAACTCGGAAAACTTTTTTGTGTCAAGCTTGAATAGGTGCTGGGGCTGCTTGTGTGTGTGTGTGTGTGTGTGTGTGTGTGTGTGTGTGTGTGTGTGTGTTTGAATAAAACAGGCATTTATTTAAGGTATGGTATCCGCAGACCAGATAACTTTTGAACTGTTTCAGTGTTAACCAAGTTCATAAAAATATTTTGAAGGCAGTTGCATTTCACAGACTTCACTAAGTGATTTCTTCTTTGCCCATTCTTCTCTTTCTTTTCTTTCCTGAAGAACCTCTTTGAGATATGGCTCAAGGTAGAATTCATCCTCCTCATGTTTTGTCCACTGCTCTTTAGGCAAGATCTGATGCTTCATGCTCAGGTCCCGGGCTCTCTTAATGCGAAACATACTGTCATGATAAAGGTTTTCTGGAAGCCTTCTTATGGCTTCTTTTACATCTTCATCGTCATATACTGTATCATCTCGCATTAAGCTCAGCTTATTGAACCCTGCAGCACTGTAATACCACCTCCAAATACCTTCCAGCCACCGGCTTGATGCTGCAACAGCCGAGCGGCCCGCCATCTTGACCCGAGAGCCTTTTGTGTGTTTTTGAAAAGGAAATATCCTAGTGCTTTTGGAAATCTCAAAGATGGTGGAGCCACCATCAATGATGTTTTGTAGCCTTTCTGTTTCTTAGTTGTTGAATCCACTGAATTTTGTGTGTGTGTTTGGAAAATTTTGTATGCCGAATAGCACTTAGTAAACCAAGATTTACTTCCTCCCTTAAAAATAATGAATTATAATTTGTAAAAATGAAACCACCTCTGTGAATGTCTTATGAGCCTGAGGCACTCAGGTGTTAGTGCATGGAATTAATATGATTCTAGCCATGAGTGGAGTCATACGTTGTGCTAGCAGTTAGTTTCAAGCAGCCTTGGTGGCTGGGTGCTTCATTCCTCCAAGGCTTTGTGAGATGCTAAAAAGCCCTCTGCAGCCCTTCTTTTGTGTCTCTAGATCTTTCAGGGACCAGAAGCCTCAGCGTCTGCTTCACAGGGATCTTTAGGAAAGGAGGAAATCTCTTTTTTAATGGAGTATCAGGTTAAAGTCAAATTAACTGTTTCATTTATTTGCAAAATATGTAGAAATGAGAAAGAAAAATTGTCCATAATTCTCTTACTGAGACAATTATGAGGAAAGTGTTTTCTTTATTCTCTCCTGTGGCCTGTTCCAGAAGCCAATGTTGTAGCAAAACGGTATGTATTCCTTCCTCTTATTTCTTTTCTGAACAGTGCAGTTATATTTATATGCTTTCTTAAAATGTGATGCAATTTGCAATTTTTTCCCTTGGATTTGCATGTCAGCAACTGGAGTTTTTCCTTTTTAAAAATGGTTACAAAAAATGGTTACAAGATACATCCATATGTAAAATTGTACCACTATTATGAGAAAAATTAACTCTAAAGCTAGAGTTACGCTTACCACATCACTGCCCCAACCTCCATTCCAGGAAAGTGAAAATGTATCCATACCACACTATATGGAATTTGTAGTAGCCTTATTCACTATTGCTCCTCTCTTCCCTGAGGAAACACTATAAATGTCTGCCCATTGGTAGATGCAAAAATGAATTTGTGGTTTACCTATGCTATGGCACACGACTCAGCAGCGTAAAGCAACAAACATAGATGTGCACAGTGACACTGATGACACTCAGGAGTTCCAGATAAAGTGGAATAACCCCAATACTAAAGTCTCCATTCCCATTTCTGTGATGTTTTAGAAAAGCTAAAAAAAACCCCACAAGTGGCTCACAGATTCTGAGATGGAAGGCGGGCAAGGCTGATAGATTCTTCATTGTGCTCAATTGGCCAATATTTACTCGAGGGTTGGTGAATATGTAAACTATGCCTCAATAAAGTAAAAATGAAAAACACCTACTTAGTTGGCATTGAACAAAGTGCCATTTTCTAAGCACTTTTCCTGTATTAAGTCACTTTGATCTTCACAATGACCCTGGTGACCACTGCTATTCCCATTTTGCAGAGGTAGGAGACTGGGGCCTTAAGAGCTGAAGAAATTTGTCTGGGATCACTTAACGGTGGTGCAGTTATCAGTCCAGCTGAGGTAATTTGACTCTGTCACTCACAAAATCCAGCTTCATTGCCCCACTATTTGGACCTAGGTTTGCAGGCACTATACATGGATGGAACACAATTTAGTGAGCAGTTTCACTTACTTTCTTTTTAGCTTTCCAGTTATTAATGAACATACTTGTATGTGTATCTTCATTTACTTGTGCTTTTGCTTAAGTAATTATTTCCTAGAAATGGGATTGCTGATCAAATAATAGGTATATTTGAAATTTCAGTTAATCTTCCCTTTTAAGCATGTGCTAGGTGCCAAACACATTTCTCTCTTTGCCACACATGTAACTTTGATGGTGCCATAGTTTAGATAAATGTTCTCCAAAACCTATGGGCTGAAAGTTTGGTCCCAGCTTGAACTAATGGTTTCTGGTGGAAATGTTAAGAGTGCAGCCTGAAGAGAAGTTTTAGGTCACTAGGCATATGGCCTAGAAGGGGATTTTGGGACCCAGTCCCTTCTTTTGCTCTCATGTAGTAAAAGAGACAGCATAGTAAACTCTTGTTCCATGTTGTGCTCCTGTCGTAAGCCATCACAGGCTCAGAGCAATGTGGCCTTTTGGTTATAGACTGAAACCTCTAAAACTGCCACCAAAATAAACATTTCTTTTTTATAAGTTGATTCTCTCAGGTATCAGTCGTCACAGTAATAGAAAGCTGACTAAAACACTCAGTTCCATAAACAGATGGATTGTGATGGTGGTCAAGTGACTTGTCCAAAATCCCAACTCAAGTGTCCTGACTGTGTGCCCTTGGGGAATTCTACTGTGTAATAGTAGTTGGTCTGTAATCATAATGGGAACTTTGGTGTTGTATTCTCCGGGTTTTTCTTGTTATTTATTTATTTATTTAGAGACAGGATTCACTATGTAGTTAAGCTAGCCTTGAACTCCTGGTGATCTTCCTACCTGAGCCTCTCGAGCGCTGGATTCACAGGCATGTACTACCATGCTCAGCTGGTTATTTATTCTTGGAATTCTGAAGTTAGGCCAAAAACTACCAAGTCATTCCTTGCCATATGCTCTCTGTTCTCTCTCAGTCAATAGAGGTTTGTGCTCTTAGAAAAATAGCCAAATATTATTTGGAGCTTAATGTTACCACCATGTATTGTACTGAAAAATGATTTCTGCATTGTTAATTATCCCAAGAGTTTTAACATGCTTCTTGTTAGAGAATGTGTCTTATTCTTTCTTATTAAGTATTTGCTTGGTGGATAGTCACCTAAAAAGCTTTACTTTCTCACCTAAAAAGTCAGATCTTGAGACAATTGCTAGACAAAAGTATGGATTTCCCAGGTTTCTTCTTCCTTTCCTCCAGTCTGTATGTTGTGCCGTTGCTCTGGTCCTTACTGGTGGGCTAACCTCAGGCAAGTGGCTTTCATTTTAGGCCAAATATCCTCATTAGAAAATGTGAAAAATGTCTTGTTCTTAGCATTGTAAGGAATGAATCAAATGATTCATGCCTGATGTACAACACCCTATCTGCCATAGAGGAGGTCTGAATAAGTGTGAGCTGTTTGTAGTAGTAGGAGCACAAGTCACTGTCAAGACTGGACAATTAAGAATCAAAACTGGGTACAGTGTGTGGTCCATATGAAGATTTCTAAATGAGCACATGGAACCACCTTCTAGGGAGTGAAGTGAGGCTTATTTAGCAGTTGGAGGTGATGGGGTGAGGAGATTCTGGGAAGAGATGAAATCAGGAAACTACCAATTAGCCCTTTCAATTGAATTCCATTTTAAGACCCCTTGCCTGTTCTCTGGTGACTTCTTTGAATACTCCTTGATTTGCTTTTCTCTACTAGTTGCTCTACCTCATCTTGTCTTGCACGTTCTATCTCTACCTCTTCTACTTCTTGCCTTTAATCTCTTTCTGGCTGTTTATGCTTAGGTAAGTGCAGAGTGCTACTTTGTCCTAAAGAAGAACAAACCTGAGTCATTTGTAGGCAAATGGATCATCTCGAGGCCACGTGAAGTGAAATAAATCAGATACACAAATTTAGATGCCACATGTTTTCTGTTATATGAGAAACCCAAAGCGTAAATAAAGAGCAAAATAAATGATAAATAATAGGAATTACAGAGATAAATGTTTTGCAAATGGGAAGAGAATCAAAAGACAAAGGGAGGAGAAGGGAGTGGACAGAAAAGGATTACAATATATTATGTACATACACCAACCTGCCATGAGCAACGTTATGCAGACACATACTGCAAACGTGTACTAATAAAAAATAAAAATGGAAAAATAAGAAACTTCAGAATGATTAGAGGGAAATGGGTAGAAAGATATTTTATGTTTTGGAGGAAAGAAAAGATGGTTAGGGGTCTTGGATAACTTGAGATGAGGGTCTGGGTAGGAGGGAATTCAAATTAAAATGGCATGTGTGGATGTAGCTCCTGCCACTGGCTTTTTTAGTTCTCAGTTAATTGAGTCTTTTCGCTGAAATGATAAAATGTTCTGCTTCTGCACTCAGGATAAGTTAATGTGGATTAATCAGACTCTGAAATGTATGGAGGTGGGTGGATCTGACCCAAAGCCCTGTGTAGGTATGTGTGGGAGCAATTGCAGCAGATGTGGAAGTCAAATTAGGATTGTTGCTTACTACAGTTGGCTGAATCTGTTGGCAAAAACAAGACTTTAAGATTGATCCATAGTTCCTCAGATTCTACGCCCTCTAATAATTAAGAGTTGGCTCTATACCAATAATGAAGGAGCCTCAGAATTAATATGTGTGAGTTGGAATGAAATACATTTTGATGCTTAATATGACCTGAAGATAACTATTGAGTCTCTCAGGCTGGCCAAGAAATTTTATGAAAAAGTTATTTTTCTGATACATTGGCTTCTGTTTTATTGGGGTAGTGATCCAATGAAAATAATAATTTTTACTTTTCTGGTTTATTTGTGGGTTGGACCCAGAAGCCAAGGAACTCAAGACTGGAAAACGGACAGAAATAAAAATGGATTAATGAAGGCTCCTCCTTCCCCACTCCAAACTCTGAGTAGAAAATGTTCATGGCCTTCAGTGGGTTGGCCTGCCCACCACCCTTCTTCATATATAGTTCTTCTGTTTCATTTGGAGAATCACATCTTTCTGATGCTGATTTAAGGGTCTTGATAGAATTGGTGCTCCTAGCTTGGCTCCACTGGGGACTTAGGTTCAGCCAATGAGAATACCGTATCTCTCTAGCCACAGTAATTAATTCTGAAGTGGGCCTTGACCAATGCCAGGCCAAACAGAGACAAGAGGCATTTGTACGAACTCTTAGGGAAGAGGTCACTTCTGGTGGGATTGCTAAGCAGGCAGAATGTGTATGAGAGCCACCAAAGGCTATTTTGCTTGCAAGGAAGGAGAGACCTGCAGAAAACAAAACAAACATAAGAAAACAAAGAGCCAGGATATAGACACTCATGTCTGATGATGCTGTGTGAGGCTCTGGACGGAGTAACACCTGGAGCCAGAATTCCCTGGATGTTTGTTAGAACAAATCAACTCATTTGGGTGAGGGCAGGTGAGTTCAAGCCAGTCTGACAATTTTTTTCCCTTTTAGCTACACTAGAGTATTTAAAAATCCTAGAACAGAAGAAATACACAAATTTATAACCCAGAGGAATAAAAGGTTACAATATTTTGTTAATTTGCATAGTTTTGAGGAAAGAAATGAAATATCTCAGCAATGACACTCTCTCCCTATTGGAGGGTCTCCAAAATGTGTCAGGATGAGAAATCGTATTTTTCTCTCTTCCCTTTCAAATATGCTTCTGACAACCACATGGTGCTCAGTTAGCCAGCACTCATGCACAAATCCCCTGCCTGCCCAGCTTATCACATTTATTTCTATCTCTGTTGTGCAGACTAGGTATCCTTCCTCCTCCATCATTGGTCTTGACTCTACCCCAGTTCTTATCTGGAGCTCTGTGGATGTCACATTTCTTTCTTCAGAAGAAGAGCATCTCCCACACTTACTTGTGAATCACACTGACCCTGCACATAGCCTTTTTCCCCCAGGGATCCTCTAGGTTCCCAGGGAAGGAAGAGAGGACCTGGAAGTGATATGGTGGTAATCTACAGAGAGAGAAAAATGAGCCTGAGGAGGCCAGAAGTGGCAGCAGGAGGTGGACGTTAGCCCCATGTTGGAAGAAGCATTCTTCCCAGTGAACAGAGATGGTGTCAGTCATTTGTCCTCAAGAGTCAAATTTTAAACCCATGATGTAAGAGTGTAGAATATAATTAGCTTAATGCGAAGAAAACATTGAAATGGCATTTCCCTAGCTCTAGATGTCTTGCTTTGCACTCCAGGAAAATCTTGCTCAGTTGATAAGGATTTATTTCATATCCACCACCAGTTTACAATTCTCAGATGAAACCATCCTGTGATTTGGGGCAACCTGAGTGGCTGAGGCGAGCAGGTAGCTGGCACAGCTGTGGAGTCTGAGTCCCTTGTCTGCCTGCTCACAGGGACTGCCACTGCTCAGTCCCCTCGAGATACATCTGTGCTTGGCTTGAGACCCTCCTGTGCAACCAGATCTTTGGTACTTCACAGAGAGGCTGAAAGTCTAGAACTCATCAGTTGGCAGCCTCTGCCTTTTAGTACTAACATCTGTGATTGCTTCAAGGGGGTGGAGATTTGAGCTGTGATTGGGTCTTACTCAGTTCACTTCCAACAGCCACCTAAGTGTCATGGTTTGGTGGCAAGTCGACCTGGGTTTGTGGCCTGGCTTTGCCATTTGCCATGTTGCGACCTTTTCCAAGGAATTTAACAGCTCTGAGTTTGAGTTTCCACATCTGGAATATGTGATTGCAGAGTCCACACATGGCTCTATAGGGTGTCTTGGAAGGGGGAGATGCTGAGGTTGAAGGACATGGTGCTTTTCAAACTTTAACCCAGTGTTCATGTAAAAAATGCTAGTTTCGTTCTATGAATAGAGCTGACAGAAGTCCAGCTGTGATATTGTTTCTGTATTTTCCAAAAGCATAAAGCCAGAGAGACAATAGAATGCAGGGCTTAGGAGGCCACATCCTAGAGCCACACCCTGTTCCCTAACTTACTGCAAACCTTTCACCGCAATTTTCTCATGTGTAAAATGGAGAGCTAGTTGTGCTAAAGGGCTGTGAGCCAGATAAGATGTGATGTCATGGGTCATGAGGTTAGCATCCCTATGGCATTTACCCCAGAGCCTGCTGCACAGTAAGAACCATGTGTGTGAAAGGTTACAATACGGTTATTGTAGTGGAGTTTTAACAGCTCTTTTACCTTAGTATTTGAGTCAAACCAGTGCACTTACATACCCTGGAACTTACAGCATACAGTACTTAAACTGCAATGACACATGACACAACTACTTTTATGCTTAGAAAGTTCAAAATTTACCTGGTATTATAATGGTTGCTCCAAAGCCACAATGAAAGGTATAAAAATGAGAGAGAGAGAGAGAGAGAGAGAGAGAGAGAGAGAGTACATCAAATTCTTTAAAAATAGGTTTTACACAAATAACTGAGAAGGAAGTCAGCTGTATCAGAAAAGAACTTGCTAAAGTCCCATTCAGTGCAAAACCTATTGCTAGAGCTAAAACAACACATGATGCAGGTGCACTCCTTCCTTGAAGCCAGTGCTCCAGTTTATATGCACTGGCCTCTGGCATGTGTGGGCACTGTGCGGCTCTTTATGTGCTCTGACAGGTTACCAGGTGGTGCCAAGAGTACAGGGAGGAAGGATCAGTGCTGAGTTCACAAGTCCTGAGGTGGGGAGCCTCCAGGGCTTGGGGGTCCTCAGAGGATGCCCTTCCCAAGAGGAAGCTGGGAGCTCCCGTGCTGTGGGAATGTAGAAGGCAGGTTGTAGCAGTGCTGGCTGGTTCTCCCTAAATTAAGGAAGCTGCAAAATTCGATCTTGATTTCATGGCTGTTAGGAAGAAGAGACTTGACATCTTCACTGACACCTACAGTTCACCAGACACAGGAAGAGCTGGAGACTAGAGGTGGTGGGGAGAGGTGGGATACAGGAGTTGTAGGCTGCAGCTTCCCCAGCTGCAAGAGAATGGCCACAGGGAAAGGTGATTCCTAACCCCGGGGGACACTCAGCCTAAGCCAGGTAAGGCCCTGCTTCCTGTGCCCAGAGTTCTTCCTGGGTGGACTGCTGAGGCCTTCAGGAAATCACAGCAACCGCAAGTCCAGATGGTGTAGGGAAGGAGACCCTTGTCTCGTCTCTTCTATCTGTGCAGGATGTTCATGCACCACCCACTCCTTGCCAGTGCCAAGCGTAGCAACATGCTAGAAAGTCTGCTCCAGGAAGGAAAGGAATGAAGAGAGGGAAGACTTCCCCAAAGAGTGACGAGAAGTTATGCAGCCAGCTGAGGTGTGATTCCAGGAGGCCCTTCAGGGTCTGAAGGGGCTGGAAGATGTCTGCAGAACAGCTTGGTAGCAGGCACCTGCACATGAACAAGCACCTCACTTGTGCATACCTCTGATGAGTGGACATTGTCCAATTGACAGTTACATCCGAGCAAACTGAAATCTAAGGGCTGCTCTTGCCCTCTGCCAGGGTGGGTAAGGTCAGTGGGGTCAGTTGTGGGGACCTTAAGTGATGGTCATATAAACTCTGGGAGATCCAAATCTTTTTTAGAATTATTTTTATTAATCAGTTTGTAATACATAATATTTATATTCCTGTGTGAAGTTTGTACCTGTACATAACACATCTTTATTTACTTTATTCCTCTCCCTCCCTCCATCTCCTGATTGCCCCCTGATTTGAGAATGATCTATCTTCATATTTTCTATTATCTATCTTTTATTTTGCTCCGTATTTATAATTTGTGTTTCTCATATAAGGGGAAATGTGATTTATTGTGCAATGGCAAGCAGAACCACCGAAATGGCATGCAGGATATGGAGGCAGATTTACTTAACATTGGACAGGCAATGACAAGGAATCAATCCTTACACAAATGTCCAGCCTCCTTCCCTGCAGTGTGGTCTTGACTAATAAGAAGTGGTCAAACTCTCTCCTCCTGCTTGAGCTGAGCAGTACTGTCAGACAGACAACCTGCAGTGGCCCTCAGGGTCTTACCTTATCCAATGGCCAAATCAGATTTTCCTCCTCCCTTTTGGGTCCAAAGTGAGCCACTCAGTGAGGAGCTCAGACTCCTCCTTCAGATCTCCTAAGGGACCTGAGAAATCTCAGGGGCACATCTTCCCACTGGGGTCTGGAGAGATCCTCGCTCCAACTGTGAGGGCCATGACTGGTGACCGAAGAAGTCAGCATGGTCAAAAAGACTGACCAGTGCACCAGATACAGTGGCAAACAGAAACACCATAACAACACCCAAGATTTGGAGGCAGAATGTCAGATAGACACTGACAAAGAATCAATACTTATAAAAATATGAGGCCCCAAAGGCTCAGGGAGGGAGGTTTTTATGGGGTTGCAAGCAAGAAGCAAAGTTTGTGGCTGTCTTTGCAATGTGCATCACAGTGACCAGCAATTTCTACTAGACAGTAGTAACGGGAACTTTAACAGGAACTGTCATTATCTGGGCAACCAACAGACTAAGTATACTGGTGAGAGAGGAGGCATCTTCTGCTACAATTTCACTTAACGTTATGCCAAGGTGCACCTGTCTTCCCACAAATGACTCAAGTTCATCTCTCTTTCTGGCAAAGCAGTGCTCCAGTGTGTATAAACATCATGGTTTCTTCATCCATTGTTATGAATTGTATCTAAATGTCCCCCAAAGTCTCATACACTTCTAGGTGGGGCTTTTGGGAGTAACAGCATCATGGATGAGTAGAACTGGATTTGTCCAATGATTATTTTAGTATAGCTTTGGGAGTGGATGATGGATGTACTGAAGAGACAAGACCTACCCAGGATGTGGGGAAAGAAGAAGGGAATCGTGCTGTTTCCTGCCTGTCATGCCATGAACTGTTTTTTCTTCTTTGCTGTGCCTCTCTGTTGTGCCATCCTGCCTGTGGTTCATGGGCTGAAACCTCTACAAAATATGATACAAAATAAATCTTTCTCCTTGAACTTGTGAGTGTTGGGTATTTTGTCCCAGCAATGAAAAGAAAGTGAGACATCCTAAATCTGGTGATGACATGAAGGCTGCTTCCAAGATTTAGCTGTAGGAGTTGTGGTGCTTTAAACACAGGTGGGTGGTGATCGTTATAGTGCAATGTCTTTCATTCCTCCAAGAAGATACCTAGATGTGTGACAGCCGGGCCAAATGGAATTTCTTGTTTCTGGTTTTTGAGAAATCCCTTTGAAGTAAAAATGAGACCCTCAGTTGCTTCCCAGGGTTCTTGTGCATGGCAAATGAAGTGATTTCTTTAAGTGCAGGTTCTTTATGAGTGGTCAAGCGTGGCATAAGTGTTACATCTTGCTGAATTAAATTCTAATTCATTCTTCATCTTCTCTCAGATTCCTCTTAAGATTTAGCCTCAACGTGGAGAGTTGAATAATTATTTATATCAATCTGTGCACTTTTTTTATTGAAAATGACCTAATGACCTGTACTGTAGGGAGCTGCCTATATGATTTCGTCACATGGATAGTTGGTCTGAATAACATGAGCCTCCGATATCATTTTTTTTTGGTTGTTGTTGCTGTTTTGTTTTTGAGACAGAGTATCTAGTTCTGGTTTCACTTGAACACACAGCACTCCTTTCTTAGCCTCCTCAGTGCTAGGATTACAGACACATCTCTTCCGTATTTCATTCTTTATCGATTATCGTAGGAGGTTTGGGGACATATTGCTGATAACGTCTTCAGTTGCTTGCTCCACTTTCTCCATGACTGTGTGTCAACCTTCTATTTTTTTAGCTATGGAAAACACATTTGTGTCATGATAAATTGGCCTTGTTTCCATATGATCTCCTCTACCAGATTCATTATAATTTAGAACCATAATTAACCGATTTAATAATGTGTTGCATAGTTCAAGCTATGATGAAGTTTATTCATCAGAGAAATATGATTTCAGTATTTACTTTATTAGATTGGGTTATTTTCAAATGTTTGAAAATAATTAAATATATTAAATATGTCCATAAACTTGTGAACTCTGAAGAGAGAGAAAGCCCTCCTGAAACAATGACATCATAGCATTTAGAGGGAAAAAAAGCCCAAAGCTGTATTTCAAGAAAAATAAATATACTTTAACTGGAACAACGTATAAGTTTAAAGAAATGACCTTATAGTTTGAGTTCTATATTATTATAATCTAATTATAAGAAGATCCAAGAAATTATTTTTCCCTTACTAGAGGTCTAATTGTGTGCATTGACTCCATATGGTCATAAAAGTCTAAGCATATAGTTCTTCACATTAGTTCAATTTACTGCCTGTACGTTATTCTAACTAGAAAAGGCAATCCTAGGGGGTGAGGATGTGTGACCATCCTTATATGTACAGTGGGTACAAAATAGCCCACAACGTGTAAGTTTAACTCCATTAGTTGTCCTGATTTGTTGCATTTGGGCCAAATAATGTTATCCCTAAGTTAGCTCAATGCTTCACTGTCAAGCTGTATTCTTTGCAAGTTTCAACTTCTTACAAATTACCTTGGGATGCAGGACTTCTGGAATACTTGCCATTTCTAATCTGAGATCCAAAGAATAGAGTCTCACTGAGATGAATTCAGTATGGCACTCATTCTGAGCAAGTCTGAACAAATGCTGGAGACATGCTTTGCAGTTACACCTTGTCAACACAGCCACTGTCAAGTTCAATTGGGTAGAAAGGATTATTTCTCGTTTTCTATAACACAGCAGGGTAAGTATGATTGACAGTAATTAACTGGATATTTCAAATAGCTAGAAGAGAGAAATTTGAGTGCTCCCAGAACAAAGAAATTATAAATGTTGAGATGGTGGCTATGCCACTTGTGCCTTGTATACCTGTATTTAAATGTCACACTCTACCTCATAAATATGTACAAATACAATATGTCTATTAAAAATTACTGTGCCACATGGTCTTTGTCGTTTTCTTTGTGTTTTAGTTAGAGGTCCCTAGACAGTCACATTTTCCAAGGGACCCATCTTTGAGGACACTTAGCCTCCATTCTTAATCTGTGGAAGCGGAGAAAGTAAGAATGATGGCTCTTTTATCACTGATCACTTTGGCAACATCAAAGGATTAAGGGGAGTGTTTTTCTTCTAGGCCTCTCGCTTACCTCTTTTGTCCCTTCCTCTTTACTCTCCATAAAGCTTATCTGGGAAGCCAGGCACCATTTGCCGTGTCACCATAAGGTGTGTGTAATGCACGGTCTGATAGGTTTCTGTTTATAGCACAAATACATGGTGTTGTCTGTCACTGAGGCAGGAACTGCTCGCTGTCAGAAGCGGCATCCTGCATAACAGGGGATTCCCTTGGCTGGTCTGCGGTCAGATAATATAATATCTATATCTGTGTTTATGTGCTTTCCCACTTTATTTTAATACTGTCACTGTTCATTTTCTTTTCTAATCTCAGCTAATTTATACACAAATTTGTGTTTTATTCTTGAAAAGTCTCTTCCCATTCCAGGGAGGTAGAGGTAAAAACAAAATGAAACGGAAAGCTGTTCAGATAACCCAGGAGGATTTTAAAACCCCTTTGTTATAACAATCCTTTTATGTTTGAAATATTTATTGGGCCTCTTCCTGGTCACCATCGGAAGGGAAACCCGAATTGGTGCCCTCTAAGCCACTCGGGAAGGCAGAAAAGGACGTGTTTACAAGTTGAGATGATGCTTGATCTTGGAACGACAGGAAATGATTTTGCAAATGCAGATAAACCATTTTATCCTAGAAGGCATGTGTGCCAAAAACAGTTTAAAATAAACACACAAAAATCCTGAGGTTGTGCCCATGGTAAAGTGCTAAGAGAAGTTAACACTTCTCCAAATTAGGAACAATGTGATGACACAGTGACCTGAAAGTGACTCATTTTCCTTGTGTGCCTTTGCAGGTGGAAGGTTTTAGATTTCTTTAAGAGAGGAGTTATAGTAAAATAGTGGAATCTGAAGAAATGAATGAAGGGGTGCATGAATGAATGAGATTACTGCTTTCCTATCCCTCAGCTGCTGGAGTTTGCATTTTAATGCCCAAAGGCAGGGGTGGCTTACAGTGGACCGCAGTAGACTTCATCTCTGCTTTTGATAATAGTTTGGTATTGTAGTTCCCTTCTGAACAGGATGGAATTGATATCTTAATTCCATTTTTTCATCTAGCATCATTTTTAAGTAATTTAAAGTTTATATAGATAAGTATTGTAGGTAAATTGATTTGAAAGTTTACATATTCAGGCATGGTGGCGCATGCCTGTAATCCCAGCACTCAGGAGGCTGAAGCAGGAAGATCACTGTGAGTTTGAGACCTACATAATAAGGGCTATATAAATAAGACCAAGGCCACCCTGTTTTATGTAGTAAGACCATGTCTCAAACAAACAAACAACACCAAAAAAACTCCCAAAAAACCCAGCCCCTCCAATGAAGTTTATATAGAAGAATACTATGTAAAAATCAGCAAAAAACATTTGAAAAAAGACTAAACAAAGGGAACTGTCCCTCTAGACTTCGATATTTACTCTAAAGCTAATAATAAAAAAATGTGCTATTGATGTGTAGATCCATGAAATATGATGCTGAAACAGATCTAAATAACGTGTATGCTAACTTTATTTGGTTAAATGGAGTTATTTTTATTGAGAATATTGGTGCTTTTCAGCTAAATTAGTTAATGGCTAGCATTTTGGGAGCACTTGCTCTTTGGCACAAATCATTCTAAGAGCTTTTCATGTATTAACTCCATCCTCAAAAAGCCCTTTGAGATAAATGTTTTCCCCATCTGCTCTTGTTGATGAAAGCATTAAACATGGGGAGGTTTGGTAGCTGGTCCGAAGCCAAATAGCTGATAAATAGGTAAGAGCCAGGCTTTGGACCCAGGCAATAAACTGAAATCATTACTATTTCCTAGTACAGTAGATACAAACTTTCCTTCCCGGTGTATTAAACACCTACATGTATAAAATAGCATCTTTATAATGTCACTGGAGGACATTAATTAGAAGAAAACCGAGAGGAGCATTAATTAACATAACATTGAAGTGAGAGACACTTTTTTTTTTTTTTAAAGCAAGCTAAAAATACCAGAGGATACAAAGGAAAAACACTGACTTGACAGGGAACAATCCAGACTTGTGCTTCCAGGGTTATAGCATAGATCAATAATGCTGCCACGGACCTCATGTGTTCTTGGGCTGTTGGAAGGAATTATGGGCATGCTGTACCTGCCTGCTGGGGAGGTGGGTCTAGCCAGAAGAAGCGGGTCCGCTATACCTCCGTCCTTGGCTTCCTGCTTCTCTGTCTGCTCCTGGCCACTGGGTGTGAGCAGCTTTCCTCGGGCAGGACCCCCTGCAGTGCTATGCTTCCCTGGAGCCTGCCAACCCTGGAGCAAAACTTCTGAAACTGTGGGCCAAAATCAGCCTCTCTTCCCTTAAGCAAAGTGAGCATTGGGTATTGTGTCCCCACAACAGGAAAGCTACTAAGGCATGTAATATCACTACAAAATCAAACATCCAGTGATTAACCAACAGGAACTATACAAATTATTCAATAGAAGTATTTAGTGTGTAGTGAACGAAGAAGTTCTATAAATGACATTAGAAAACAGTTCATTTAAAAAATGAGCACTCAGGCTAGGGAGATAGCTCAGCAGTCTAAGCGCCTGCCTGGCAAGCTCAAAGTTCCAGGTTAGATGGTTGGTACCACATGCCCTGCTGGCCCTGTACCCAGCCAGCCACGGAAACCAGGAGTGATAGCGCATGCCTGTAATCCCAGTGCTGGGGAGGCTGACACAGGTGGCTCACTATGAGTACCAGCTGCATAGTGAGACCCTGAATGAAATAAATAGCTATATCAGTAAATGGATAATTCACTAAGTAGATAACTGAAATAGTTGAGAAATGTATATGGTGGCAATGTGTATGGTGCTAATAATGTTTTGGAGAAAACTTCAACTTTTTCTGTTCAGTTTTAAGTTGGCCCAGGAACTAAGGTTTCCCTTCTCTACCCACATCCAGCTTTCGTGGCACCACCCCTCTTACTATCTCAATCCCTTCTTGAGATGCACAATCTCCTTATGCTCTAATCGGATGTTCTTGCAAATGCCTGGGACTGTTAGGTGGACAGTACTTAGGGAGAAAGATGTTGAAGGTGTATACTTATGAATTGCTTGGCAATGATTTCTTATTGCTGTATTTTCTAGTTTTCTTGGGAGAATATATTTTCCTCCTTCTACTTAGTGGTCTAGACTTTTCCATTAGAAAAGTGGAACTGCACCTGCAAGGTAGTGCATTTTCAGTCCCCAGTTTCCATCTCTTTCTTCTCCTAGCCACCATCCCTTCTTGCTTTGGGAGAGGAAAAATAAGAATTAAAGTTTTAATATTGTGGTTTTCAAAAGAAAGGAGACCTTGAACCCTTAGCCATCACCTCTCCTAACCTCCTCCCTCTCCACCCATATTCTCCCCAGCCCTAGCGAAGCATTCCTCTACTTGCATGACACATGTTTATCTGTTTTGAATTCAAATATGAAATTCTGCTTCCATAAAAATAGAATCATACAAACGTTGCATTTGTAATGGCTTCTTTACTTTAGCATAATGTTTTCAAGTTTCCTATAGCATGAATCAATGCTTTATTTTTATTATTTTATCCAAGTAATATTCCTTTACATGGATACCAGACTATATTTTATTTATCTACTCATCAGTTGATGGATATGTGGGATATTTACACTCTTTGACTCTAATGAATAGTGTTGCCACCAACATTCTGGTTCATGTTCTGGGTGGGGATATGCTTCATTTCTTTTGGGTATGTATACATAGGAATGGGATCTTCATGCCATATGGCAAATTTATAACTAGCCTTTTGAGCAAAGGTCAGATTGTTTCTAAAGTGGCTTCAGTCACAAAATTTTAGTTTCAATTAATATAAATTGTGGAAGTTAGAAATTATTAAAGATGCTAAAGGGGAGCTAAGTGACTTAAAGTCAAAAAGATAGTTAGTGGACAACACTAGCTTTGATCTTTTTATTTAATGTTGGTACATTTATCTTTTTATTTCTTTAATCATCTTGTCTTAAACATTTTTACTTTCTTTATACATGCATTCACACATATGCATTAGTGTCCATTAATGCAATTATGAAAATGCTATTTTTAGTACGTACATTTTTAGGGTTTTTTTTCCATTTACTTTTTCGTGATTATTTTCTTTCTGCCTTCTGCACCACCTATATTCTCTCCTCAAATTACTAGCAATCTAATTAACACTCATTCATAATTTCTCTATGGCAATATAATCCTATACACACATGAAATTTCTTCCAAATTAACCAATATACCTTTATTTCACTATTTTAAATTCCTTTATAGTACTCAATAATGTGGATATTTTATAATTTATTGAGCCAACTGGTTAAGTATTCACTCATTGTTTCTGGTTCTTAATTTAGTGTGATGATAGACAACACTAGTGTTTTTTTTTTTTTTTTTTTTCAGAACCAGGGATTGAACTCATGCCCTTGTGTTAGCTGGGCAAGTGCTCATTCTACTGCACCATCTCCCTGGCCCCAACACTACTGTTAACGACCTTGTCATTCAGTAAACTACTGGCACTGACCTCAACTAAGTGTGTTTTAGACATGCAGGGTCTCAAATTCCATCCTGTTCTGTTGAATAAGAATTTGAATTTTCACAAGCTCCCTAGGAAACTTACACTAATGTTTTTTTCTTATGTGAATTTTATTGAGAAACAAATAGCAATGAGACAGTTTCAAAACAGGTTAGTAGGACAGCTACAATAATTAATACATTGCATATTGTTGTCTTCATAGTAGTTATTCATAGTAGAAGATGCAGACATGATATCCTGTCCAAACATTGTTAGTACAAACCTTTCTTCTCATTGAATTAAGAGAAAGTGGCTGTATATCTAGTTAGCACTGACTTTAACATTGGACATTGCCACTACTGTTAACGTTTTTATTATCAAAATGCAAGCAGTGAAATTCTTGGGTTAAAGGTGGACATGCTTTAAATTTTAACAGATACTTTAGCAGACTGCTTCTTCTAAAGGCTGCAGCTTGGATTTCTATTGTCAGTAGCTAAGAATACCCTTTTATCCATAAGATAAAGTTGCCAAGATAGGAGCATTTAGATTTGATTTCAGTTTTTTCCATGCAGTTGAGCAAACTGGTCCTAGGATAGTATGATTAAATAGTTCCAGTTTTGAATTTCCAGGAAAAATGAGTGAAAGCACACAAAATAAAAAATAAGGAGTATAAGGATGTGATGGAAAGGAGTATAAGGATTTACTTTAATGGAAAAATGTTCTTACTTGAAAATTTCTCAAATTTTCTCTTGCTCATCTTTCATGTCTTCTTCATACTTTTTATCTACACTTTCATGTTTCATGGGCAGGGAGTACAACACAGCAAAATTCTGCAGAAAGCTTGCTTCATCGAAAAGTAATTAGGACATTGTAACTTAAAACATTTAACTCGTAAGATTAGCAGATTTAAAAATATTAATAATATTCAAAATCAGAAGTTGTGTTGAGAGCAAAAATTAATAGTGTGCTTTTAGGGAACAATACAGCAGTATATGCATACTTTATGATGCAGGAGGAGAGGAATGTGTCTACAGCAATAGTCACCCACAAGAAACAAAGCATATTAATGCATGTCTTTTGGAAAATTTGAAACCGTTTCTGCATCCATCAGTAGAGATATAAATTACCATACTGTGGTGTCTAGATGATGTTGATGCCTAACATGCAAAGCTCTGCAGCGACACTGTTAAGCAAAAGATTGAAAAATCGCAGAATAAACTATTTCATGCTGCCCACTTCTAGAAGCAGTAACCACGGGTGTCTATGTGCATATGTGTAAGTGCACATAGCTATCTAAGAAATAAAAAACATGCACCCAATCCCTGGCGGCAGTTACATGCATATACCTGTGAACGAGGTGGTCAGAGTGGTGGTAAAGGGCAACACAGACACTGGTTCCTACAGAACGACAGTGATACCTAGCATTTATGGAGCTTCCACTGTGTGTCCAATATTGAGCTAAAAGTCCTACATGATTCATCTGACTTGAACTTCACAATCACATTAAAAGGTGAAACATAAATATTATTACCTTAATTTTGCCATTAAATTAACTGAGTGACAAGTAAGTGAAGTAATTTAGGAATAGGTGAGATGATATGATCAGAAAATTTTAGAGTGCGGAGCTTGCTCAGAACCTTGATGATATCCATCTATCTGTCTGTCTGTCTGTCCGTCCGTCCATCCATCCATTCGTCTGTCTGTCCATCCATCCATCCATCCATCCATCCATCCATCCATCCATCCATCCATCCAATCTATCTAGTATCATCTTTTTTCTTTTCTCCTTCCTTCCTTTTGTTCTTTCCTTCCTTTCCTTCCTTCCTTTCTCTTTCCTCCTCTTTCATATTGTTTCTTAGGAGAAAATTAACCAGTTTTTTGTTTCCTTTATTGAGACACAATGTATTGTTTGAAAATACACTAAGTACCCCAGAAAGGAGCACAAAAGATAGATGATTTTATTTTTTTCTGATTCTGTGCTGGCCATGAAGTTTATCTTATTGTATAACACTTGTACTAGGTGATTGATTGTAGATCTCCAATAGGAAAAAGGAATAGAAAATGCAAGCAGAGAATCTATGCCTCCAGCTTGCCATGGATCCACAGAACCAAAGCGTTTCACAGCAGGAGGACCTTACAGAGCTTCTCATTATTGTAATTATTTTGTATTTTTTAGGGAAGGGTTTACAGAGTGTTCAGGGTCTCACTACTAGATCGGACTTGTAGTGATTCGCTTGTTTATAGCTTCTCAAGAGCTGGGATTACAGGTGCACACCACCATGCCCAGTCTCAATTGCTGTCTCAGTGTTCCCCAGGGTTGGGGGACTGGCATGGCAGGCCCTGGGATTGAACCCCCAGCCCCTGTGCCTGCTTGCAGGCACTTTAATCCACGGAGCTATTTGGCCGGCCTAACTCTTCATTATTTTCCTAATGAAGAAACAGAATCAGAAAGATTCTGATTTGCCAGAATTTGTATTAAAATGAAAATTTCTGACTCCTATGCTAATGTTCTTTCTGCTAAATCATGATTTAGGATTGTGTCACTTATGACACACATATGCTTCCTGTAAGATGTAATCAGGCAGATGGGAAGAGCGTTGAATTGTTCCTGTCTCTGAAGACATTTGTGTATCTTTATCTATATAACAATGAAGTTTCAGATAGCCAATGCTAAGTAGATGTTTTACCTGTTCACCTTAAAGGTTTGGCCATTACAGTCTCCTTAACAAGCACCAGAAAAGAAAATCATAGAGGTCCAATTTATTTCCCAAGAGTTAGATTTGATTATGTAAGTTAGCAGCTCATCTAAGTGAGCTACAGGGATGGTCCAGGCCCTAGTGATAAGCAGGATGTCACTGTCAGCTGAGCTCATGTTACAGGTGACTTCCCCCAGACAGAGCAAAAGGTCAAGGGTCAGGAAACATGTGGACCCTGAGGAGAGCAGAGAAAGTAAAATCTAAACCACTTTTCCTGATTTTATTCAGGCCAAGCGGAAGGCAGAGCGCTGTGTCAACCAGCTTTCCCTGAGCTGATGCATCCGCAGCCCTCCGAGGGCCGCTCCCAGGGATCTCCAGGTCCCAGACAGAGCTCGCTGCACCAGACGCCCTGCTCAGAGTTCGTCAGCCTGGACTAGAACGCCGTGTGGAAGTCTGCACTCCCGGGTCTTGCTTGAGGCTAGCCGCAAGCACAGAATTCTATCAGGGAACGCAGTACCTTAACGTGTTCCCACGTTGTAAACCTTCAGCTTTTCACAGTTTTTTAAAATCCATTTCATGAATTCTGTGATTGCTTCAGTTTTTAAATTTAAGCGTCTGAGGCCCTGAACTATTTCGTAGCACCAAAATATTCATCCATCTGCTGCTTGAGGAAAATTTTATTTCCTATGAGGCCTTGACTGATTAAAATTAAACAAAAATAATCTATGCATGATGATCATTCTTCATGCTCAGTGGTTGATTTTTTTCTGGACCTTGTATTAATAGGCTGTCTCATTTTTAATTTTTAGGAGTTTGTTGTAAAGCAGAGTTTCTGATAAAAATGTTAATAGCATTTTATGTATATATATACATATATATGCAGGTATATTAATTAAACTAATTTAAAAATGGAAATGTTATACATATTTAATAATAGCTTTCAGTACACAAAACAATAAAATAAAAAATAAAAGTCAATTGCCAATCCTACTGATTTCAGCACTGTTAAAAATTTCTCAAATTGCCTCTTCAAATAGGTTTGGGCCTGAAGTATGTGTAGTAAATGCCCTCTTGTGTTTTACCTAAGTGGGACCCCATAAGCCATTATTTATGGTCAATTTGCTTTTTCCCAATAGCAATATATTTGACTCCTTTCTCTTGGTAGGTCTTCAGATGGTTTTTACTTTTTAATCATGTAATTTTGTGATGAGAATCATTGTATAGGCAGCTTGGTGGACTTGTGCATGTCTATTTTCAAATCATTACATTTCAGTTCTTGTTACTCAACTATAGTAAAAGCTTTAGAAACTGGAAACAGAACCTGAATATAAAGATAAAGAGGCTGATATATCTTTAAATTTATCTTTTGTAGTCTATAACCTTAACTATAATAGATAATTGAAAACTAACTGTAGGAAAAGAACAATACAAGAAGAAAAGATATTTAGGATCTTTAGACATGATTTTTCTGTTTAATTTTTAGGAGAGGTGTGAGTTAGTACTTTTCATCAAGGTAAAATTATTTCAAAGAAAAATACTCTAAAAAAAATTAGATCACTTACAAGACCTAATCAAGAAGTAGACCAGTGAAATGAACAGCCACTTCTCAGAGAAAGAAGTACAAATAGCCAACAAACATATGAAAAAAATGTTCTATATTCCTGGCCATTAGAGAAAGAAAAATTACCACAATGCTAAGATTCCATCTTACACTAGAGGAAACCAAAAAATAATAAATGCTGGTGAGTTTATTTTTTCAGGTTGAAAAAGCAACCCTCCTGCATTGTTGTAAACTAGTACAACAAAATAAATCAGACACCCAAGCTTACATTCTGTATAGCATCTTTTGTTTGAATAAGGTGAAGTACAAACAAATATCCCAATAAAGGGCGGATAGAAGGAGACAGATCTCTTGCAAATGAAAAGGCATCCAAGAGAACATGAAGTAGGGGAAAGGGAAATAAGTAGAATAAAGATATGTCATGTCCAGGAATCTAATGACCTCAATGAATGTAAACATGGTATGAAATAAACAAGAGGTAATAATGTCAGCAAGAACAAAAATGGAGAAAGAAGATTTAGAGGAGGAGGGAGGGAGGCAAGAGAGAAGGGAAATTGGTTTAATGAAAGAACCAAGCTGTATTATGTCCATGTACCCACTCCCCAAGTTGATTGTAAACTGCATGTGCCATAAACATTTACTAATAAAAGAATAAAAGAAAGTACTATCATTTCATTTGTTACAATATCAACTTTTGTTTTTTCTATTTGAAATCTCAGACCACTGAGGTTTTCTTGCCAGCTCCAGCTCTTGGGTATTTACTCCTTTAAAGAGCGCTTGTGACACTTATTCATTGTTCTGTGAAGTTGGTATCTAAGTTTGTATATTTGCTCCATGATCCTATGACCCATTTCAGGGCAAGTTGTATACCTTCTCTGTATGCTTTGCATCACCTAGGCAGCAAAACAGAATACTTTCGCAATGATAAATGAATTATTAGTCACTTTATGAACTTATTTTCTAGACTTTAGAGCCTTATTTTATTTTCTAATTAACACCAAAAATAACTAAGAGAGAATATTGTTTTTCATAGTCCTTTCCTGAGGTAGACCAACGACTGGCATCTTGAATGAATTTCCAAAGCTGTGTTTTCAGGGTCTGAGTGGACCAAAGCACAACATTTTGATAGACAATGCTCATGATCTTTTGTTTTGCTTCCTTTCACAGTTCAGGTGGCTTTAGTTGGCACACAATTATGAACAGATGTTGAGAAGGGCAAGGAGGTACATGGTGCCAGTACCTCAATTCTGGGAAAAGGAAACACTTCACAGAGAATAGGTGCCACCTGGAAAGAGTTGCAGTTTGCCAAGCAAAACCAGTTTGGCTAAAGATAGCTAAAAAGCCATTCCCTGGGGTATAAGGTAATATTTGTTTATATATGACTCTGAGTAAGGGCGTGTATGTGTCTAGTACGTGCTCACCTCATACAATTCCATACCGATGAAGCCTTTGACCTATTGAATCTATTTGCTGAAAGAACAATTTTTGTTTAATATTTGACCTGTTGAGAAGGGAAGAACTGTTAAGTTTTTAATAGGCATAGATGAAGTAATTTTTAATTTCTTTCTGCTTTCAGTGGAGATTTGCTAACGTATCCAAAAAGGATTGGGGGTCTTCAACTATACAACTCTGCACACTGATAAATATTACATCTTCCTCCTAGAAGAATTTGGTTATATTTGAGGGGATTAGTTATATTCAGATCTATTAAGTGGAAGGACAAAGCCAGGTGGGTATCTGAATGGTCTTTCTTTGAGGGGTCCTCACACTTTCTCTGTTGAACCGCTGGTTAAGGGTAGTATTTCAACATATTCAATAGAGAGGTAGAGTTGGTGTAAGCCAGAGTAAACACACAGTCTTTGATGCTAAAATTGTCTGTTGAGTATGACCATGGAGTGAAAATAAAATCTCAAAACTCTGTGTCTTTTGTAAAATTGAATGGCCAAAGCTTTGTTCTGACTGGCCACATGAAGGGACGCTTGAAGTTAAAATTGTCTGCCAAGTTTGGAACAAGGTGACAGAACCCAATAAATCAGGCCGTCCTGACCAGTTTCCTTACATTAACTCCTGGTTCAACCTGTGTCAGAGCCTCCCACTGTGGCTCTGAATCTGTGTACTGCGCCAAAAAAAAAAAAAAAAAAGGAAAAGAGGCCCATTTTTCCCGAGAATTCTGCTGTGGCGCCCTCAGTAGATCCTGCAGTTGCTGCCAACACCTATGGCTTTACTTTCCACTCCCAGCTCATTTAATTCCAACCAAATGAACTGGTTCCAGGCAGCTATTCAGTCACAGAGGTTCCCCTCCCTGAAACCTGCTGTTCATACCCCTACCCTGGTCAGATGGCATCATCCAACATCCACCTGAGATGACTGTCAGCAATTCCTCCTGAATTCTACATTTTGACTGAGGAAAATTGGGCTGTCTGCCCTGACAAATGAGTTGTCATGGCCTTTCCAAAGGTCACCTCACCTAGAAATAACCCAGTCAAGTGTGTCTCAAAGAGAGGCCCAACAATATGTCAAAAGTTACTACTGTTACCCAGAAGCTTGATATAAGAGCTATGGACACTAAAATAAATGCCCATTCAGATGAAAAGATAAGAACTTTCAAAAGCTTCAATGTGAATCTGATGGCAACCCTGCCATTGGTCTGGTGGGCTTGGAGTAGGCCAGACTAGGCTCCCTTCTTTAGCTGGGCCACTGGGAGACCATAGTACCATCACTGGGGCTACTAGGATGATGGCCTTTAGTCCCTTCTGCCAGGCACAAACTTGTAGCCTGGGAGGATATTTCCTACGTAAGCCAATCCCCATACTGCTTCTGGAAAGAGACCTCTTCATCAAGTTAGAAGCGACCGTCTCCTTTGCACCAAGCTGGTCATCCTCCCTCTTGTTTAACCCTGTACTTTCAGTTAAGACTGTTTGTCCACTGAGAGGAACATAATGCCTGCATCAGCCTGAGATAGATAACTGCAATCCTGAAATTATGAAAATTCTCCTCCCAGAGCTATGAACTAAAGATTAGCCTCCAGACCTGGGCACCAACAGTACCACCTCCACCATGACCCCCATTGCTGTCAGATGTCACAGGAAGCACACATAGGCATCCAACCACACATCAGCCTGATCGACTGTTAATCACCTTGGGCAAGATCTCTGTGCCATCAACAATGCAGCCATCACCTTACACTCTGTGATTCCCAACCAATACCCCCTTTTGGGACTGTTACTCAATTGCCACAAAGGCTTAGGAACTCTCCCACTATTTTGGGGGCAGTCCTACCAACAGATTTGTCTCTGGACAGATGTTCCTCTGTCCCTTCCAGCTCTATTCTAGTCCCCAGAGAAAGGAAAAAAATGAGGTTTCAAAACTATAAAATGTCTAACTGCTAAAGTACACCTCTCTTGTCTGCAAAGCTCATCCAAGCAGCCAATGCTGCTGTGATGGCCTTCTGTATACCTTGTTTGCCTTCTGTCACCCACAGCCTGCTGGTATACCTACCTGCATCTGAAGATACTTTCTTCTGCCTTCAGTTGATTTCAGTCAGCCAGCCTCTCTTTGCAAAGACCTCCAATCTAAACTCAAAGATTAATTAACCTGGATTCGACTTTCCAGAGGCTCAATAACTTGTTTACTCTTTTTGGAGAAGATCACTGCACTTCTGACTGATGACACCAAAGCTACCTGCTGAAAAGGAAAACAAACAAACAAACAAACAAACAAACCAACCCTCTGCTGTAACATCTGGCAGAAACTGGTTATACGAAAATTTCCACACATTTCTTTTAACTGCTGGCTTCTATAAAATCTGGATCCTTGAGTTCACAAAAATGATGATGCTTACTCAGATTGTCAGTCCCTGGGACCACCCTGTGCAAATACTTAGATCTGGTCACTAAGGGCTGCCTCCCACTTTGCTTCTGCACTCTAACAGCACAGCCCTTCTGATCCAGAAGGCTGACATGCTCACCTTAGACTGAGACCTAAATGTCCAGGTACCACAGGCTGCACTAGGGTGAACTGTTCTACCAATGGACACCTTTTTTATGTGTAGAAGTAGCTCTGTTAGGGATGAAGTCTAAAGGCTGGATATGCTGTGGTCACCTTGGACAAAATTATTTTGGCGAAATTCTCTTGCAGGGATGATCTAAACAGCAAGTTGGTTCTTGCTGCTGTTCAGAAACTTGTCATTAACAATGCAAAATAATCTGATCAGAGGCCTAAGCCCCCTTTTGGAATCCAGCTCATTGAAACATCAGCCCTAGCCACCAGACCTGCCTTCACCCTATGTTCTTCAAGCTCAAGCTCTCCCATTGGAATCTGAACCCCTGCAGCTGGCTTAGGCTTCAGTGTTTTGTGACACTGTACATGACCACCCATTCCCTACCTATATTGAGAAGACAATAAAAGTTTGTAGGGTCCTGATGTAAAAAAAATCATCCCTAAATATGTCCTACCTTTGATCATTGGCAGCAACAATGGACGTGCTTTTATAGCAGAAGTAGCTCAAAAACTAGATTAAATAGAAACTGCACATAGCATATATGTCACAAAACTCTGAAAGATTTTTAAAGAGCAGAGACAGGCAATAATATATCAATATTTCTCATAACAGACTCAAAATCCTTAAAAGAACATTAGGATATAAAATACAACCTTATGTAAAAAAGAGAGCACATTGTGTCCAAAGAAGACTTATCCAAGGAGTGCAAGGTTGGTTTAACATTCAAAAACAAATCAATGCAATGTGACATTAGAGTAAGCTAAAATGGACAATTACATGATTATACAAACAAATTCAGAAAGAGCTTTGGACAAATCTCAACATCCATTTATAGTAAGTTCTATTAAGTTAGGAATCAAAAGGAAATTCCTCTGCTTAATTAAAAAAATGTATTAAAAACCTGTAGTATCATAGTCAGTGATGAAAGACTATGTGCATTCTTTTCTTTTTTTCCATAATTTTATTAAGAAACAAATAGCAATGAGACAGTTTCAAACCAAACTGGTAGGACAGTTTCAATAATTAACACATTATATACGTTCTGCCTAGTAGTTAATTGCTGTACAAGATGCGGATATGATATCCTATTTACAAACACTATTAGAACAAATCCCTCTATTCATTAAGAGAATGCAACTATATATCCATCCTAACCACTTTGAATACACAGATACAAAATGGACATTCATCTGTAT
>NW_004524595.1:20770350-20787171 GCF_000260255.1 Octodon degus | reverse complement strand
TTGGTAGGATTGGTTTAATAATTAACACATTGCATACATTCTTCCTAGTGGTTAATTGCTGTACAAGATGCGGACATGATATCCTATTTACAAACACTGTTAGAACAAATCCCTCTATTCATTAAGAGAATGCAACTATATATCCATCCTAACCACTTTGAATACACAGATACAAAATGGACATTCATCTGTATCCCCTTTTTTTGTTAAGTTTCATTGTTTGAATATTATAGGTGTGTTCACTCAGCAAAATATTCTAAAAGAGTCCAGTAGTCCATAATAGTATTGGGTCTTATGTGCATTATTTTCATGTTTGGATGCAAGGCACACATGCATACTTGTGTGACTTCCGTTCAACATTATATTGAAGATCATAGCCTATGTATTATATTAACAAATAAAAGGCATACAGCTTAGAAAGGAAGAAATGAAAATTTAAAAATTCATAGTTGCATGATTTTACTATGTATAAAATCTCAAAGAATCCACCAACAAGATACTAGAAGATTCATATTTAGCAAGAGGACAAGGATATTATAAAAGTTAACTATATTTCTGTACAGTAGCAAAGAACAATTGGAAATGAAAACTTAAAAATATAACCACTTACAATGACATCAAAGAACATAAAATACTTTGGGATAAAGCTATTAAAATATGGTCAACATTTGGATGCTGAAAACTATAAAACACTAATGAAAGAAAGTATAGTGAACTCCAAGGTGGTTCCCAGTGACCTGCTATTCAAAACTTCATATTAATGCTCTCTTATACTGAACAGAGCTGCCTGTGATCATGACTGTGTATGATATGACTTGAAAGTTATTGTAGCTTCCATCTTGGGTTCTTGGATCACTTTCTTTAAGGAAGCCAACTCGCAAATCCCTGGAACACTCACATAATGCCCGGGTGACTCCCATCATTCAGTGGGGGGCTCAGGTTTTCTGCTAGCAGCAACACGAGTCATGTTAGAAATGGATTGACCGCCTGTCAGCACATGACTGACATCGTCTCTATGAACTCGTGAGGGACTCAGGCCAGAACCACCCAGTAAAACTGCTCCCACTCTACTGTTCCACAGAAATGCAAACAACACATTTTCAAGGGTTCAAATCTCTAGATTTTTTAGTTGTGTGTTACACAGTAACAGAAAACTAACTCAGGATTCATACTTTGATGTGAGATGTTGGTATAGCAAATATCTGTAAATGTTATTTTAGCCTTCAGATAGGGATGGTCAGAAAATACTGCTAAGACTTTGAGATACATATTAGAGAAACTGTAAAGAGCAGTCATTCTTTCTTTAGATATTTTTCCAAAAGAGTTAAAGACATCACACCACAGTAGTATATTTTTATGCATATTTGCAGCAGCACACCTCATAGTAGTTAAAGCTTGGCAGTGGTCTATATGTCCATCAACACAAGAACATATAAAGAAAATGTGGTATATGTGCATAATGCAGTATTACTTTGCTGTAAGAAGGACAATTTTGAGTCATTTGTAGAAAAATGGAAGCACCCTGAAGCCATCATGCTAAGTGAAATAAATCAGATACACAGTGCCTGCTGGCAAGCATGAAGTCCTGAGTTTGATTCTGGGTACCCCTTACCCCCAAATCAGATACCCCAACATAACTTCTTTTATATGAGAAACTCAAAATACATATAACTTTTGGGGCTGGCCAGATAGCTTAGTGCACCCGCTTAAGCAGAGTACAGGGACCAGGGTTCGATCTCCAGCACCACAAGTTGTGCTGGTTCTGCCCCTGGGATGCACTGAGCTGGTGACTGAGACTGAGTGTGGTGGTACATGGCTGTAATCCCAATGCTTGGGAGGATGAAATACGAGGATCATTATGAGCTGATCTGTGTAGTGAGACCTATAGACTTGTACTAAATACATTTTAAAACATCAAAACCTCCTCACTGTGTCGACTGAAAAAAAATTAAATTTAAAAAATACATTTTTTGAAAAACAGAATAAAAGACAATAGGAAACAGAGAGACAAATCTTTTTGAAAATGGGAAGAGAGACAGAAGGAGGGCATGAAGGTGGAGGAGGCAAAGAGGACCAAAATTAGGATATGGTGAGTACATGTCCCTACTTCCAAGATGAACATAAACATTATGTACTGCAAATGTGTATGAATAAGAAAAGAACAATGACAAAATTATTAGCAGAAGCTTGATGATATTTGAGAGGTCTTCCAGTGAGAAAGATAAGGTGGGAAAATATTACTAGATACTGGAGAAAGAAAATTTACTAGAAACAAAGAAGTTGTGGTCTCAAAGATAATTCAGTTAAACAGTTGGGCTCCTAAGAATCAAGGCCATTGCTTTTCAGCACTTTCAATAAAAACCTAAGGCAGAACAATTCTTAAGAGTTTGGTGCAGATAGGTTTTGATTAATAGAGTGAATTTCAAGAAGAATTACAGGAGAACTTTAAAGTTCTGAAAAAGAATTTTGTAGTGTTTAAACTTCCTGGTCACTTCACAATTTTTATTTCTATGTAAGGATGCTGGTTTGTGAAGTCGCAAAGATGTAGACTGAAATTCTAGCTCTTCAGTTTATCAGCAGCGCTACCTGTCAAAAGGTGTTTAAAATTTGAGCCTCACAAGATTATTGTGAGGAGAAAATGAGAATGTGTATAAAAAATCTTGGCAGCAGGTGCTTCTCATGTTTTATTATTTAAAATGAAGTATTACTGATAATTTGTTATTCTTCTGAGGCCATGGCCTAGTTTGGGCATCACCTGAGGTGAATGAAGCTGAGAGAATTGTACAGAAACTGCTTTGTACTCTGTAAGTAGAAAAACCACAAGCTCTTCTTTTCACATTCTTCTACCTGCCTGAGTCAATAAGAGGGTCATAAAGACACCTTCAAATGAGAGAGAAAAAGATGGCCTTCCATGCCTTTTTAAAAATTCAAAATTTATTACAAACTTTTATTACTTATGTTGTTAAGCTATAAGTTATCAATTAAAATATTAAAAGTCATAAAAGAGCACACAGAGTAGTGGAATCTTACCTTCCTGTCTTCTACACTGATCTTCAAGGTATGCGTGCCCCTAAGATTTTTCTTCTCTACATACATGCATGAAAAATTTTATGTAATTTTTGAAGAAATTTTAAGTCAACCCTATTTTTACACTGGGGAATAATCACTTAAAATTTGATGCATACGTTGTTAGTGGGTAAACCTAGCATGGGAGCACACAAGGTGCTGGGAAAGGGTTCCTTTCCAACCACTTGAGTTTGGGCAACATCTCAGGCCTGATCTCCTTCTACTGTTCCTTGTAATTTAATCAAGGTGAGCTCTGAAACAAACATAAAAGCCCCTGCCTCAGGAGAACTCTTTTAATCATCCTGCCAATCTTACCTAGAGACCAGTAAGCGGGGCCAGACTGCGGTGCACCTGCTTAGACATTTGAAGGTCTGATTTTATCTTTCTGTGCTTCTTAATCTTTGTACACTTTTTGCTTTCCCTATCACCCAGCATCACTTTTCTTTTTGAGCCGTATTTTTGTTTCTGCTGGCATGCATGTGCCCGGAGCATGGTTTCCAGTTATCTTCAATACGTGCAGCTGCTTTCATCATGGTTGTGTACTTGTAGTTCTTTGATTTCTGTACCCACGGGGTAGGACTCTATCTGGTGGATCCATCCCATGGTATAAAACCCACACATACAGACATTTTTAATTTTTTTAAACACAAGCTCGCAAAACCTTGCATTTGCCAGCCAGGCACTTACGCCACTGAGCTATCTCTCTGGCCCGCTCACAGAGAATTTTCAGGATGGTTATAGTCAGATAGCAATTTTAAATTCTGAAGAGGAATCCTCATAATGCATAGAAGAGAAATCTCAAATATTATTCTGTGTTGGACTTTGACTTTTGACTTTAGCAGCCAGGCAGGGTGAATGCATCAGAGAACACACTGAGTTCTGCAGTATTTCTAGTCCAAAAGCAGTTTTAGATGATTCATCTTGTTTTGTAATTAAGTAATTTTATCAGTTTATTTTATATATACAATAAAGTTTTTAAAAATCCTTTATTTATTTATTTGGTACAAGGTCTTTCTATGCTGCTCAGACTTATGGTGATTCTCCCGTCTCAGCCTCCCCAGCTCTGGGATTACAAGTGTGCACCAGTACCGGGGATTGAACCTGGGTCCTTGCGCTTGTCAAGCAGGTATTCAGATTGCAGAGCTATCTCCCCAGCCCTATTTCAGATATGCATAATGATCACATTCATCCTAGGGAGTTTGTACCTGTACAAGATATGTCTTGATTTTTCTTTTTTCCCCCATTCCCTTAAATCACTGTTCTCCTCTTTATTTACAAAGGCTTTGTTTCCATTTTTTTCTTTCTTCTTTTATCTTTTCCCATCTTTCCTTTCCCCTTTACCACTCTCTAGTTCTCCTTATTTAAACATTTTATTCCTGTTTCTCACTATTGATTATATATTTTGCTCCTTATTTACACTTTGAGTTTCTCACATCAAAGAAAGAAACTATATGATGCTTACACAGATGTGCCCAATTTATTTCACTTAAGAGTATGGTCTCAAGGTGTACCATTTTAGCTATAAATATCTCAAGTTTATCCTTTTGTATGGATGAGTAGTACTCCTTTGTATTTAAAACCCACATCTTCTTTATCCTTTTGGGTTGTTTCCAAGATTTAGCTACTACAATCTCTGCTACTATAAACATGGGTGCATGAATAGCACTGTGACATAATGCTTTTAATTCTTTTGAGAAGATACCAAGAAGGGGAATAGCTGGGTGAAATAGAATTTCTAGTTTTGGTTTGTTGAGGACTCTGCACCAGTTTCCGCAATAGTTGTACCACTCCCACCAAGAATGGAAAAGGGTGTTGAATTATTTTTTCCTGCATCCTAGTTGATTTTAGGATATTTTTTCTTACTTTTTCACTAGCTGCAATAGTGTCTTTAAGATCTGAAAGTCTGTTTTCACTTGCATTCAAATGGCTTTGCCAGCTTGTGATTGAAGTTTTAATTTCCTGTATAGCACTTTGAATCTGCTTCATGCATTCTATGTCTTTCCTATGTTGCTCATTCCTGGATTCCATCTTTTTTATATTCTGCTCTATTTTTTTATTAATTTTATTGAGAAACAGCAATGAGACAGTTTCAAAACTGATTACTAGGAGAGTTTCAATAATTAATACATTGCATATTGTTATCTTTTTAGTGGTTATTCATAGTATAAGATGCATACAGGATATCCTGTCCAAATACTGTTAGTATAAATCTTTCTTCTCATTGAATTAAGAGAAAGTAGATGTATATCTATCCTATTTTGTACAGATACAAAATGGTCCTTCCTTTGTATCCCCTTTGTTTAGTTTTGTTATAGATGGGTATTCCATTGCCATTTAAATATTGTAGGTGCATGAATTCAGCAAAATAATCCAATATAGTCCAGTAATTCATAAGAGTAGTGGGTTATTTGTAGAACTGGCAATGTCAGAAGTTGTTAACTTCAGCCTTTTATAGCTCAGCATATTAATATGGCTTTACATTTTATACCTCATTTTTATACTTTTCTGCTTGATTGTTAAGACCAAGATAAAACATGACGTATAGAACAAGAAATGTATCTTTTGTATTTGATAAGGTCAGTCAAGTCCTCTCAGGATTTGTCCTGTTACCCTTTACTGCAGTTTTCTGCTCTTTTTTTTTTATCTATGTCTTCTTTAGGAGTACTTAGTACTTCTTTCATTATAGTTATCGTTTCTTTTTTTATTTTAGAAATTATTTCTGATCTGATTTCTTCTATATCCTTCTGCGGTTGTTTCTTTACTTCTGACACTATTATTTTGGAGATTTCAGGTGTGTGATTTCCAATTTCTTCTACTCTAGTGTCTTCTTCATTTGTTCTGCTTGGGCTTGGGGCCTGAGAATGCATTTTGCTCATGCTCTTTTTCATTTTGTATAGCACTGTGGTCTTTTCACCTTTGGTGTAGAGCTTAGATACAGTTATTACCTTAGCACCAGGTCCAAGTCTATCAAATATTTCAAGTTTGTATAACCGGAAAATAATTTGCTTTTACTTTTCAAAGATATGTTTGCTAAGTATAAAATTTGAAGAGGACAGATTTTGATTTTTTCTTTCAGTTCTTTAGTTTCTTATACACTTGGTCTTTTTTTTTCTAATGTGCAATAAGATGCCATTTAATTTTGTTCTTCAATAGCTACTA
Source organism: Octodon degus (assembly GCF_000260255.1). Classification (NCBI taxonomy): domain Eukaryota; kingdom Metazoa; phylum Chordata; class Mammalia; order Rodentia; family Octodontidae; genus Octodon; species Octodon degus. The sequence goes on along the minus strand of NW_004524595.1, from coordinate 20,780,946 downwards.
TTTTTCATGTATATGCTTTAATGATTTTTTTCTTTACAATAAGTTTTGACAATTTCATTTTTGTGTATCTTGGTACAATTTTATTCAAATTTCTTGTGCAAAAGGTTCATTTTTCTTGGAAATGTGTTATAAGTTCAACTAAATTCAGAAATTTTAAATCTTTAAATATTTATTGCCTATCCCTTTCTACTTTGAGAATTCTAATTATATGAATATAAATTTATAGAATATCATGTTATCAGTAGATAATGATGCTGACTTCTTCCTTTCTTATCCTTATTCCTTTTATTTCTTTCTCTTGTCTAACTTCTGGCTAAGTTTTCCAGAATCATGTTGAACAGGAGGGGTGACATTGGACATCTTTGTCTTGTTTCTGATTTTAGGGAGAAAGCTTTCATTTTTTGCACACTCATTGTGACTTTGGCTGTTGGTTTGTCATAGATGGCTTCTGTCAGATTGAGACAAAGACACAAATTTTTTTGTAGGGTTTTTATCATGAATGGGTGTTGGACTTTGTTAAAAGATTTCCTGCATCTATTGAGATAATCATGTGATGTTTGTTCTTGACTCTGTTGTGGTATATTACATTTATTAATTTCTGTATGTTAAACCATCCCTGCTTTTCTGAGATGATGTCTTCTCTGCCCTGGTGCATAACCTTCTTGGTGACTTGTTGCATTGTGTTTGCCAATATCTTACTGAGAATTTTTGTGTCTATGTACATTAGGGAGATTGGCCTGCAGTTCTGTTTTTTGCTGGGCTTTTGTCTGGTTTTTGGAATCAGGGTAATATTTGCTTTCAGGAATGACTTTGAGAGTGTTGCTTCCCTTTCAGTTTCATTGAAGAGTTTGAGAAATAGTTGCATTAGGTATTCTCTAAATTTCTTGTAGAATTGAGCAGTGAATATACCAGGACCTTGGCTTTTCTTTCTTAATAGAATTTTAATTACGTTTTCAATTTCATTGAGTGATAGTGGATTGTTTAGAATCTTTATATCTTTCTTCAGCTTGGTAATTCATATGTATCTAGGAATCTCCATTTCTTCTGTTTTCATTTTATTAGAGTACATGTTCTTGAAGTAGGTATTGGTGATCCTGATTTCTTCAAGTTCTGTTGTGATTTCACACTTTTTTGCTCTTAATTGAATGTATTTGAATCTTTTATTTCCTTTTTTTTTTTTTTTTTTTTTGCAGAACCGGGGATTGAACTCAGACCCTTGATGCTTGCCAGGCAAGCGCTTATTCTACTGGGCCATCTCCCCGGCCCCTTTTATTTCCTTTTTAAATAAGATTGCTTTGGATTTTTCTTAATTTTATTTAATATTTCAAAGAACGAACTATTATAGTCATTAATTCTTTGTATTTTTTCTTAGTCTCTATTACATTAATTTCTGCTTTTAACATTTTAATTTCCTCCCTCATTTGAACTTTGGGATAGAGTTGTTTTTATTTTTCTAACAGTTTGAGGTTCAACATTAGGTTGTTTTATTTGCCCTTGTTCTGTTTTCCTGTGGTGGGAATTCACTGTTAAAAATTTTCCTTGTAGTACTATTTTCATTGCATCCCATAAGTTCCAGTATGTTACATCAAAATTATTATTTAATTGTAAAAACTAACTCCTTCTTTAATTTGATTTTAGCCCATTGTTTATTCAGGAGGGTATTATTTAATTTCTATGTGTTTATGTGGATTGTTTGTCATTTCCAATTTCATTGCACTAGGTCTGAAAATATGCATGGGCTAATTTAAATTCCTTTGTTTTTCTTTTTTCTTTTTTCTTTTTTTTGTATTTTAGGACAGGGTGTACAGGGTCTATAGGGTCTCACTGCATAGATCAGACTTGTGGTGATCTTTCTGTTTATAGCCTCCAAGTGCTAAATTGGAATCAACTTTCTTTTCATTTGTACAGGGGCTTACAGCTGAGAGTTTGCCTTGCATCATGGAGGAGACTTGGTATTGGATTTTTCAGTTATGTTGAAACTGTTAGGACTTTGTTGACTCTGAGTGCTAGGGTAAATGTCATTTGCATAGATGAATGCACAGAGTCTTCAGGTCCAGGGTGGAATATTATAGTTTGTGTCTAGATGCCCTCGAAAAGCTTCATGCAGTCATAGGGGCAGGCTTCTATTGTTTGTGATTGATTCATGTCCACTGCCGGAATTAAGGGTGCTAGTGCAATACCTAACCTGCAGTAGGTAGCCTGCATATAACTTAAGGGACCAAAAAGGGTTAGAGTCTCTCCTTCTCTCTTTTTGCTTTTGGAATTTTCCACTGCTATGCAGTTTTGCCCCTATACCCTGTACCACTCTACCTTAGAGCCAGCCAATTATGGACTGAAGCCTCTGCACACTATGAGCTGACTGAACCTTTCCATTCTAACTTTGGGCATTAGGATTTTTGTCCCAGCAATGAGAAAAATAGCTAAGGCAGAGTGGTAAATTAGACTAGTCCAGGAAAAACATAAGATGATTATGAGTCAGAGCAGTTTTATAAATGAAAATAGGAGATGCATATTAAAGATGTAAAGGATGTAGAACAGATTGGGTTTGAGTAGAAAAGAAACAATAGTGATAATATAGACCCCTGATATGGAATATAAGTATTCAGAAGGACTCTGAGTTGGAGCGGGCTGAAGGAAGCAATACAGAATTGAAGAGACAGTGAGTTGAAAAATTGGTGAAATAGATCCATGGGTAAGTCTAGGAATGAGTGGAGACTAGAATCTGGAGCCAGGCCAGGAAACAGAGTCAGAGAGCACAATGTTGTAAGTATCTTGGCTACTTTTCTCCTTGCTAAGACAAAATGCCTAACAACCAAAGTTAAAGGGGGAAAGGTTTTTTTTTGCTCACAGTTTGTAATGTCAACCCACAATCCGTGGACTCCAAGAAAGAGTGGCATCATAGAGGAGAAATAGTTCATGATGGGCAGAAGGTAGCAGAGCAACAAGGGACAATCATAGATTTTTCTATCTCTTATCCAGGCTACTTAGTGTGGGTAGCATTCACATCCTTAATCCTATTGCCATTGATCCTAGCATTGCACCATGAGTTCATCCAAGCATCACACATTCTAGATATGGGCATCTCTTAAAAATCCCCAACTATGACTGCAGCAGTTCTGGTACAGGTGCAGGGAGATATTCCTGAGAAATGCAGGGAAGAGCATAAAGGATGATGCAAAGTGGGTTTAGAGATCCAAAACCAGAAAAATAAATGCTTTTCTGTTTTTAGAAGGAAAGACCAATGGTTTAAAGCCTAAGCAGAAAGGGAGGAACCAGTGTGGCTAGATTCCCTGGTGTAGGCAGAGAGAGGAATACCTTTCAGTATTTCTAGGTTAGCTTCTTTGAAACCCTCTCCTATCACTCTCAGCTTACTTTCTGTCTAGCAAAATGGAAGTGATCACCACAAAGAGGCAGAGGAAGCCAGTGACCTCCAGTCATCATGCCTGCAGAAAGATCATTCTTAAGTAGGAATCTGTTTGTCCTTGAAGGGGTCTATCTCGGGTGCTTCATACCTCTCTAGTTTTAAACTTTGATTCTACCACTTGAAGTTGTGAGCCATTAGAGAAGTTACTTAGACATTCTAAACCTCACTCTCCCTCCATCATACAGGAATATTTACAGTATCTTATCTCTTGTGTTAATATCAGAATTAAATAAGATAATCTGTAGAGAATACCTGGCACATTAAATGTACTTTTCAAATGTACTTCTTTATAGTGTTATTTTAAAAAGCAGAACATCAGTTTTCTCATGTTGTTATCTAATGGTGAGCAAAAACTGCATTAAATCTTTTCAAACAAATGTCAATTTTTCTTTTGCAGATCTTTTTAGGAAAGCAAAGGAATATATATATATATATATATATATATATAATTTTATTGAGAGAGGTCGGGGAGATGGCTCAGTGGAATAAGCGCTTCCTTCCCTGGCAAGCATAAGGGCCTGAGTTCAATCCCCAGTTCCACAAAACCAAAATAATAATAATTTTATTGAGAAGCAAATAGCAATGAGACAGTTTACAAACCAATTAGTAGGACAGTTTCAATAATTAATACATTGTATATTGTTGTCTTCTTAGTGGTTATTCATAGTACAAGATGCAGACATGATATCCTGTCCACAAACACTATTAGAACAACTCTTTCTATTCATTAAATTAAGAGAAAGTAGCTGTATATCTATCCTATTTTGAATATACAGATACAAAAAAGTCCTTCATTTGTATCCCTTTTTTTTTGTTTAGTTTTGTCAGAAAAGGGTATTCCATTGTCATTTAAATATTGTAGGTGTGTGAATTCAGCAAAATATTCCAATATACTCCAGTAACAAAGGAGTATATGCTTACATTAGGAACACTTTCTTCTCCTGTAATGATTTTTTATTTAATAATAAAATTTTATTTTTTCCAAATGTACACCCGATTGCACCTCTTCATCATTCATCTTCACCAGCAGCAGGGCCATCTCCACCCTTGGTACTTCTGGTATAAATAACTTAAGCTCTGTGCTTTGAGGTCAGCTTGATAAGCCCTTTACTAAGGAGTTACTGAAGGGCTGCTCTGGCCAGTAACCCAAGGATCTTCAGTCTCTCAGACACCACAGTAGGTGTGATAAGTTTATAGTTGGGAACTTCCTTGTAGAGTTTGTCATAAGTAGCTTTATCAAACAGAACTAGGTTGTTGAGCTCATCCCTAACTTTGCTTTTGGACCACTTCTTTTTGGCCTTGCCCCCAGACTTATTCACTGAGTCTTTGCCTTTCTTGCCCAACTTTCTGGCATCTTTCTTCTTCTTGTTGTCTTTGCAAGGCATCACAGAGCCCAGAGAGCAGTGGTTACCACTGATGCCCGTCAGGATGTCAGACAAAAAGGAAGCCTCCTGTAAGGATTATTAATAGTGCTTGTTGCCTGGTGGTATGTTGTGAGAATGAGTGAAGAATGAAGTTAAACATTCAAGAGCACGTCTGCTCAGACTGTGTGCTGTGCAAATATTGCCTGTATTTGCTACATTCAGGCATCCTTCTCATACTAACAGCATTGAAATTCTCAGCATCTTTTATAGACTTTTAAATTGTTACATTTATCCTTATGTGAAGTAGTCCAAAAGTATAAGAGAGAGTTTGGGGGAGGGAACATAGGTAACCATATTCATAATAACTGGTACTTTTCCTTTGTAGTGGCAAGTAATGATTATCTGCTTAACCCGTTTCACAAGAAGAATGGGGAATTTGTTATATATTGTTATTTTTTAGGCTGTAAGACATTATCAATTAAATTGAGCACTGATGGGAATATCTGGGACAGGCCTAGTTTTGTGACTGTGCTTCCTTATCTTGACCAAAACTAAGATTTTAATTTAAAAATACACATCCCACAAGGAGTAAAATAAACACCTGAGCGAGATGAAGGTAGATGATGAGAAATAATGGGCCTGCCCAACCTTCCAAAGGCACAGCAGCAATGAGTACAGTAGGCTATGAAACTAAGCCAACATCTGGCAAACTGTCATCTATTGGTCAGTCACAACATGAACAAATATGGCAGACATCTGAGGTCAACATGAGAAAGCCACGTGTAAACATATAGCTAATAAATGGCGATATTTGAAAATGTAGTGCCTACTGGAAAAGATGGTTGCCTTTGATTTATATTTTTATTTATGGAAGTAGTACCTTCTTGTTCTGAAAAATATTACAGAAATAGGCAAAGCCAGAAGAGCAGGTTCCTGTCCCCTGATCTTCTGCCTCAACTGTTCCCCAAAGCAAGCACTTGCTTGGTACACACCCTTCTAGATATTTTCTGCAAAAGTTTATATCTATATCTTGTCTACCTGCATGTCTATCTTATTTATTTGTTTGTTTATTTATATATTACAGGGTCAAACTTGGGTCCTTGCACTTGCCAGGCAAGCACTTAGACTGCTGAGCTGTCTCCCCAGCCCTGCACATCTATTTCTATATTAACATTTATATGTAAAATTACAGAGACTTCTTTCTGAAAGTTGATATTCTTAAAGTTGAAAATACTTCTCAGATTATGAGGGTGTGTGTAGATGATATCACCCAGCTAATTAAAGTCTTGGTAGTAGACACTTCTAGCAATGAGAGTAAGCATCTATTGAGAAAATCTTTATCGCTATTATAACCATGAGCATAAAATACTTTACCACTTATAAAACACTTCTGAGATAGTATCTCATTTGAGTCCCATAGTAATCACTGTGATATAACAGATAAAAATTATAGTTTTCATTTACAAGCAGAAACAAATGCCTGAAGTGATGAAAAGATATGTTGCAAAAACAGTTCTAAATCTTTGTTCTCACTGTGTCAAGATACTCCCAGTGTTTTATTGGACTGGGTATCACTTGGACTATGTAGTTACTAAATACAGATGTTTTTATCCCGGAAAATTTCATACATATAAGAGAGCAGTAAAATGAATCCTTGTGTATCCATCATCCAACTTCCACAACTACTGACCTTTTGCTAACCTTCACATTTCTTGTTAAAATATGAATTCTGAAATACTCTCATGATGGAATCAAATTTGGTGACCACAGTATAATTTATGCAGTATGTTTTGAATGTGAACAATGTGTGATCTGTGTGCCCAAGCCCAAAGAAGTAGCCCCAAGCAGAGTACTGATTAAATTAACCTGCAGTAATGGTGAAGCTGTTGTGATGACTTTTCATGTTTGCTTATTCTACCCTTGTTTTCATCACTGTGGCCCCAGTTCATAGCACTGTGCACAGCACACAGAAGATGCTAAAATACTGTCATGGAGTGAAGGAATTTTATCTGCAGTTTAGATCTTGGCTGCGTGAAGCATCCTCATGCATTGTAGCATACTGTAGCATCATTAACCTTTGCAGATTATTTCTTTCTTTAGAATTTATTTATTCATTTGGTACCAGGTCTTGCTATGCAGCTTGGAGTGATCCTCTTGTCTCAGTCTCCTCAGGGCTGGGATTGTAGGCCTGCACCACCACACCCAGTGCACCCAGGGTGGAGGTGTGGAGGTGTGGGTTCCTGGACCAGCACAGCATGCGGTACTGCAGATCGAACCCAGGTCCTTGTGCTTGTAAGCAGGTGCTTACACTGCTGAGCTATCTCCCCAGACCTACAGAGTATTCCTTAAGAGCTATCTGGTGCTTACTATGGCTGGGATCCTCTGGCTGCTAGCTGCTGAGTTCTTTTCTAAGTGCTTTACATGCAGTAACTCATTTAATTATTTTTAAAACCCAATGAAGAAAATACCACTAGAATCTTTCACATGCTGCACAGAAGAATAACCACTAAGTTGCTCAAGTCCCTAATTAGTAAATGAAGGATGTAGGAGTCAAACCCCAGCAGCCAGAGTCTGTGCGCCTGCTCCTTCTCAGTGGCCTCTCCAGGGGCCTGAACACTGCTTCTGGCACACTGAAGATGCTGGGGACACTTTGCTGGGACGTGGCCATACCCATATTGCCAAAACAGCTCACAAAAAGCATTCTTTTGCAATACAACATGAGTAGAGGCCACTGAACCTGGAATATTCTTATTTATTAAAACAAACTTTGATATTTTTCATAAACACAGGCACTACAAGTGTTATGTGAGAGGGCAAGTAGTAGCCCGATCCAGGGAGAATCTGCTAAATTCTGGCCCTGCAGCCATCCAGGACACATCACTTCTGACAACACTGCTAAACGCGCTGCTAGCCAGGTGGCAGATTCTGGTTTGCCTTCTGAGAAGACCATCTTCTTAGGTGAGACTAGGAAGAGTAAGTGTCATAAATTGTAAATAAAGCTGCAGAGAACTGTTTGGAGATAGAAGTGAAGACGTGGTTCCTTCTCCAAATGAGGCTCCATCTTTCTTTTATTGTGCTCTGCTTTACTCAGCCTGTCGTGGAAGAGGTTTCTTAAGGCTCCATCCCTCTTCCCCACATCCCTCTTCTTTCCACCTTCCAGGGAAATACTGGTACACTGACTCACAGGAACCCCACTAAGAAGGACAAGGTGGAGATTCAGGGCTAATGTCCAAGGTGTAAAGTGAAGAAGAAAAAAAACCCTACAACGTTTCAAAACAATGTTTATACAAGACTACCATTTGTGGAAAATGAGTGTGATATATCTATATTTACATGTCCATAGAATTTGCTTGGAAAAAACCAAAATGTTTGCCTCTTCCAAAGCAAGGTCTTTCTACAAATCTTTTCATATTTTTTCTAACAAAATTGACCACTTACATTCATTATGATTCAAAGAGTGGTAAAATATTTCATTTGTCAATCTGGAAAATTAGAAGAATCAATGCAATAAATGTTGTAAAATAGAGGATGCCAAGCAGCACGTGACAGCAGGCAAAGTTGAGGTATAAGTAAAAAATTCTGCCTCTTCATCCTGCAGAAGGATGACCTCCCGGACGTAGAGAGAAAGGGAGAGAATTCACGAAAGCACAGTTGTGCTCAAGAAGGAATCAGAGCTGCCTGCCACACAGCGCCGCACCGTGCCTTCTACGCAGTGACAGCGGTTTGGTTACGAGGCTTTGTCACTAGCGAGATCCGGGCGCTTTCATTCGGTTGCTTGGAAGCGAAACCCGCCCGCGGGGCTTCTCCTTGCACTCGGCCCAAGGGCTAACCGGGCTGGAACCTTTGCTCGGTAAAAGGCCCTGGCCAAAGCCGCGCTAAGGGACTCCTTGTCCTGCAACACGGTGGACAAAAGCGTTCTCCCCAGGACAGCTGGTGGAGCCCCCGCGATCTCCCTCCTGGATGTCTTTGGCTAGAGCCGGACAAGAGTCCCAAACCGAAATGCTTTCTGGGGCTAGGCAGGTGAATTCAAATATTTGAAGCTGTCGGGTGGAAGAGGAAATTGTGGGGCCACTGGCTACCAGACAGGTGTATTTACTCCGCAATGACATTGAGATAGAAATTTTAAAACCGCAAACAAAACGCTCTAAAACAAACATTAATACAAAACCCGAAGCTACCGGTCGAATCACTGCCAGTGCAGTCCCGCGCGTGGACTGGATCAGGCTCTGCTTCTCCGCAGTTGCTCCAACCTGTTGCGCATCCCGGGCCACTCGGGTGCGCGGCGCCGCTCTCAGAACAGGCTAGGGCGGCTGTGGGGGAGGAGTGCCGGGCGGGGGAAGCTGCTCCCCAGGTCACTAGTGCCAGCAACCGAACTCCATGGGCTCAGAACCCGGGACCGGGCACATTTTTGTTCCCACCAGAAATGGCGTGGCTGCACCCTGACGCTCTTCCCCGTGGCAGCTTCGTTGAGGCACAGCCCAGGGCAGGTGGCGCGATTTCGGGATGGGTGGGCGTGGGCAGCAGAGGCGCCAGGCCGAGTCTAGGAGGTGGTGGGAAGGCGGGCCGCGGGGGAGCCCCGCCCCAGGGCCCCGCCCCCGCACTCTTGAGGCGCTGCCCGGGCTCCCGAAGGCACTGCGTCCCGGGACTCTGGGCGGGTGGCGCGCTGCGGGCGCTGCTCTTCCTCCGCCTGCGCACGTTCCTTGCGGCTTCCCAGAGCCCAAATTCCCCTCCGCGATCCGGACAACCTCTCCTCCCCGCAGCAGAAAGGCCCTCACCCTGCGCCCTCCCGGGCCCAGTGCTGCGAACCGCGTGCCCCCTTAGCCGCTTCTTTGCGGGGCCGGCACAGAGAGGGAGTGCGGGGAGAACCCGCGCCCAAGTCCCGGGTCCTGCTTCCCGGCCGAGGTGCAGGATGGAGAGCAAGGCGCTGCTGGCCTTTGCTCTGTGGCTCTGCGTGGAGACCCGGGCCGCCGCTGCGGGTAAGGAGCCCTCTCGTAGAAGGAAGGTGGAGAGGTCAGGTGCCGGCGGAGAGCTGGGGATTCGAGAGTTGGAAAGAACGTGACACTGTGCTCTTTCACGTACTGGTGGGGAAACTGAGGCTAGGCGACGCTCCCAAGGTTAGCGAATCGTTGGTCTCTGTAGCCCAGCTCATTTTCCGCTACTCTGGTCTCGTAAAGGGGAGTCCACAGCATGTGTTCTGAGGAGTTTGCAATCTCAAGCTCTGGGGAGTCGGGAGTGGAGGGAGAGTGAGGGCTGGCGGGCAGAGGTGCCCCGCAGGCTGGCCTCCCGAGGCGCTCTGGAAGGGAAGCGTGAGGCGCCGGAGCCTTCCAGCCTAGGTCACAGGTTGCGCTGGGCTCTGCATCCGCGGGAGTGGAGCGGGGACCCTGCTGACCGCCCTTGGCTCAGGCACCCGCGCACGCCTTCTGCTTGCTGTGGGATCCCGACCAAGGGAGCCCTTTTCTCTTTTCTTAGTGCAGGACACTGCTATCCTCCAGACCGAGAAAGGGGAGAGGATGGGGCTTGTTCTCCAGCCTAGGACAGCATCCCCAGAGTTCTCCAAGTAGCGGTAAACTTAGTGAGCAAAACATCTTTCAAATAACAATGGTGCCTGAGATTGACGCAGTGTCAGAAGTTCAAACTCTGAAAAGCTTTATGGGACTTGGTACCTAGTTGTAGAGACACACCCGTCTCGCCTGGAATTTGTCTCCTTCAAGTTTCTGTCTCCTTTAAGATTAAGAACACATACACTCCTGCAGTAGTGTAGTCTCTCTCTCTCTCTCTCTCTCTCTCTCTCTCTCTCTCTCTCTCTCT
>NW_004524595.1:20737168-20770237 GCF_000260255.1 Octodon degus | reverse complement strand
TCTCTCTCTCTCTCTCTCTCTCTCTCTCTCTCTCTCTCTCTCTCTCTCTCTCTCTCTTTTCTGTTGCCACACTTTGCAATTTCCACATTTCCACCTTTTGGAGATTTAGAGAAAGGACAGGATCAAAGAAAGAAAAATAAGTCAAATAATTCTGCAAAAAAAAAAAAAATCCTTACATCAAAAGAAAAGAATCGCATGTTTTAAAAAAGACACTGACACTCATATAAAGTTTCAAGATCATTTGTCTCCAGTTACTGAATTTTCTTAATAATGACTTGGTTCATCAGGGCCTGTTCTGTCAGGGATGCTCATTTGCCCTTGTCAAGGCCTTGTTCTCCCCCTTTTGGGGAAGGGAATGAAGATCTGGAACGTGCAGTGGTTGTGTATCCCACAAAGCAGGGAGTCGCACTGAAGCCTGGGGTGTTTCACAGTGCAGCAGTGGTAATGGAAATCTGGTTGCCCTGAATATAATGGTGAGGTTGCCCTTTTGGAGTGTGTGACTTGGTTAATTGGATTGAGCTCTAATTGGTGCCATCAAATTCTAGACACAGAGCCACTGTTGTTTTTCCTTCCTGTCTTTGAGCTGGAAGGGTAACAGTGCCCGAATTAATATTGGTTATGGGATTTGAATATAAAGGGCTTTTTATTGAATATATATGTTTAAAAGCAAAAGAAATGTCTTCCAATAAGGGAGCCTCACTCTAAGGAAAATAGAAGCAAATCATTTAGATGAATAAATTTCAAACTTGACTGAGAAACATTAGGCTGAAAATAATAACACAACTCACATAATGACCTAAAGAATAATCCATTAAATAGGTGCATCCGAATGAGGAATTATTAAGGAATAATTAATGTCTTATATATATATTACAAGTCATTTTATTTCAAACTTTTTTTTAGGAATTGAACTTAAACTTATGGAGGAAAGTGAATGAGCCTTAGTGCAGGCAGAAAAAAAATATGTTGGCTTACAGATAGAAATCTTAAGTTATTACTGAAATCTTAAGTTATTCAATTTTGTTGAAAAGATTTTTGTTGTTCCAGAGAAGTGTGGAGTTGTCTTGGATTCCTATCAATGGAGAACAGGTTTATAAAATGGCTTGCATCATGGTGTCCAGGGTGTGAGATTATCTATGGCAGTACTTCATGAGAGAACTTCAAGAGTCTCCTGGAGGCTAGCGATGTAACTCATGTAGGTGCCTAGAATCCTCATTCCCACCAAACCCAGCCTCAAAATAATCTCTTACTTGGTGCTGAGTGGCCATAAGTCATTGAGCATCTAGGCATTTTGCTATCTTAATAATTCCTCATTCGGATGCACCTATTTAATGGATTATTCTTTAGGTCATTATGTGAGTTGTGTTATTATTTTCAGCCTAATGTTTCTCAGTCAAGTTTGAAATTTATTCATCTAAATGATTTGCTTCTATTTTCCTTAGAGTGAGGCTCCCTTATTGGAAGACATTTCTTTTGCTTTTAAACATTTTGCTTTATTGTTTGCCGATGTCAGGGACAGTTATTTCTTCCATATAGAAAGCTGGCCAATCAACTGAACATGACTACCCAGAAAAGTAACTGCCGAAGAGTGGCCCATAGACTGTCTACAGCAGGGCCACCTGAAATGCTTTCAAAATGCAGATATTTAGGTCTAGTGATACTCTAATATAACTTGAGGTTTAAGAACCACTACCATAAACACAATAGTGTAAATCACTGCTGGTGTCAAGTAATTTCTGGGATTTATTGATGTAACTTAATTTTCAGTGTTCTTTAAAACTATGTTACTGATCAACACATCTAGTACTGTCAGCAACTTACTTTGCACATCTTGTGGGTGTGTGGGAATGTGTTCAATCTGTTGTTCATATTCAATATATTGGATAATTGCCTTGGACAGTTGCTTATACTCTTTTTATTCATAGTATTTCATACTTGCTCTTATTTGTTCACACTTGTTTTCCCATCAAAATCAGTGCCAACTTAGGCCTAGGAAATAATTTGTTCTTAATTGATGTGAGTTAGAAAGGTTGGGTGCTTGCCTAATTACTTTTCAAACTAGTGTCTTGAAGACCTTGCTATCTGTTGAGAATCTAGCATGATAAGCTTTCTTTTTATGCTTTTTCAATACCTGGTAGCCCTTCATATTTAGTTGACATAGAACTCAGTTACCTTACTATGAAGTGATCCATAATGAACAGTGTATCCCATGTTATTTTTCTGCCCCTGCTAAAAGTCAATTTTTTTAGACTGATTTAATGTACTAGAATCTTATCATCTAATGTACTTATTTGATATGCCTCACATTATCATTATATCCCTTCCATCCTTCCAGTAAAGAGCCTTTAAGTAAAGACAGATTTCTTGTGTTCTGAACTCTGTTTCAGGGTGAACCTGGCTCTTGGATTAATGGATAATAATTCCCAAGTTGTAATTAATTTGGCTTATACTACTTTTTTTCCTGCTGTCTGAGGAAAAGTGTATTATTATCCATGTGTATATGAAATTGGGAAAATTCCTTACCTCTTTGTTCAATGCATAGTCTTTATGAGCTATTATTTCAGGCTTTGTGGCTCAGTTACCAGAGGAAGTGGGCTAGAAAATTGATAAAGGACAATGAGGCAAGGTCATAGAACCCTCCCTCCTGCACTAGGGTAGGTAGATGAGCTGTATAGTTTTCTTTAAGTAGTACTCCTTAATCAGCAGTTCAGTCAGATGTGTACATCCTATGTTTTATAAGAAATGTCAAGGGGTCCTTTCCCAAGGGAGTGAGATCATCAGATGAAGGTTCATTTGGTTTCTATGTCCCATATCCTTTTGTAAGACCTTGAAGTTGGCAATGCAGGAAAACAGGAACTCCACCCTAGCTCCATGAATTGCAGAACTGTTGTGTTGGTTTATGACCATCTGCCCATTCTTCCTGTTATGACACAGCTTGTGAACTTTTACTGGGAATGGTGAAAAAGTAAATCCTGGTTTGATACAATGAATTGCTGAGGAGGTCTTTTAAAGTATAGAGTATACATTGTTTATGGGAGGTGTTTCCTACTGGGTCTAACTCAGTGGCAACTGCACTCATTTATTTAATTTGTTTCTAGGTTTTCCTAGTATTGCCCTTGTTCCACCCACCTTGAGTGTACGAAAAGATATACTTACAATTATGGCTAATACAACTCTCCAAATTACTTGCAGGTAAGGATTAATTTTAGAATCAGATTTCCTGGGATAAAGAATTTTGTTTATTGAGAGAACAGTGATTTCCATTATGGTGGATTTGTAATAGTGTTGTAGTATCGTCTATAAGTAGTGAGGTTTCTAAGAGTATAATAATGAAACAATAGCAAAGATATTCCCTTAAAAATGTGTCTTATTTTGCTATTAATCTTTCAACACACACACACACACACACACACACACACACACACACACTCATGCACGCTTAACACCAGCACAACACCAGCCATATAGTAGACACTTGATGTATATGAAATATAAAGCTGAAGCCTTGGCTTATGGAATAGAGCTGAGGAAGTCATGAACCATCCTTATTTTACCCAGAAGGGCTTTTAGACCCATTTTTAGCTCTTTCGAGGACTTTCCTTCAGGGTAAAATTCTGGCTCTACAGGCAATTTAATAATATACTCTGTGTGTATGTGTGTGTGTGGTGTGTGTGTGCGCTACACAGGTCATGGCCTTATGCCCTGGCACTGCCATCTGGATGCCTCTTGTCCCATTGGCCAGCATGAAGTCCTGCTACTGATTTTTGGTATCTGTGAAATTGGATGACTTTGACAAGAAGAGGCTTTCAACTTCTGTTTTCCAGCTAGGCAGAAAGGAAAGAGCTAGATGACCTTGGGGTTTCATGGAGCAATCAGAAAAGACTTCTCAAGATCAGTATGTTTTTGGCAAAAACCATGATGGTTCCAGGCAGTGCTACTCTCCAAGGAAAGCACTGGGGCTCACAGAGACTGGGAGCAACTTAAGGCACTGATTTTTGGACTACTTTTTTTCAGTGATATGACCTCAGTTCCTAATAGTGTTTGTCACTAGTAGAAGGTCAGTAAATATTTCTTGAGGGAATGAATGTGTAACTTAATAGAAAGCCACTTACTGCAGTGACACAGATCCATCTTAGATCTCAGAGTGTAGAGTAGCCTACTTCTCAAAGGCAGTTTACTAATACCTACCCATGGGAAAAAGCACAGTAGCGGGTACTGTTTCTCAGGCCTTGCTGGTTCAAGACATTTCCAGGTAGATTTTCCTCTTACTTACTCTTGAAAACAAAGGTTACTTAAAATCACAAATAATGAATGCTTGCTTTGAAAACTCTGCATAAACATTTTTTTAGGTGTTGAAACAGCCACAGCGTGAAGTAATTTCAGGAGTCTGAGCAGAAGGATCACAAGTTTGAAGCCAGACTAAGCAACTGAATAACTTATCAAGATCTTGTCTCAAATAAGCAATAATAAAAGGGCCAAGGATGTAGCTAAGTGTGCGGGCCAGGGTTTGATCCCTCGGGCCACCAGTGTTGCATCACCACCAGTAATTTCACTGATGTAGCTGCTGCTCTGTGGAGATTTCAGGCTTGTTGAATGAACAGTAATGTTGTAGGCTTGTTAGTGCTTACCATATTTCCGAGATCTTATAGAGAAATGGTATAATAAAAGTATTCTGTGTTTCAGTGTGATTCTAGAAGGCTCATACTTCCATTTTCATCTGTCCTAACCGTACGCCTTAGCCTTCTCTTTCCCACTCTTACCTAATTACTCTGTTCTTTCCCTAGCAATCTAGATGTGCACAAGCCCTGGGCCTTTACATTTACTGTTCCCTCTGCCTGAAATACTCTTTTTCTCAATATTCATGTGGCTAATTTCATCTAGTCCTCCTTTCTATATTCACTCTTATTTTCTCCACAGTACTAACCATGATCTAGTATGATGTAAACTTTACTTAGCCTGTCTTCTCCAAATAGACTAAGATTCCATGAAGGCAGAGATTTCTTTCTTTTTGTGGAGTGCTGAGAATCCAAACCAGAGCCTTGTGCATGCTAGAAAAATCTACTACTGAGCTCCACCCCCCAGCCCTTAAGGCATTGATGTTTGCACGACTTTTTCAGTGATAGGTCCTCAGTTCCTAACAGTGTTCCTAACACTGCTAGAAGGCCAGTAAATATTTCTTGAGGGAATGAATGTGTGACTTAATAGAAAGCTTAGGACTCTGTAAGCGATGCCTGAAACCGAGTCCATAGCCTTGTGTCGCAAATCAGTGTAACTTGTCCTCACTGGTGGAAAGCTTTGAATTTGTCTATGTAACTTGGAGGACTCAGCCTTCTGCTTTCTCTGTCTCCAAGCAGTGTGCCATTTCATTAATACTGCCTTGGAATTAATTTTTCAGGGGGCAACAGGACTTAGACTGGCTGTGGCCCAATAATCAGAACAGTTCTGAGGAAAGGGTGGAGGTGACTGCGTGCAGTGACGATTTCTTTTGCAAGATCCTCAGAATTCCAAAAGTGATCGGAAATGATACTGGAACCTACAAGTGCTTCTACCGGGGCACCAACATGACCTCAGTCGTTTATGTCTCCGTTCAAGGTAAGTGGCAGAATAGAATTCATTTCCTGAATCCACTTACCAGTTACAAAGCACAATAGGCACAAAGAAGAATGGAGTCCAAGAAAAGGCTGGCTGTGAAGGCTGATCACTGAACAGAACAAACCAAATTCTTCTTTCACAAGACACTTTCTGAAGAATGACTAGTTTATTGGTTCTGGAGTTTGGGCTGCCTCGCATTGCTTTTGCCCACATAGCTGGACTCTGATCTTTGTTTCTGTAGTAAATCTGTGTTCCTTGCAGGCTACAGAAACTCGTAAAAAACCGTCTGGTGTTTAACGGGGAAAAAAGCTGAAATCTTTGAAATCAAGAGAGATTGAGAAGTGAATTATAGAGAGGTTTCTGTGGCGAGATAGGTTATCTTCAGCAGGGTAAGAGATCTTCACAAGAATGCATAGGGAAACAGCCAAGGTTCTGGAGGATAATTTTGTGTGCATATATTTGGAAGGTGCAGTCAACAGAATCCGCTCATGGATTCATTACTACTTATACTTTGCAAAATTAATTTGCATATTCATGAAAAGTTTTTACATCCAGTGGCCCTGTGAGGGCAGTGTTTGGTTTGTTTGTTTTCCTTCTGCTGCGTGATTTGATAAGGTTTGCCTTTGGGATGGATACAGGGAGGTCAAATTAACACCCATAACATAAAATATGTTATTATTCCATACTGTAATATGAATCATGCTGTCTTTAATGTTTTTAAAGAATCTTACACTACTTTTTCTTATGAAAAACCTATCAACTGAGAGAGTTATGATACTGCATACTCTTGAGGAATGTTGCATCATGTTTTGTTAAGATATACTAAATATTTTTCTATACATTGAGGGATAGAGTGTTAGACATTTTGTTTCTTTGTGTGTAACTTTGCACCCTAGAGGATTTAAGGCAGTGAAAATGGCTTAGATTTTTCCAGAAGTAACTTTTACAGGGTAGGAATTTCATCCACTTTGGGAAATATCTTTTGCTTTTTTGTCCTTACATTGCAGTAGTGTAGCAGGGAGAAGTAGAAACCATGTCAAAATAATTTGTCACTCCTGAATTGTATGGTATTTGTGACTTATGTTTGCCCAGGGTAAGCATCATCCTGGAAAAAATTCTATGCCCTCCTCCTCTCTGCAGGATTTGAGAGACAAGGTTCAGGCCTTCCTTTTGATCTGGCAGTCTTGGGAGATGAGGTTCTCTCAGAAGATTGCAAGGATTTCCTGCTTTCAGACTGTCTGGAAATACTAAATATGAACTTCTCCCACAATGGCTCGTTATTTCCTCCTCCCTACATCAGGAAACCTGGAGACATGTGAAAATTCATTTCACGAGTTACAGTAAATATTTTATTTTGAGAGGATGGGTGGTTGTTTGGGTTTCTTTTGTTTACTCCCTTTTGAGGAGCTACCAAAATAGAGTTGCTTTATTACATAACTTACTCTTAGGTCAAAGGGTTAATTTAGCTTCCAAGGCTCACTCTGTAAGTATATTATATAATTTTTCATAATATGTGGGGAAAAGGTAGGCAGTACTAAGAAGTGATGATTCCTCTCATTGTTTATTTGTGGACTTTGGAGATACTATAAAATTCTGCTTTTGGTTTTAGTTTAATGTTCTAAGTTGAGCTATCCATGATTTTGATCATGCGATTTAACAGTAAGACAACACTGGATATAGTATTCCATATGGACAGGTCCCTTAGTGTCCTCTGTGCTGCTCACCTTGCGTTCTTAGTCTTCTATCCTCATTCCCTTCAGCAATGGACAGAGGCCAGAAGAGGGCCTTGGCTTCGTACGATAATGGATATGGCATGTGGAGGACTAGCTTGGCTTCTTTTCTGTGCTTTCCAGCTGGGAAGGAAATCAAACCTTAGCTGTTATTGGGAATTAGCTGCTTTTCTTCCTTTTGGTTTAATTAACTCTTTCTTCACTTCTGCAAATGCTTGATCAGATGTATTGAGCATAGCAAAATGACAGTTCATCTCTGAAAATTTAAGCATAACCCTGAACCTTATCATCTCCATCTCTGGGGAATGATCTAGGTCCCCAGGAGTGTGTTAACATTTTATGAATAGTGTTTGAATGACAGTAAAACTTCCTTTAGTTTTCTTCAGTCATCAGTATTATGGTTTTTCAATTATTTGTTATTGGAGATACTAATAATTACTAAACCTTAACTAAATATAGTAAGTATTGATCATAAGTTTGAAAGATTCTTATCTACAGTGTTCACAAGCTTAAACTATCACATAGAGCATTCTCTTGAGTAATTGCATTGAAATATTATGTGCTTTTTTTCTGTGAAAGATTTCCATTTGTTTTCATGGCACTTATATTATTTAGTTAGAGAGAAGATGAACTTTTAATGTCAGTATAACTTATAGGCAATATGTATGGATTTAATTTTAAATTTTAAAACAATTTTCTTTTGCAAAAAATCATAATAGCTCTAGTTAAAAATATAGTGCCTATAAAATGTTGTACTTGTTGATGTGCCTTGTAAAGGGGGGTCAATCTCATTCTGGGAGATTTCTTTCAAGTCTCTCTGTCTCTGTCTGTCTCTGTCTGTGTCTGTCTCTCTCTCTCTCTCTCTCTCTCTCTCTCTCTCTCTCTCTCTCTCTCCCCTCCTGTAACATATCTTTGGGCTCAGATATACACATATAGCCTAATGTGTGGATGCCTTTGCCTGGTTGAGATGTCACTTCTGATGATTAACTTCTTTAATTAAAATTTATGAATCTCAAAGATGGTTAACTTTTCTGCCAAAAATCACTGATGGAATTAAGTTTTCTTCTAGATTCCAGATCGCCCTTCATTGGTTCTGTTAGTGATGAACATGGTGTAGTATACCTTACTGAGAACAAAAATAAAACTGTGGTGATTCCATGTCGCGGGTCCATTTCAAACCTCAACGTGTCACTCTATGCAGTAAGTCACATCATTTTTAATTAACTCAACAGGATAACCTGTTTTCAAAATATAAAAACAAAGAATTTCAAAGATTCTTTAGTAAGGGTAAAAATGACAATGAATAAAACCAACTTGTATTCTTAAAAATAGGATAAATTCTTCAGTGTTTCTTGTGTGTGTCTTTTACTTCAGGACAGCACTGGGCGAGATATCTGATATTTCTCTCTTTTCATTACTTAGAGGTATCCTGAAAAAAGGTTTGTTCCTGATGGAAGCAGAATTTTCTGGGACAGTGAGAAAGGCTTCACTATTCCCAGCTACATGATCAGCTATGCTGGCGTAGTCATCTGTGAGGCAAAAATCAACGATGAAGTTTACCAGTCGATTATGTACATAGTAGTGATTGTAGGTAAGAGGCTATTTCCATTCTTTTGGAATTCCATAAATTCCAAACAGCAAAGAGTGGTTTTCTACATAAAGAGCTTGGGGAGGAAGATAAAGGGTGAAGGACAAGGGATACTGAAAAATATAGCTCAGGATATAGTGTTTGGCATTTCATTACATCCACTCTGCCCTTCAGAATAAGCCCCTGGGCAATTGAGTTTTCTCCTTTCATTCAAGGACCAAGGATGAAAAAGAATGTCATTACAGGGACTCATTTTAGGAACTATTCAGGATTCAAATTGCTGCATGGTATCAGGTCTTTTAATTATACCTGTTTTATGGAAAGCTTATTCATTTGCTAAAGCTGGGAGCTCTAGACTTTTCTACCCATTGGGTTTTGCCATCCTTAGATTACAATAGGCAGTGCTTTGTAGATCTCTGTAAGCCATTGTCCCCAGAGTTACCAAGTTTTGATGAGTCTCAGGGAAAAATACATCTCTTTCAAAAACTGTTTGCAGCCTTACAGGTTTCTTTTCTCTCTTCTTTTATTTGCTTCAGGGTACAAGATTTATGATGTGGCTCTGAGTTCTCCTCATGGAATTGAGTTATCTGTTGGAGAGAAGCTTGTCTTAAATTGTACAGCAACAACTGAGCTAAACGTGGGGCTTAACTTCAACTGGCAATGCCCTTCTTTGAAGGTAACACTAATAATTCAAAACCAGACCTCTCACTATTTTGATAAGAAGCTCTAATGAAGTTTACTTGAGAGATAGGCCCCTCTCTGCCTCTGGCCAGATAGAATATAAAACCCTTAAGAAACACACACATATCCATGCTTATGCATGTGCACACATGTTCTCTTTTGGAGAATTGCAGAACAGACAGCAGCCCAAAGATGCAGTGCAAGGAACTCAGCCCCAACCTACTGCAGTCAGGCTGTGAACATTAGTTTGGTGGGTAGTTACATCTTTCCACATTGTGCTTATTTTTTTGTTCTTAAAAATGCTTTATCTATTTCCCTTTAAGGGAATTTACCTTAAAGAGGTATCTCAATCCATATTTTTAAACTGTAATCTTATTGGCTTGTGTCTCCGCAGTCCACATCCATCCTATTTTATCAAATGAGGTTTTAAAGATCCTAATTCAATCACTTTCATTCATTAATCCTGAATCCAAATATACTTCTTGAAAGCTAAAAGTCTCTGTGATTACCATTAAGTTCCCAAAGGCAGAGATTTGATCTTGTGGTTCTCTTGAAGTCATTGAGTCATGATCTCCTGGACTTTGGAAATGAACTAAACTCTTTCTTCAGCATCAGCATAAGAAAATTGTAAACCGGGATATAAAACCACTTCCTGGGACAGATGCTAAGAAGTTTTTGAGCACCTTGACTATAGATGGTGTGACCCGGAGCGATCAAGGGTTGTACGTCTGCTCAGCGTCCAGTGGGCGAATGACCAAGAAGAACAGCACATTTGTTAGAGTCCATGGTGAGCTCTGATTTCCTGGGAAATTACGCTATGCCTAGAAGAGTGAGATTACTTAAACAGATTTCACTCACCTAGCTGTTCCTATTTGTTCATTCAGAGGACAGTTTTGAGCCCTTGCCATGCAAGACACATGACCCAGGGTCAGGAGTATGGTTTTGGGGTCAGACACTTGAGTAAACATCTCAGTTTTAAAATGAGATGAACTAATATAGTAAGTACTCAGCACAATTATTCCTTGTAGTTATGGATGTGATTATAGCTGTTACTATTACAAGTACAGTGTTAGTATCTAAGATGATTTTTCAGATTGGAAGGTTGAAGGGTCCATTTGAATAGGCATGAGCTTTGTAAATTGAGGGAACCCAAATTCAGTTTCTTTCTGTGTATGGAACATTGAAAAAATCACCTTAAGTTTTTATTTATTCTCTCTCATTCATGTAAATGTCTTAGTTTAAGTCATCAACATGGCTTCTTCCATACAAGCTTTGCTAGGGGTTTTGGGCTTCATATATGTGAATGTATCAGAAAGAGATGAGTTCTAGCTTATGCTTTTATAGCATTACTGTGTGACTTGTGTGGAAAACTTTAGGGGAGGTAAGAGCAGAAGAAGGGAGCCCAGTTAGGAAGCTAATTTCAGTCTTCCAGATGAGAGACAGTGGATGACTTGGATGGTGGAGCCCCATCTCTGGGGCTCAACACTTGCCCTCTACAACTTAGAGGAAGACAGGCACAATTTGGTTCAGAGGGTTTGGGACTTTTGGGGGAATCCAGTGCATGACTTGCTAGCTCCAAGACAGGAACATTGTGGCGGGGCAAAACTGCTCAGTTCATGGGGGCCAGGAAGCAGAGGGGAACAGGAACAGACAGGAAAGGGCAAGAGATCTGATACAGACCCCACAGTCACACTTGGGGGACACATCCTGACAACCCAGAGTGTGCTTTCCTAATGTTACAGTTGGTGACATTCAAGCCAGTCAGGTTGACACACTGCAGTTTAACTCCCATGGGAGTAGAAGTGCAGGTGGTGGGAGCGCTCTGATTTAGGATGTATTGTGAAGGTGAATCAACCAGAACCGAGTACACCCCCATTGGCTGTGGGGTGTAAGAAAAAAAGAGTAAAAGGTGACTCAGGCTTCTTCAGAATGAGCAACTGAGTTAATTTGGTTTTATTTGCTGAGATAGAGAAGCTTAAGGAGGCAGTGGAATTTGGAGGAAGAGTGTTGGGTGTGCTTATTTGGCAATGTTCATCATATAGAACAAGTGGAGATAGTTAATACATAAACTTGGAATCCAAAAACATTAGGGTACAACATACAAACTGTAGAGTTATGTAAGTGGTATTTGACATCTGAGGCCAGAGCAAAGTATAAAGATGAGGGGACCGAGTCCTGGGACATAAGAACAGATGGCAGGTGGGTAGAGGCTGCCATGGGAGCAGAGGAGGAAGAGCACCTGAGGGACCTTGGCACAGGGCAGCAGATGCTTTGGCTGCGGATGCACATGAGGGAGAGAGAAATGCCGGTGCAGAGACTAGAGAAAAACTAGAGTGTGCTGTAGGAAGACCATCTGGTCTCAGAGCTGTAGTCCTCAGCCCACTACAGTCTTTGACTTTGCACTTGAAATGGGAAAAACAAAGGACCGTTTTAAGTAAGCTCATATTTATGAGAACATTTGTTTTTTATTTTCTTCTAGCTAAACCTTTTGTGGCCTTTGATAGCAGCATGGAATCTTTGGTGGAAGCCACAGTAGGAGACCTGGTCAAAATCCCTGTGAAGTACCTGGGTTACCCCACCCCTGAAATCAAATGGTAACTATTGGGAGCAAATGGAAAGCATTGCTTTGCATGAAATCAAATCCTTCCATTGAGTTAATTCCTTGGGTTGTTTTCTCCTGTAGGTATAAAAATGGAAGACTCATTGAGTCCAATTACACAATTAAAGTGGGACATTCACTGATGATTATGGAAGTAAGTGAGAAAGACACAGGAAATTACACTGTCATCCTTACCAATCCTGTTTCAAAGGAGAAGCAGAGTCATGTGGTGTCTCTTGTTGTAAATGGTGAGTCTGTTCAGTTTTCTCTTTATCCAAAGATTATGAAGGATATGTTTGCATCTTCCTAAATCAGCTTGCCAGCCTCCCTCCTTTCTCACCCACACCATAACAGGGTGATTCATAAAAATCAAAATGATCCAGGGAAGCAGAATTGAATTGAGGTGTGGGATTGTGTGCTCACATTTCTTAAATGAGCTGTTTGAGGGTCAAACGCAAGACTAAAGTGGATGGTACAGTTGATGAGCAAGTGCTTGAAGCAAGACCACCTTGGTTCCTACCTTTACTCCTATCTCAGGGAGCTACTCACTTGGAGGCATGAAAGGCTCTTCTTGAGTGTGGGGGAAGGGTTTGATGTTGTAGGGCTGGTTCAGGCTGATTCCAACTCAGAAGGCTTTTGTCCGTGGACACTGTTGGCTTGCTTGGAGTCCAGGATTTGACTCAGAGTCCATAAAAGGGAGATAATAGGCTTTTTTCTTCTTTCTTTCTTTTCTTTTTCTTTTTTTTTTTTTTTTTTGTGGTACTGGGAATTGAACTCAGGACCCTGCACTTGTCAGGCAAGCGCTTATTCTACTGAGATATCTCCCCAGCCCAATAATAGGCTTTTAATTGGACTTTATTTTCTCAATCTCAAAGATATAAGTAAGTATTGGGGTGAAAAGAGAAGGGTACCATGGTCAGGTAAACCTGGGAAATGCTAAGGTGGTATAAAACAGTTTTTTCTTTCAGGACTGTCTAGGGCCTTTATTGAGTTAATGGATATTGCTGTTCTTGAGGGAGAGAGACAGAGTAGTCAAGGTTTAACAAGGTCTATTTGACCTCAACACCTTTTTCCCCCTTGAGTAAATCTATTAATACCTTGTACTGCATAGTTTGAGAAATGCTTCTCTGTTGCAATTTTTATGTGCTCCTTACTGGCATGGCATGTTAAAATTAAAAAAAAATACTCTCTCATGACATGAAACTGCTTCCCCATGTATCCTGGTGCTCCCCTATGTGTCTGCTAAACTTGACTTCATTTCCTTCTTCAGGGAGTATTTTAAAGGTCACCGGTTCTACAGAGGTTGCTTAGAGGCAGTCCTGGTGTGGGAGGCTTGGGAGGGGAAAGCACATAACTGGGAAGCTGATAAGTGGGGTGGGGCAGAAGGTGGTCCAGCAATAGAGAGAAAAGTGGACAGTAAATAGCTCTAACTCATCAATTTGTGAGGTCAGTAAGCATTTGATTTTTCCCTAACATTTCCCCCGCTGCGTGAAGTAAAGAAAACAAACTCAAGTTTTAAAAGTATAAAGGAAAATCTAAATCTTTATAGAAAGGAATATTGTGGTCATCAGTCTTACCTCTTCTTTCCTCCCCCCACTCTCTGCTCTGCCCTCAGGAGCATTTAGGTTGACAGTAATACAGTTCAAGGAAATGACAATTATAATACAAGATTATTGTTTTGTACTAGTGACTTAGAGCCTGAAGAGAAAGCAAAAAGGGAAAGACAGAGAAGGGAAGAGGGAAGGAAGAGGAAGGGAAAGTAGGGAGGGAATAAGGGGGAAGGATGAGAGAGACATTATGTCAGGATTTAATTCTTTTGTAATGTGGTATTTAAGTAGTGCTTGGGCTCAGAGGTTAGGTTTATGTTGGGCTTTGCTGGGCAACCTTGGACAAGTCTTTTAGCCTTTCCATTTCCTTTTCTCATGTGTAAAATTGGGAACAATAGTAGTGTTGTGAGGATGGAGTGGATAACGAGGAGACCTCTTAAGGCCATGATAGGCACATAGGAGATATATGTCCTGTGTACTATTTCCCTTCTGTAGCCTGGCTGGGTTCTGAGGTTAGGACAGGTAGAGGGAGCTCTGTTGTGTAGACGAGAAGAACTGAGATACGGAGTTGTGAGATTTGTGTGAAGCTGCTCAGTTTAATAGCTTCTATTATAATTGTGAGGACCACATATAGAGGACAGCTCTGTTGTTTCCAGACCTTCATGTTCTTTGGAAAAGAAAGTGGGGTAAAAACCAAAGTCAGCTTGGCAAGGTAATATGGCACATGTGTGTAACTCCAAAACCCTGAGAGGCTGAGGCAGAAGGATCTCAATTTGAAGCATAGCCTGTGCAGCTCAGTGACTCAGCAGGGCCCTGATGTAAAATAGAGGTTCTACATTTAATCCCCAGTAACACCAAAAACAGAAAACAAAAACACAGAAAACAAAAATCCTCTGCTTTCATCCCTCAAACCTGACTGAGAACCCAGAAGTGGTCTTTCCTATCTCCAGTCCCACCGCAGATAGGTGAGAAGGCCCTGATAGCACCCATGGACTCCTACCGGTACGGCACCACGCAGACGCTCACGTGCACGGTCTATGCCAACCCTCCCCTGCATCACGTCCACTGGTACTGGCAGCTGGAAGAAGAGTGCTCCTACGAGCCCAGGTGAGGAGGGCTGTGTGCTCTGGCCCAGCTGTGTCATACCACCATTCTAAACCAAAGAGATGACTCCTAAGAAGGCTGTCCTTCAAGGGGTACAAGGAATCTCCTGCCACCTTTCTTGATGTTCCATGTTTTAGTAGATGTCTTCACTTGGGAGGGTCCGATGTGTGGCTGGCCAGGTCTGTCTTCCTCAGTTCCCCAGATGTACACTTTTGCAGGTGGATGCTCTTCATTCGGTTTGCTAATTTCCAATCTTCAGGTTTTCTCCTTATGCCAGTTGGAGATCACCACTCACTGCTTACCCGTGACAAGCCCTTCTCTCAGAGGAAGTGCTGATGGGTGAGAGGCAGTGATAAACCTAGCCCAGCCCTCAAGAGTCTCAGGCTTATCGAGTTCTAACACAAGTCCAGACATCCTCAGGGAGAAAAACAACAACAACCACTATCCCACCACCACCCAAGCAGTCCACTTCCTGTTGTTGTTTTTGAAATGACCACTACTGGTTTCTTCCTGAACTGCTGGCTATTTCCTACAGAAAGGCCACAGTCCCATAGAAATGACTTTAAGAAGCCCAGTGGCTTCTAAGTTTACTTATCTTCCTTTGAACTAAATTAACTTGAATTGTCTTGTCGATCCAATTTATGAATGGAGATTTGTTCCCAGAATAGCTGCTTCCCTCCTGTATCCTGAATGAAATCTACCTAGGACCTTTTCCTTCATTGCTGAGGCCTATTTTTAATTGGCGCCAAGTCTTAGGAAATGGTAGGCTGCACTGGAACTATTTCTAAACCCGTAATAACCAAATCTACTCCTTTCCTTATGACTGATTTGAGTAAAGTTGCATCATAATCTACTTTTTCTGTTTTGTAGCCAAGCTACAACAAGCCCATATATTTGCAAAGAATGGAGAACTGTGGAGGATTTCCAAGGGGGGAATAAAATTGAAGTCAACAAAAATCAATACGCCCTCATTGAAGGAAGAAACAAAGTGAGTATAAAACTCTTTAATTTGAAAAAAAAATCTCTATTTTTCTCTCATTGGGGGAAGAACGGTACAATAATATGTGAGACATATGGGAGATTAATAATAAAGTAGATTGGATGATCAAATACTAGCATATTAAGTCATTTTGAGAACATCATTGACTTGTAGCAATACTGTTAACTTACTAATAGCTCATCAGAGGAAAATGAAACATGTATGCCATTTAATCTATACATCTGTTGTAAGATAATTCTGATTTTATAAACCAGAGATGGAAAAATGTTCATAATGTTATAATAAAACACATCATTAATCTAATGGTTTCCAGAGCCCTTTATGTGTAGTGTGTGAGCTACATACCAGTCCCATTATAGCCGCACACGTTTGAAGGTGGTCGCTGTGGCCCCGTGGTGCAGCAGCCGGGCTGCAGCCGCTGTAGGATGGCTGAGCATTGGCTTGAGTGCCTGCGCACAGACACAACCTGCATTGTTTATGGCCTGGGGTTTGTTTTCTTCACAGACTGTAAGCACTCTTGTCATCCAAGCTGCAAATGTGTCAGCTTTATACAAATGTGAAGCCGTCAACAAAGCTGGGAGAGGAGAGAGGGTTATCTCCTTCCATGTGACCAGTGAGTACTCTTCTCTGAAGGGTGGATTGCATCACCCACAAAGTA
This sequence comes from Octodon degus, assembly GCF_000260255.1. Taxonomy (NCBI): domain Eukaryota; kingdom Metazoa; phylum Chordata; class Mammalia; order Rodentia; family Octodontidae; genus Octodon; species Octodon degus. Next base: position 20,753,738 of record NW_004524595.1, on the reverse strand, counting down.
CGTTCTAACCTGCTGTGTAGTTTGCAGTTGGTCTTGTCATTCATGTGAGTGATGTAGCACATAGGAAGAGGATTTTGGTTGACCACTGATGCTTTTGTTGATACATTAAAACTGCCCGTGGATTTATGAGGGGTAATTTCATATGCCTTCACTGGAGAGAAAATGATTTCCCTGCTGCTTTAAACTACTATCTCTGGGCTGGGGATGTAGCTCAGTGACATAGCACCTACTTGGCAAGCATCGGGCCATGATTTCGATCCCCAATACCAAAAATAAATAAATAAACCAAAAATCCCACCAGCTCTGTCATATGTATGTAATCTCTCTTGTTCATCAGAGTCTAGCACACTATATGTCTTGTTATGGTTTAATAATTTAGGTAGGCTCACTGTTGGACAGTTGAAAGATTGGACTTTGATGACATAGCAGTACTACCCTTGGACACTGCTGCTATTTGTACTAACTGTAGGGACAAACTTTAGCTCACTCTTCTGGATAAAATATTTTAGCTTTTGCTAATTACTTGTAACAAATGTAACTTTATTGTCACGGAGTGTTTAGCCTGGTGTGGTGGTAAACATCTTTAATGCCAGCACTTTGGGAAGCAAAGGCAGGAGGACTGGAAATTCAAGTCCAATTCAGGTTTAGTCTGGCTCTGTAGTGGGACTGAGACAAACAGACAGACAGACAGACAGACAGACAGACAGACAGACAGACAGAGAGACAGAGACACAGACAGAGACACAGACAGAGAGGACAGAGACATAGAGACAGACAGACAGAGAGAGACACAGAGAGAGACAAAGAGAGAGGAGAAAGAGTTGAAGAGAGGGAGGAGGATGGGAGAGAGAGAGAGAGAGGAGAGAGAGAAGTGGGGATATAGCTCAGTGCAAGGTTCTAGTATCATTTAAAAGTGTTGAGGAGGAAATTATTTCTTAAATTCCTTATTATTAGATGCATTGCTTTGGATTTTTCTTTTTTGCCTTTTAAAGTAGAGATGTAAAAATATCTGGATAATTAATTTATGTTTCCAAATATTGTATTTGGAGACCTATGTCATTCAGTTTGGCTATCTTCTTGTAGCCAATTACTGGGGACAACTAGAACTTTACTTGCTTCGATACTTTATTGCAGGCTGAAGGAAAGAAGACAATAGTGTGCCATCACCGTACCCTAACTGTGGCTTTATGTTTCAGAGGGTCCTGAAATTATAGTGCAACCTGCCCCCCAGCCAACTGAGCAGGAGAGTGTGTCTCTGTGGTGCCACGCAGACAGAGCGACATTTGAGAACCTCACGTGGTACAAGGTTGGCCCGCAACCTCCATTGGTCCACATGGGAGAGCAGCTCATGCCTGTTTGCAAGAACTTGGATGTTCTTTGGAAACTGAACGCCACCGTGTTCTCTAATAGCACAAATGACATTTTGGTCATGGAGTTCCAGAATGTGTCCTTGCAGGATCAAGGGGAATATGTCTGCTCTGCTCAAGACAGGAAGACCAAGAAAAGACACTGCATGGTCAGGCAGCTCACGGTCCTAGGTAGGGAGGCCACTCCAGGTCATTGCCGCTAGCCAGTTGGAATCCTTTGAATGCAGTGCTTTCAAGTGTTGCAGAATGATTTCTGTCCTCTAGGATTTTATGAAGTAGGCTGTGACAGACTCACTGGAAGACCTTAAGGCAGAACACAGCAAATAACATTTGTAAAATAATATAGAAGGAAATTAATGTGGTTCTTTCTAATTTTTTTGATGGTATAGCTCACTAGTATCAACAAGGAATTAGTTTCACCCAGGGAACTTTTGCATTATTCTTGGGGATTTCTTTATTAATCTGACTCACATTTGTGGACTACCTAATGTGAGCTAGAGAATTCTGGTACTTCACAATAGTGACATGATGAATTGCCCATCACTGGGCAATAAAAGCACAATGAGGAGTCCGTGTCCATGAAGACAGGCTGTGGTCTCTGCCTTGCTTCCTATTGTGGCTCTATTCACAGAACCTGGTGACACATACTGGTTCTCAGTGAGGTTCCTGATGGTGGACCAAGGTTGGGACCTAGAAGACTCTTGGGAGACTTGTAACAAAAGCATCCTGTGGCTCCAGGGCATCTGTGTGGTCCAGAGCAGCTCAGGGTCAATGGTGTGGTGATTCTGGTAGCAGAAAGCTTCATAAATTCTCTGTCAAGCTACTGTCTGCCCCTTGTCTAAACTTTGCCTACTCTGCCTTTGGGGAAATCAGGTGAATTACAGAGTTTCTGTACCATTTTTTTGCATCTTATCCTCTTTCTACTGTGTCCTTCCAGGACCTAGAATGCATATGTCCTCTGTTTTTTACTGTAGGAGGGGGGACCTAGGCAAACATATCTATATCGAAGTTTTAGAGTAGCATCTTACCCAAGGCTTGGGTATATTTTAGGAGGAATTTTCAAATATTGAGGTGACAGAGAAGAAATATTTTGGACTCAAGTCATTCCACAAGGTTCTTGAAGCCACACCACACATGTGACCATGCGGTAACATTGATGGTTGGTCTGGTTTGGAGCTAGACGGATTCAGAAAGAGATGTGGATGAGGCCCCTGGCTTTACGGGCCTGGGAAATGTTTGTTCACAATTAGCTGGCTTGCTTGTCTAAGGATGCCTATTTTGTTTTCCTGAAATCTAGTGTAAGAAATAGGCTGGAGTCCAGGGGCTGGGGAGATGGCTCAGTAGAATAAGCGCTTCCCTGGCAAGTGCAAGGGAAGTTCAGTCCCCTGTTCCGCCAAAAACAAAAACAAAACAGAAATAGACTAGAGTCCAATACATTTATTTAAACCTTAATGTAAGACTCTGTTGAGATAATCTTGTTTTGCTAATCATTGAAATAGATTCTTTCAGTATTTCTTTTGATATTCAGTTGGTTTAGAGAAGATAGTTCTGTAGGGCTTTGATAACATTCAGGAAATGAGTAAATTTAATATTTTGCTGTACATTTAAACAAATATCATTGGATTTTGTATTTTTTACATTTTTGGCTTTCTTTAGGGTATTGTTTTTTTGTTTTGTTTTTAAAAATCCTTTATTATGTGACATCTGTATATGTGTATATATTTTCAAAACCAAGAATACTTGTAATACATGTATGTGGACATACACACGATTTACTTAATTTTAACCTAGCAGTTCTCGTTCCATCATTTTTGGAAGGGCTAGAATTTTTGAAGTGGTGATTATGACCATCTTTATTTCTGTGATTTATCTTTATTTTTTTTCAAAATTTTATTGATAAACAGCAATGAGACAGTTTCAAATCAAATCAGAAGTACAGATTCAGCAAATAACACACTGCATATATTCTTCTTAGTGGTTAATTGCTGTACAAGATGCGGACTTGAGATCTTATTTACAAACACCATTAGAACAAATCATTCTATTCATTAAGAGAATGCAACTATATATCTATCCTAACCACTTTGAATACACAGATACAAAATGGACATTCATCGGTATACTCCATTTTTTCTAAGTTCCGTTATTGAATATTATAGGTGTGTAAACTCAGCAAAATATTCTAAAAGAGTCCAGTAGCCCATAATAGCATTGGGTCTTCTGTTCAGCTGGCAATGTCAGAAATTATTGACCTGAGTCCCTCACAGCTCAACATAACAGCATAGCTTTACTTCCTATATTTTGTCTTCATATTTTCCTACTGGATGGTTAAGACCACGGTAAAGCAGGACTTGTGCAACAAGAGTTGTAGCTTTTGGGTCTGATAAGGTCAGTGAAATTCCCTCAGGATTTATCTTGAGATCCTATACCTCAGATTGTAGAACCTTTGTCAGTGTCAGCCATGTGGATGAGTCACGGCCATTGCTTGGCCAATGTGCTCTCTGTGAAAGCCTGAGAGAGGGTTTCCTCCCCATGTGACTCTCCTTAGGCACACTCTACATCATCGATCACTTTCCTCTTTGGCCCCATAATCTTCTTGATCAGAAAATTTGGGACACTACCGAGGTACATGATGTTACAGTACAAGTTGTCATATGTCCTGAGTCTTAATTGACCTTAGAAGGTTAGGGCCAAAATGTTGGCTTTTCTTGTAGCCCTCCTTTTTCTCTAATTTGGTCTGCAAACTTAGGTTCTTAACCATCCAGAAGACAAGTTTCTTGTTATTATCAAATGATTTAGGCTATTAAGCTTAACTTCACTATCTCACTGCATTTCAAACATCTTAGGCATAAAAAGGAACCAATATTTTTCATCAAGTATTGATATGTTGAACTTTAAGTCCCTACATAATATGATAATAAAACATTTAAAAATTAGATTATATTTTAAAAATAGGATAAAGAATTATATACTTCTCATGTTTGCACGTAAGTCCAAAAATCTCACCATATACAACCTTGAAGCAGGACAGTTAGGGTATTGTTTATGTTTAGTACAAAATACTGGACTTTTAGGCTCACTAGACTGTATTGTCTCCTTAATTGTAAGGACCTGGTGAGTGGTTTCACCCCCCAATTTGTAATTATTTCATCTAAAAATAGACTGTTAGATCTGTCCTGCTCATCATGTAAGACTGACAGAAATACACATATTATAAATAAATTTTGTAAAACTTATGAAATAGGCATGGTGGTACACATCTGAAATCCCAGTACTTGGGAGACTGAGGCAGGAGAATCACTATAAATTTGAGGTCAGCCTGGACTACAAAGTGAGTTCAGGCCATCCTGAATTTCATAGTGAGAACCTGTCTCAAAAAGACAAAAAAAAAATTACCAAATGAATACAAAGTATTTGGTACTTTTCATGAGAAAATATGGCAGCATTCTAGGGGCTTACTGGCTTGAACTGTAAGAAGGAAGGATTTTACCCCAGGGGACAGCCATATCGATTTAGAGCCTTTATTTTGTTATTTCCAGCTAGAGTTACTAACATAAGTGTTAAAGATGGACAGAGGTCTATCTGAACTGCCCTTGCTCTCTTTATTTGACTTAGTGACCAATAGCACTGTTATCAGCTTCTGTGTATTTTCAGTTTAGTAAACCAATGGGTTGCTATTTACTAAGTTTAAACTGTTTAACAGGGTACTGATACCAAAATCACCTTCAAAGCTGTAACTGAAGGTTCTGTGATTTTTTTTTTTTTTTTTAATGTGCACAGAGCGCATGGCACCTGTGATCACAGGGAACCTAGAGAATCAGACAACAAGTATTGGTGAAACCATCGAAGTCGCCTGCACAGCATTCGCGAACCCCCCTCCACAGATTACCTGGTTTAAAGATAATGAGACACTTGTGGAAGACTCAGGTGAATAGAACTTGTCTATCTCTTTGATTGTAGACTTTTCCCGAAGATGTTACACAAAACCCGTATTATTTTTCAGTTTGTTTTATGGTAGATGAAAAGCAAGGCTAATGTAGGTGGCTTGGCTCATTTTATAGACTTGGAAGAAGAATTCTCAGGGATACCTCCTGGGAGGTCAGTGAGCCATTGGTCTTATTTTACTCTTTAGAGTTGGATAATGGCCCAACTTGAGGGCCAGCGCTTACCTTTGAAATCTTTTTTCTGAAAAATTTGAACAGTCACCTCATCAGAAATAAGAATGATCATTTTCCTCTTGTCTTAGGCATTGTACTAAAAGATGGGAACCAGAACCTAACCATCCGCAGAGTGAGAAAGGAGGATGAAGGCCTGTACACCTGCCAAGCCTGCAATGTTCTGGGATGTGCGAGAGTGGAAACGTTTTTCATCATAGAAGGTCAGTGTGAAGCTGCAACTCTGTTAGGTGGTTTCTAAACAGGTGGGTTGTGGCTTATGGATGTTCTGCTTTAGGTGGAACCACTCCAGATGAGTTTCAGTGCTCCGTGTGCAGACTGGGTATGTCTTAACCAAAACATTTGGGACCACAAGTGTTTGGGGTTTTGTGTTTATTTTTTTCAGAGGTGGAGACATTTGCATGTATATAGTAGATGTCTTGGGGAAGGGATCCAGATCTAAGAGCAAAACTCATTTATGTTTCATGTAAACCTGAGACAGAATCTGAAAGTAATTTGTACCTTACTGTGTTTTAATGGTGGCCCATCTTAGGAGTCAGGTGTGGAATTTTCCCTTTGTGTTGTCATGTCAGTACCTAAGTTTTGTATTCTGAGCATTTTGAGTCCCTCTTTTTGTATTTTTGGAAAGGGTCTATAGGGTGTTCAGGGTCTCCCTACTAGGTTGGACTTGTAGTGATCCACCTGTTTACAATCTCCCAAGAGGTGGAATTACAGGCATGTGCCACTATGCCCAGTCTTGAGCATTTTGGATTACAAGTGCATAACATGTTACCCTATATAACTTTTCAGTCAGTGTATATTCTTTTAACCAGTATACATATTAATGTTGTTTAAATTCTGCTTCTATCACAGTTCCTATTCTTGCAGTTCTTCTTGTAGAAAAATTCCTAGCCAGGCAGAACAAATACCCTCCAACCTCAGATCTTTCTTTGAATGAGCCAGTTGATTGACATTAACAATACCTCTGTATTTATTTTGAAAAGCATTAAAATTGCTGTTTAATCATTAAGGTCAGCATTCTTTGGCTGATCACAAGTGATCAGAGTTTTCATTGGAATGCAGACAATAAAGGTTCACATGTAAATAACAAGCCACTGCTTTTCTGAAATGGAACATTTTGGGTCCTTATCTAAATATGAAATCTATATGTACGTGAAGGAGTGGTATGAAATCTGGCACATCCTCAGATGGGAAAATCATTTTGTGACAAAATATTTCACCCAAAGAAGTGTATTCCTGCATCTGTTCTTGTAATCCACCAGGGGAACATTGGAACTATGCTATGTGGGTGAGAAAATGGTGTGCCAGGGAGAAAATAATGATGGCGACTGAGGGGGGATTGACAGATTTCCTTGAATTCATGCTAATTTGTCTCAAAGTCTAGATGTTGGACCCTTTAATCTGTCAAGTTTATTTTTCTAAGTAGTGCATCTGGGCACAGTGATGTGTTTTTCAAATCTCTAGACTTATTGCTATTTTATAAACTGCACTTGCAAATAAAGATTTCAAGGCATGTGGCGATTTGTCACCCCAAACAGGATTCTGTTTGGGGTGCATCGTAGAGAGGCCTTCCACGTTGCCCTGGTGCTCTGCCCCTCGACTTCAGCTCTCTGCATCTGGTTACAGATGTCTCGCAGGGCCCATGAGAACAGTGCTCACGAAGAGAAGACCAACAAAGGGAGTGATAGCTATTTAGCATTCCTGCTAGTCCCTAAATATTGTATGGAAAATCTAATTCATAAATTTTTCAAAGGGACTTTTCAGTACCTATGTATAAGTAGAGTTACTTCCCTGGAACCATAGGAAAAGTAAAATCTACCTCCAGACACACTCAGGACATGTTTCCCAACTATCACCACTTACTTTGCCAACTAATTAATTACTTGTCTTCTGTCTGCTTGAGGCCATGGAGGTCCATTCTCACAGCTTGTGGCCGTGTTTGATTCCCACTGTGCTCTTCTGATGGGAGACCCAAGTGATAATTGTTTCCTTGTCACTTCTGCACTAATCCCTCCTAGGTGCAAGCCTCATTCTGTGTTTAATTTCTCCCACTTGGCCTTGGCCTCTGGAGCCCTGAGCATCCCAGCTTTCCATGCCCACCTCAAACTTTTCATTTTCTCTTTGTTTTCCTGTCTGGTTTTGAACTCTTGTCACTAGGCCATGGGTAACACACTCAGCTCAGTTCTCTCCCTTCCTCGCTCAACCTCCTGCCTCACAGGGAAAAGGAAGCATAATGGTCAACTCAAGCAGCACAGAACTTGTTCTGCTCTTGTCTGGCCCCCCATTGTGCCCCAGTCACGTAGCTCATCCTCTCTGACTTTCTAAGTCTTGGTTTGAAAACTGAAGGTGGTTGAGATGGAATTAACATATTACAGCAATGGTGCATAGCAGGTTTGTGGTTACTGGTCACTCTCTGGTCAAATGACTTTTATTTTTCCACATGTTTTCTTAAATGATCCTTTTCAAACTCTACATGGATCAAAACATTGACTACCAGCATAAAGCCACTTATTACTCTGCAAAATATCATCTGTTTTCTTTCCATCAAAGAGGAGCCCTTTCTCTAAACACATAATCTCTGTGTCTTTTAAGACATTTATACATCAATCCTTAATTACTTGAGAATGCTGTTTTTGCAAATTTTCACGAGCAATATGTTGCAAGCTTTACATTTCCATTATGAATGGATACAAACTTTATCCAATTTAAGAGTCCTGGCTACTGCTCAGAAGGCTGCTTCAATGTGGGGAGGGTTGAGATCTTGCCTTTCTGTGTTGCATTTTGTCACTGTACAGCAAAGACTATGAGTTTCCAGTATTGATGCTCATTCAGTTGTACCTTCCAGGTGCCCAGGCGAAGACCAACTTGGAAGTCATTATTCTAGTAGGCACTGCGGTGATTGCCATGTTCTTCTGGCTACTTCTTGTCATCATTCTACGGACCGTTAAGCGGGTAACGAGATAATTTCCCTTCAGTTCCATACATGTTGGTTTTCATGATTGATGAAAGCTGACTAGGGTTCTTTGAGTTGTTTCTCTCCATTGTTATTGGCTCAGTGGACACATTTTTATTTCAATACAATAACATTCTAGCTCATTTTCTTTGACTGGACCAGGGGCATTAATTGATAGAAATCACTAGAGGGGAAAAGGGTCTGGGCTGTCTAATGTAATTAAGATTTTAAAACTTAACTCTGCCCTCATTTGAGGGGCAAGGGAACACTGCAGGCATGAACATAATAGGACTACTCTCAAGCTCCATGAGTTTTAGTGGAAAATGAGATGTCAGAATGAGGCTCTGATTAAATAACAACAATAAGTACACAAAACAACAGGCAAACAGCAGCGCTTGTGTGACTGGGCGGATTGGTGCTTTCCAGGCCAGTGAAGGTGAACTGAAGACAGGCTACTTGTCCATCGTCATGGATCCCGACGAGATGCCCCTGGATGAGCGCTGTGAACGCCTCCCGTATGATGCCAGCAAGTGGGAATTCCCCAGGGACAGGCTGAAACTAGGTGCAGTTTTAGTTGATGTTCATTTAATGTTGCGCTTACCGTGTCATATTGCCCCTCTTAGGATGATGATAAATCTAGTTCACTCAGATAATATATTTTGGCTCAGAAATAATAATTCCATCTCTTAAATTTGGGTTATCATCCATTTAACTTTTTGGAAGTAGGTTCCCTGTACAATCATCCAAAATTGGACATTTGGAGAGTAAAGTGGGATTCATGGAATGATAAAAGAATGTTTGTGTTAAGTTGGGACATATAGGCACCCAATCTGGTTGGAATCTTTGCCTGTCACTTTGGTGGTATAATAATTCAAGTCAATTTTGTTGTTGCCATTATTGTCGATTTTAGGTAAGCCTCTTGGCCGTGGTGCCTTTGGCCAAGTGATTGAGGCAGATGCTTTTGGAATTGATAAGACAGCAACTTGCAAGACGGTGGCTGTCAAAATGTTGAAAGGTAAAAATAAAATTATTTGGTGTTCTCTCTCTCTCTCTCTCTCTCTCTCTCTCTCTCTCTCTCTCTCTCATTCAGTAAATGCAAGGTAGCGCTTAATCAGTAGCTTTCTGCATAGGTGGGCCAGCTTGCCAAGCATGCAGCCAGCCTATGTGATGTCTTTGTGAAAATTGGAAAAAAACCACCTCTTATTTATAACTTCACATCAACATTTATGGCCTTGTGCATAGCCTGGCAAGCAGAGTTGGGGAGGGATCTCACCTACCTTGTGTGGGACCCTTGTCCTGAGCTCAGCTTGGATTTAGTTGTCTTGGTTATGGAGGGAGAGGAATCTAGCTGTATTAAAATTGTTTCTTAATATGTTAAAATGTTAGACAAACCTCTAGAAACATGAAAATGGATTTGATGTAAGTAGAATGCAGAAATAGTTTGTTCTCTAGAATGTAATTTACAAGGGTGGCCAAATAGCTCAGCAGATTAAAGTGCCTGCAAGCAGGCACAGGGCCCTGGGATTTGATCTTCAGGCCTGCAGTGCCAGCCCTGCCCCAGGGGCATGCTGAGATGGCAATTGAGACTGGGTGTGGTGGCACGTGCTTGTAATTCCAGCTCTTGGATGCTGTAAACAGGTGGATCACTAGGAGTCTGATCTATTAGAAAGACCCTGAACACCTACCTTATAGAACCTTCCCTAAAAATATTAAAAATAAATAAATAGAATTTAATTTGCAAAAAATGGTTATTGTAAGAAAAAAAGATTGTGGATTATTTTAGAATGAGAAGCTTCATAAATAGTTATTAATACTAATTACAATGAACTGTAGTCTAGGCATCTCATTTTTTATTTAGAGAGGTGATGCATATATAGCTTTTTGCTCCACTTATGATGTGCTTTCATTGGTGAAGCCAGTACTGCTGACCCTTTGCCAGTGGGTCCTGTACGTTTCGAGGCATTCTTTTTCCTTTTGCCTTTTCTTTCTAGTGGCCTAGGGGGTATGTAATTCTGAGGTAGCCCCTCAGGCCCTGAGGTATGCAGCCTGCCTATGAATTATAAAGAAGTGTAGCACCATACAAGGTCAGATGCACCATATTGGCTGCACCAGCATCAGGCGCTGCCTGGCTCTACCAGCTGGTTCTTGTCAAGTTGCCTTGTCAGCATAGATCAGTTGAAACATCAGTATACACACAAGGATATGGAAAATGTGGCACTGCTTCTTTCAGAGCAAGCAGTCAGAGGGTCAGGTCCTAAAGAGCATAGTATACTGAAAATAAAAAGTACAGTTTTGTGCAAGAAGAGAATCTGAGCGTGATTTCATTGCAGTTATGCTTTCTAATTTGCAGAAGACTTCACAGTGAGATCCTCTGAATATCGAATGTTTGGGATTTTTTTCTTAAATTAGAATGTAAAATTTAAACTTTATCTTTCAGAGAATGCGGCTGGGTGTGGATTGGGCTATAGTTGTATTACTCTGGATGCTAAGTTGCACGGATGTATGTAGTGCAGAGAAGGACATTGGTAGCTCTAAGCTGGGGGCCACATTTATGATCTTCCTCTTTATCTTGAATTTGCAGAAGGAGCAACGCACAGTGAACACCGAGCTCTCATGTCTGAACTCAAGATCCTCATTCATATTGGCCACCATCTCAATGTGGTCAACCTTCTAGGTGCCTGTACCAAACCAGGAGGTGAGTTACTGTAGATGCTTCCGGTGGCCTGATTTTGACACACGCTGCTCTGCTAGTATTGGAGAGAAGCAGGGAATCCCCATTGCTTTGATTTCCTTAACCTGGAATATTTTGCTGCATCCTAGATATACATATATTTCATGGATATCTGGTAAACACTATGACTAAATTATTCTAAAGCTTTTTTGGCATTAAGGGAATTCATATCACTATGTATTCATATTAGAAACAAAAACTTCCCCCAAAGACTTGGAAACAAAAGACCTTAAGAGTAGTTCCCATCCTTGCTCTCCTCTCATAGTCATCTCTGGTGATTGCAATGAAAAGAAATTGTATGGTTTCTCAAATTTGGGCTAATGTCACATGTGGCATTGCCTTTTAAAAATGAAAAACCATAAACTAGGGGGATTAGAACCAGCTAACTTATCTAATTCTATTCTGATGAAAGGTTATATGTGACCTTCTTGTCAGGTAATTTTTTTTTTTTTTTGGAGGCAAGAACCAATTTTATTAATGCTGGAAAACCCACTGGCATCATTCCCAAAGAAACTGGGCCTCCACAGCCTGAGAAGCAAGGGTTTTCTGGGGTTTCCAAAGAGAAAGTATAGATGCAGAGGGGCTTGCAGTTGGTCCTGGGTTCTTTCTTTTCTTTTCTTTTCTTTTTTTTTTACTACCAGCATTGTGCAGTATATTTAATGGCTATGCAATGCTAGGGGTTTGGATTACTTTTATAAAATTAGTTGGAGTCAAGTGTACAATACAAGGGAAATCAAAAGAGCCAATCAGGTCAATGCAGGAAGACAAGACAAAGAGCAATATCCTGTGTTTGGACCCTCTTGCAAGGAATATATCTGCAGTGAATTTTTTTTTTCTACAAGAAATTTATTTTTTACTTTTTTTTCCTACACCCATGTAGTGATTTTTTTTTTTAGTAGAAGTCTTATTTTTTCAAAACTGATTAATAGGGCAGTTTCAATAATTAATACATTGTACATTGTTATCTTCTTAGTGGTTATCCATAGTACAAGATGCAGACAGGATATCCTGTCCAAACACTATTAGCACAAATCTTTCTTCTCATTAAATTAAGTGAAAGTAGCTGTATATCTATCCTAACTATTCTGCATATACAGGTACAAAATGGTCCTTCCTTTGTATCCCCTTTTTTTGTTTAGTCCTGTCAGAAATGGGTTGTCAGGTAATTTTGGGTCTGTCAATATATTAAGCACTTAGAACAAATTTGCCTTTCTTGACATGCAATATGCCTGCAGGGCCTCTCATGGTGATTGTGGAGTTCTGCAAATTTGGGAACCTGTCGACTTATCTACGGGGCAAGAGAAATGAATTTGTCCCCTACAAGGTATGTGCTTTCTTACCTCATCTTTATACTGTGGAGTGGAGGAAAATCAGAATGGTCCAGGTTAGCTCTTTGCTGAAATTCTGTGAGGAGCTTGTGCGGAATCTTCCCACATTACCGCTGGACAGTTGTAACTTTCTGTCATACTTAACATAGGCATCTCATGTTTTAATTTTGCGACTTTAATCTCCTGGCCTATTATAGATGGTACCAGAGTTGGGGAGAAGGCAGAAGGAAAGGAAAAGGCAGAGGGAAGAACCATTCTGGATGGTGCTTTCTGCCCACTTGCCACTTCTGGCTGTGTGATGTGTATTCCTCCTTAAGGGATGCAATGGCCCAGCATGGTGGTACATGCCTTGTAACCTCAGATACTCGGGGGACTGAGGCAGGAGGATCACAAGATCAAGTCCAGCCTAAGCAATTTAACAAGACCCTGTCTTACCATAAAAAATAAATAAGTCTGGGTACGTAGCTCAGTGCTCGCTGGGTTTAGTCTCCATTACCACAAACAACAATACAAAATCAAAGGGTATGGCTAAAGTTGATGATATATCTGAGAGCAAATTAAAAGAGACATTTATCTCAGCTCACCAAAGAGGCTGGCTTTATTGAAGAAACCCTGTTGTGTCCAATCACTGACCCAGATTTCAGCCCAGAAACTTCATAACTCTGAATTTCATGTCTTTCTTATTTGCTTCTTAATAGTTACCATGGCTTCTACAATTTATTGCCTTGTTGTACTCAAGGAATTTGATCATTTGCTTCTTTATAGACCAAAGGGGCACGATTCCGTCCAGGGAAAGACTATGTTGGGGAAATCTCCGTGGATCTGAAGCGCCGCTTGGACAGTATCACCAGTAGCCAGAGTTCAGCCAGCTCTGGGTTTGTTGAAGAGAAATCCCTCAGTGATGTGGAGGAGGAAGAAGGTAGCTGTCATCACTTCCTCTGTGCCCACTGCATGCTCATATAAGAACAGACGAGGTCATGGGGTGTTGCAGGACATTTCGTCATGGGAAAAGCTTCGTATTTGAAAGAGATCTGAAGTACTTGGTAGCTTCTTTTCAGTCTCTCCAGAAATTCAGTGTTCAAGCCCTGACTAAACATTGGTGGTGTGTCTGAGAGCAAATTAAAATGAGACATTTATATTTATTACTATATTGATGGGCAAAGCAGAAGTATCCCAATAAATTTGGCAGCCCAAGTGGGCTAAGCAGGTGCTAACAATCTAACCAATAGTCTCAAAGTTTTGCACCAACATTCATTAGCAGGAGAGACTCAGTGCAGTGTTGGTAAGGGGAATGGAGGCTCTCTAGTGTTCCATCAGCCTTGGCATGGCCTCAAATGGCTCAGCTCACTTTACCAGTACCACAGAAATCTTTCAGTTTGTCACACCCAGTCTCCTTCAAGGCAGTTTAGTAGTTTTCTATTGTTTCTACTCTACCCTAAATGGCATATGATATCTTCCTCCAGGCTACTTCCTTAGTGGAGGCCTGTAAATAGACTTGTCTTTTTCAGTTGTGTTCTCCATGATAGTATAGTGCTCCTTGTGGGGGAGCTGGGCTTCAGCCTAACCTCCAGGCCTTCAGTCAGTTCTAGGATGCACTGTATCTTCTCTCCTCAGACAGAACAGAGATTGCTCCCTGGATGTAGTGAGGCTTCCTGACTTGTAGCTCCTCTTGAGGTGTGAACTTAGAAGAATCCAATCATGAAATGGTGGAAGAAATCCACTTGTTTCTTTTGACCCTAGTCTACAGATAGAATTTAAGTATAACCTCTTTCTTTTAGAAGCTAGATAGGCAGCATGAGGCTGGGATGTAGCTAAAAGAAATAGGGAAATTGTCTCCGACTCACAGAATGGGGCCAACTATGGAGCAGAACCATCTCCTCATCTCTTTTTATCTCACAAAACGGTGGTCAGAGAACTAGAGACCCAAAGGACTGAGGTAATACGATGGAATAGGAAGAACTGGAATTTTGCCTTCATTCTTCATTCAGGAAAGGCAAGGATCTCATTAATTGTAGCTGAAGAGCCCTGAGCCCTTAGCTCTAAGTATGTAATAAGTCATTGAGAAAAATGTTATTATTATAACTTAGTTTGTGTTTACTCTGGTATTTGTGTCCTGAAAAGAAGCCATGAGTCTTATCTTGTCCGATCATCATTAGGAGATCATTGTGAAATATCCATTAATTTCTTCATGTTTATTTGTACCAGTTGTACTGGAGTAAATACTACCAGTTTACGTAGATTCATCTTCCTCTCATGTTCCTGCTATCTCTCATTCATATTCTTAGAGGAAAAGGGTTCCTTAGCGTAGGCCAAATTTGACGTACTTATAGCACTTTTTAACATGAAAGTAAGAGAAGTAAATCTACTTCTGGTATTTTTAGTTATCTGTTGGAGAATGTAGTTTGACCTTTGGTCCTTGTCCCAGGACAAAGCCTGGAGAGAAAAGATATGATGACCCTGAATATTGTTGTGTTATATTTAGACTTCTTGAAATGAAACTATTGTTTATCCCTCTGGGTACATGAGAGAAAAAAATACAACAGCTTAAAACAGAAAATTTGAAAAGGTCCTCTCTATGTCAATTATTCTACCTTTATTCTACTTTCTAGATTTACTGGTTTAATTTGACTAAAATGGAAAAATCGGTATTTTTCCTTAGGGATATGAAGAAAGGTAATAATAGTAGGACTTAGCAAATTGACAGAAGAGAGGCATTTTCTCTCTGCTTCTGTTTTCTGAAATTGACTTCTCAAGTCTTTAAAAGATCCCTACAGCAGACTCAGAGAGTACTGCCTGTTTGGGGATGCTCACTTGTGTCATCCTGCCTCTTGCAGCTTCTGAGGAGCTGTACAAGGACTTTCTGACCCTTGAACATCTCATCTGCTACAGCTTCCAAGTGGCGAAGGGAATGGAGTTCTTGGCATCGCGTAAGGTAAGACAATTCAGAGGGAAAAGTGAGCTCCTTTAGATCACAGCCTTAGAAACACCAGAGCCAGTCACTAGCATTTGTATGGGTTGGAAATTTGTTCATCATTTGAAAGACTTTTTAAAGAGGTTTTCTCAGTTACTTTTCTCTTGTTGCTGGAACAAAATACCCAACACCCCAAATTAAAGAAGGACAGGTTTATTTAGCTCACAGTTTGTGGAGGTCTCAGTCCATACTCCGCTGGCTCCAGGCAGAGTGGCACATGGCACAGAGGCTACTATCTCATGGCAGCAGAAAACAGCAAAAGCAGCATGAGCAAAAAGAGAGGAGCAGTGGCAGCAGTGGTAAGGCGGAGAACAAAACTCTCTCCCTTATATGAATTTAGGCCATCAGCTCCAGGTGGGTGTAGCATTCACACCCATAATCCCAGCATTGGATCATGAATTGATAGCAAACTGTAGAAGCCTATCCTATGACTGCATAAGGCTTTGGGGGAACATTTGGGGAGACCTTTGAGGAGACATATAGACACAAACCG
This sequence comes from Octodon degus, assembly GCF_000260255.1. Lineage (NCBI taxonomy): Eukaryota > Metazoa > Chordata > Mammalia > Rodentia > Octodontidae > Octodon > Octodon degus. The sequence continues at coordinate 20,737,720 of NW_004524595.1, read as the reverse complement.
TAACAGAGGTCTACTATAGAATCGCTATTTCTGCTGATGAGGAATTTTATGAAATTCATTCAAATTATGAACCTTACTGAGCATCTGCTCTAAGTGCCAGGCAGTCCATCAAGTACAGTTGTGGTAAGCCACTACACAAAGCTCTCCACCTACATGGAGTTTATATTCTAGTGCATGACACAGTCAATAAACAATGTAATGTATGTAGTGGTGAAAGATGAAGAAAGGGCTTATAGCAAGTGTAGGAGGAGCGGTTTTGTTTGTACAGTTCCTTCTATATGTGTGCATTTCCATTTTAAACAATGTAGACAGGGAAAGCTTTATTAAGAATGAGATGTTTGGGCCAGTGCGATAGCTCAACAGACTAAGCCCCTGCTTAGGCAAGCGCAGGGACTGGGGTTTGATCCTTGGCACCACATGCCATGTTGGCCCCACCCACGGGTGCAGTGAGCCAGCCACAGAGTCTGGGTGTGGTGATGCATGCCTGTAATCCCAGCACTGGAGAAACTGAAAACAGGAGGATCACTAGCAGTCTGATATGCTTGTGAGAGC